>NC_136811.1:54561781-54686671 GCF_951216825.1 Electrona antarctica | reverse complement strand
TCTCTCTCTGGGGGTCGTGTTGTACTGCCTCTCTCTCTCTATCTCTTCTCTCTCTGTGGGTCGTGTTGTACTGCCTCTCTCTCTCTCTCTCTCTCTCTCTATCTCTCTCTCTCTGGGGGTCGTGTTGTACTGCCTCTCTCTCTCTCTCTCTGGGTCATGTTGTGTTGTACTGTCTCTCTCTCTCTCTCTGGGTCGTGTCGTGTTGTACTGCCTTTCTCTCTCTCTCTCTCTCTCTCTCTCTCTCTCTATCTCTCTCTCTCTGTGGGTCGTGTTGTACTGCCTCTCTCTCTCTCTCTCTCCTCTCTCTCTCTCTCTCTCTCCTCTCTCTCTCTCTCTCTCTCTCTCTCCTCTCTCTGTGGGTCGTGTTGTACTGCCTCTCTCTCTCTCTCTCTCTCTCTCTCTCTCTGTCTCTCTGTGGGTCGTGTTGTACTGCCTCTCTCTCTCTCTCTCTCTCTCTGTGGGTCGTGTTGTACTGCCTCTCTCTCTCTCTCTCTCTCTCTGTGGGTCGTGTTGTACTGCCTCTCTCTCTCTCTCTCTCCCTCTCTCTCTCTCTCTCTGTGGGTCGTGTTGTACTCTCTCTCTCTCTCTCTCTCTCTCTCTCTGTGGGTCGTGTTGTACTGCCTCTCTCTCTCTCTCTCTCTCTCTCTCTCTGTCTCTCTGTGGGTCGTGTTGTACTCTCTCTCTCTCTGTCTCTCTCTCTCTCTGTCTCTCTGTGGGTCGTGTTGTACTCTCTCTCTCTCTATCTCTCTCTCTCTGTGGGTCGTGTTGTACTGCCTCTCTCTCTCTCTCTCTCTCTCTGTGGTCGTGTTGTACTCTCTCTCTCTCTCTCTCTCTCTCTCTCGTGGGTCGTGTTGTACTGCCTCTCTCTCTCTCTCTCTCCTCTCTCTCTCTGTCTCTCTGTGGGTCGTGTTGTACTCTCTCTCTCTCTGTCTCTCTCTCTCTGTGGGTCGTGTTGTACTGCTCTCTCTCTCTCTCTCTCTCTCTCTCTCTCTCTCTCTCTATCTCTCTCTCTCTGTGGGTCGTGTTGTACTGCCTCTCTCTATCTCTCTCTCTCTGTGGGTCGTGTTGTACTGCCTCTCTCTCTCTCTCTCTGTGGGTCGTGTTGTACTGTGCTGTGCTGTGTTGTTGTACTCCCTCCCTGTAATGTTTTTGTTGCTTGTAATTTTCTGGTGCACTTCTAAAAAAAAAAATACCTTAGAAGAGTTTTCTGAAAAAACGTTACTGCAAAGAAATATGTCTCAGCCTTTGTATAGCAGATGGAAATACAGTATGAAGAAAGAAAGAAAGAAAGAAAGAAATAAAGAAATAAAGAAATAAAGAAAGAAAGAAAGAAAGAAAGAAAGAAGAAAGAAAGAAGCAAAGCAAGGCAAAGCAAAATAATTCTAAGAAGCGATACGTTTATGCCGGTGAAGGGTCACGATTATAGGTTCAGGTTATACGTTTAGGTTGAGCATACCGTGTAGACTTCAACGTTGTTGACTTGGCTCAAGGCTCTATACTAGATCCTTCAGAGTTTCAGCCTCAAGGCTCTATACTAGATCCTTCAGAGTTCAGCCTCAAGGCTCTATACTAGATCCTTCAGAGTTTCAGCCTCAAGGCTCTATACTAGACCCTTCAGAGTTTCCTTCTACACCAAGATGTTTCAGCCTCAAGGCTCTATACTAGATCCTTCAGAGTTTCCTTCTACACCAAGATGTTTCAGCCTCAAGGCTCTATACTAGATCCTTCAGAGTCTCCTTCTACACCAAGATGTTTCAGCCTCAAGGCTCTATACTAGATCCTTCAGAGTTTCAGCCTCAAGGCTCTATACTAGACCCTTCAGAGTTTCCTTCTACACCAAGATGTTTCAGCCTCAAGGCTCTATACTAGATCCTTCAGAGTCTCCTTCTACACCAAGATGTTTCAGCCTCAAGGCTCTATACTAGATCCTTCAGAGTTTCAGCCTCAAGGCTCTATACTAGACCCTTCAGAGTTTCCTTCTACACCAAGATGTTTCAGCCTCAAGGCTCTATACTAGATCCTTCAGAGTTTCCTTCTACACCAAGATGTTTCAGCCTCAAGGCTCTATACTAGATCCTTCAGAGTCTCCTTCTACACCAAGATGTTTCAGCCTCAAGGCTCTATACTAGATCCTTCAGAGTTTCCTTCTACACCAAGATGTTTCAGCCTCAAGGCTCTATACTAGATCCTTCAGAGTTTCCTTCTACACCAAGATGTTTCAGCCTCAAGGCTCTATACTAGATCCTTCAGAGTTTCCTTCTTCACCAAGATGTTTTCAGCCTCAAGGCTCTATACTAGATCCTTCAGAGTTTCCTTCTTCACCAAGATGTTTCAGCCTCAAGGGCTCTATACTAGATCCTTCAGAGTTTCCTTCTTCACCAAGATGTTTCAGCCTCAAGGCTCTATACTAGATCCTTCAGAGTTTCCTTCTTCACCAAGATGTTTCAGCCTCAAGGCTCTATACTAGATCCTTCAGAGTTTCCTTCTACACCAAGATGTTTCAGCCGAAACTAGACAATCTACGAGCTCACAACACGTCGTGTCGTATGGCTCGTCGTGAGTTTGTACATAATCTGCAATTTCCGCAGAATATTAGCAACGCTACGAAAACAAGGCCGCCTCAGTCACACGTATACGTGTACAGTGGGAAATAAAGCATGTGCGTGTGAATGCATAATGTACAGGAGGTATGTGTGGGTATGTATGGATGGGGGGAGGGTGTTTGGGGGGAGGGGGCGTGTTTGTCCTGGAAAACACAGCAGGCCAGACGGTCCCTCCAGTCAGGTCAAAGGTCGCAGCGGTGGCAGGAAATGTGGGGTGTGTGTGTGTGTGTGTGTGTGTGTGTGTGTGTGTGTGTGTGTGTGTGTGTGTGTGTGTGTGTGTGTGTGTGTGTGTGAGAGAGAGGGGGGGGGTGTTCAGACAGGGAGGTGGACGCTTTTCAGACAGGGCATTAGTCTGACATTCATCCGCATGTCCGACTAACGTCTGCTCCCGTGCTTGCGGTTAGGTTAGGAGATGAGGTGGGTTGTCATTTGTCGGACCAATGACTAGTCTGAACTACGTACTGGAACAGTATGGGGTTAGTTTATACTGTGCAGTGGTTCTCAAACTGCGGGGGGTCCCCAAGTTATTTTCAATATAGACTTTCACAATACCTTTTTAATACTAAATTGGCCAAAGCAGGCAGGCAGGCACATGCAGGCACATGCAGGCACGCACGCACGCACGCACGCACGCACGCACGCACGCACGCACGCACGCACGCACGCACGCACGCACGCACGCACGCACGCACGCACGCACGCACCATAGGGCACGGAGAAAACAGATTTCGTTCCATGTAAGTGCGAGACGACCTCCCCTTCTTAACCCCTAGCCACATCAAATGTCATGCAACTTTAGAAGATATGTCACACACACACACACACACACACACACACACACACACACACACACACACACACACGCACACACACGCACGCACACATGCACGCACACATGCACGCCTGACGCATAGCCTACTATTTGGCAACAGAAAAAAAAAATGCTGACGAAGCGCAATAGCATCATGCTGAGAGGAACTACTTTTCTTTTTTGCATTTTCTTTTTAACGGAAAATCTCCAAAAGTTCCATATTTTGTTTACTGAATGTTGATGAAGTGTGAGCCACTAAGCAACGGCTGAGCAATGCCTCTAATCCAAGAGTGTGTGTGTGTGTGTGTGTGTGTGTGTGCGTGCGTGCGTGTGTGCGTTCGTGCTAGAGATGTGACGTTCGTGAACGAGTCGGATCTTTTGAACGGCTCTTTGAAAGGAACGATGGGATCCGGTTCACAGTAGGGAGCCGTTCCTTTTTAGAGGAGGAGGGGGGCAGGGGGGTTTCAACTGGGGGGGGGCACTGGGGAGACACTGGGGAGGCACTGGGGAGTGGGGAGTCCCTAGGGAGGCCCTGGGCAGATATTGGGGAGGTACTGGGGAGGCACTGGGGGGGACACTGGGCAGACAGTTTTTTTTTTTTTTGCCCCCCTTCCCCCCCACACCCCCCCCCCCCATCGGGAACGTCGTTCAAAAGAGCCAGTCTTTTGAACGACTCTTTGAAAGGAACGGATCCCAGAGATCCGGCTCCTTTCAAAGAGCCATAAATCCCATCTCTAGTTCGTGCGTCTGTGCGTGCGTCTGTGCGTGCGTCTGTGTGTGCATGTGTGTGTGAGTGAGTCATTCATGCATCAGTAACTGTGGTTAGTATAACATTCTCTGGCTGATGTGCCAAAACCTCAACTTGTCTCCATGACCTGCATGTCTTAATAGTCCAGACATGTCACAGTCTGTTTCGCTCTATATGCTTTCCTACAATAACTCCTTCAAGAGTTTTAACCGCTTGTCCTGAACCACTTGGCCGATGCCAATGGTAAAAATTGTGAGAACCACTGATACAGAAGTGGTTCTCAAACATTTTCATGTCAAGGACTCCAAATATTATACCATGAGTGTTCGGCCGCCAAACCCAATCTGAAGATATGTTGTTCCAGAGACCCTAGAAGCAAATATATAAATATTTGGTCCCAGTGTTAATTCCAATTCCATCGACTAAAACAATGACGAAAGATGTTGGTCAAATGTAAAAAAAAATAAAAAAAAAATCACACCCGTGTGAACTGAGTGGTGCAACACTCAAGTGTTGTGAACTTGTAAAAAGAGGTGTGTGTTGTGAGCTTGTAGATCGGCTATTTTTCGCTATTCGTCATACGTGTATATACGTAGCAGGGGTCGTCGCCATGTTGGCTTGTGTTGGACATTTTTGTCAACATTCCATGTTGCCACGGACACACAAAATGAGAGCATGGACAATAATATGACCAGAAACACATGAATAGATCAGCCCTGGATGATTGAACACACTCAGACGTAAAGGACCACTTCACCCCTTTTGCAACCATATCTTATTTTAATGATGTTTGGGAGACAAGACACACTTTCCTGGGGTTTTTACGTGGGTAATTTGTGTTTTTAGATATTTTAGTATTTCAAAGAGTCCATGGGCTCCATGACCATGATGTCATGGACACTGGGCTCAATTCCTTCCCAGACTACAATTCCCATAATGCTTTGGTCCACTGCTCCTCCTTGTGGATAGGGGGAGGGCTGTCTTACTGAGACAACATGTAGTCCAGGAAATAGGTGAGCCCGCAGTGTCCATGACATCATTGAGCCCATGGACACTTTGAAATACGGAAATATCTAAAAACACAAATTACCCACATAAAAACCCCCAGGAAAGTGTTTCTTGTCTCCCAAACATCATTAAAATAAGATCTGGTTGCAAAAGGGGTGAAGTGGCCCTTTAAGGGGCTCTTTGCAAATACAACATTTGAGAAGCACTAGTACTAATATGCCATATAGGGCAGTATTATGCGTGTCTTAAGTAGCCTGGTTAATAAACCAGACCGAATCAGCCGTTGGCAAAAAAAAGTTGCCTACCAGCGGATTACGGTCTGGCGAGGCTCAGTAGCACGCCTCTTTCCTACAGCAGAGAACAGGTCGGACCAATCGGGACACGGTATGCAATATAGGCGGGCTTTGGTACAGTGACGTTCAATGCTTGAGACCTTTGACTGACAGTAGCTCTGACCAATTGCGTCAAAGAGAAAATGTTCCCCGGGAAATGAAATCCAAGTGGAGCCAGCCCAGACTGATATACCGCGACAGTGTTGTGTGATATTAGTCTGGCTTATTAGCCAGGCTATGTCTTAAGTACCAGGTCTTATTACTTAACTTAAGACCTGGAGGTGTGATCAATGCCATTTGGCTATTCTGAGTGGCCAAACAGCATTGACCACGCCTCCAGGTCTTAAGTTAAGTCATAAGACCTGGTACTTAAGACACGCATAATACTGCCCTAGTAGTGTCATAATAAATTAGTGTCATACATATTCTGAAGAAAACATTGACATTCAGTAAGTGGGTGTTATGATCGAAAATAAGGACATTATGATGGTGTGTGAAACAGAAAATCGAGAGTTTGCCACGGACAAGGACAAGGACACATTTGGCCGTGTATACGGGACATGTTGGTGACCCCTGATATATTTATAGGCCTGAAGTGGTTGAAATGATCAGCCACGGCAGCATAACGATATTTCAGAGAGTGGTGTGTGACGCACATTCCCAGAAATAGGTCGGAGTGAGTGAGCGGTATGGTGCGTTTTATGCGACTCTGTTGACACATTAATCCATTCAGGACGGGAACCGCTTTTGGTGTTTTAAGCATTATGTAATGTTATACTTTAAAGCTATTGGAAAATAGCAGATCTACAAGCTCATAGCGCGGCACCGAGTGCCGCGCTACGAGCTTGTAGATCTACTATTTTTTTTAACAAAAATCGTGAAAATCTGGCTCAAATATTTGAATATTATATATATAGCCTACTTTAACTCATATCTTTGCTCCTGGAACAAAATTATTTTCAGATGGGGGTCGGTGGCAAAGATGACATATTTTTGAGGGTCCTTGACATGAAAATGTTTGAGAACGACTGACATACGTAGAGACATCATCATGGCTTTTTCAGAAAACCATTAGGATTCAGAAGACATTAATTTTGTAGAATCGCTCTCAGGTCTAAACAGGTTAACAGTCTCTGTCCAGCTGTTTTCAGAGCATCAGGGAGTTTATTGGACCACCTCCACACCACACACACACACACACACACACACACACACACACACACACACACACACACACACACACACACACACACACACACACACACACACACACACACACACACACACACACACACACACACACACACACACACACACACAAACATCATTACACACGCAGGACAACCAGTGCTGGAAAGTAGAACTCCAATCCAATCCATGAAGCACATTTTTACAACTCAAGGTTTACAAATTAAGTGCTGCACTACAGAAAAATAACACTAAACACACTGCAAACAACAGCAAAGCACACACAGTAAAAAACAATAGAGGGTATGCGCGTGACATCATCATACCTGGAAGTTATGCGGGGAAGCCTATACTGAGTGGCAAAAAACTACTTTCTGGCCTTGACAGCCCATTCATCCAAACAGAAAAGTCCTGTCTGGTTGCATTAAACAATGTTAAACTCACCAACATTGCAGCTGTACGAAAAGCTTGAATTATCCTCTTTCTATCTGCAAAGTTTTTGTTTCATGAAAATCCACCATAGAAACGTTATGAGCTACTTTCTGTCAAGAAATGCCCTGCATTTGATTATGCATTAGTGTCAGAGTTTGGAAGTGCTTGTTTTCAATAACACAACATTTTGCTGCCTCCTGCATTATGTGACATTTAGAAACAGGTGGTACGCAGGACGGTTGAGTGATTTCCAACGAGCGCTTCCAAACTCCAACACTCCATGCTGCTCAATGTTTTGCCACTCAGTCTAGGTGAGGGGGGCGTGTCCTGATGGGAAAATCATGCTTGTGCATACTCTCTATACGAAGAACAGGAGACAAAACATGGACCATAGAAACTCAACCGCAGGGTTAAAAGCCAAGGTATAAAGTTAATTGGGTCTTTAGGTGGGATTTTAAAGTCTTGATGGATGGGGCTATAGTTTGACTTTGGGCCCATGTAATGGTGACATCGACCAATTCTGGATTAAAAGCTGCTAATCTATTATTATGCCCCAAAATCTATACATCTCACACACTGCCGGCGGTTCCACAGACCGCACAAGGTGCCCTTATTTTCACTTGAGCACTTTTGCCCCTCAAATGTCTGTCTGTGCACACCACAAAGTATTGTCTACAATTTTGAGGTATTTTAAGATTTTGTCAGTATATGTCCGGTTGTCAATACTTGTATTTCTACTCCACTACATCTCAGAGGCAATTATATTGTACTTTTTACTCTGCTAGAATTATAACCACTTCAGCCCCATATGTATTTCCTCCATTTGAAAATAGCTGCTCACAATGTGACTCATTGCGAGCTTATATAGATCTGCTATTTCAAGTAAATTTCAAGAAAATTCTGAATTCCAGACTTTTACTTGTAGCAGAATAGTATCGATTGCAGTATTGATATTTTTATTTTAAGTTAAAAAAGTGAATACTTTTTCCACCACTGTGACGCACGCACGCACGCACGCACGCACGCACGCACGCACGCACGCACGCACGCACGCACACAGACTGATGACAAAACCTTCCCTCCCAACTCCTTTACTCTGTGGCTTCAGTTCAAAGGCAGGGAAAACATCATGTATTCAACTCATTTAGACAGCAGCACTGTGTGTAGGCCTACGCTGCTCTAACTGATTCCTCATGCCGCTGTTTTTAACCAGACAAATCGTTGGAACCGTTATGGCACCGTTATGGCACCGTTATGGCACCGCTATGGCACCGTTATGGCACCGCTATGGCACCGTTATGGCACCGTTATGGCACCGCTATGGCACCGTTATGGCACCGCTATGGCACCGTTATGGCACCGCTATGGCACCGTTATGGCACCGCTATGGCACCGTTATGGCACCGTTATGGCACCGCTATGGCACCGCTATATGGCACCGCTATGGCACCGTTATGGCACCGTTATGGCACCGTTATGGCACCGTTATGTTTGTGGAACAACAGAAGATAGGCCTACGAAGAAAGAAGGCGGACATACTATTTAAAAAAAAAAGTCATACAAATGTTACATATGTCACGTTTTATTGCCGTTTGCAACAACACCTTCAAGCGCCCGAAATGATGAATATTATGATTATTCCCGTTTTAAAATGTCTACATTTTTTATACTATAATTAGCCTACCGTTGTTAATGCCTCTGCAATGTCAATGAGTTATGAAAATGCCATTTTATTTTACTCTCATGTAGCCTATATAGTACAGGGGTGTCCAAACTTATTATTTATTTTACTCTCATGTAGCCTATATAGTACAGGGGTGTCCAAACTTATTATTTATTTTACTCTCATGTAGCCTATAGTACAGGGGTGTCCAAACTTACTCTCATGTAGCCTATAGTACAGGGGTGTCCAAACTTACTCTCATGTAGCCTATAGTACAGGGGTGTCCAAACTTACTCTCATGTAGCCTATAGTACAGGGGTGTCCAAACGTATTATTTATTTTACTCTCATGTAGCCTATAGTACAGGGGTGTCCAAACGTATTATTTATTTTACTCTCATGTAGCCTATAGTACAGGGGTGTCCAAACGTATTATTTATTTTACTCTCATGTAGCCTATAGTACAGGGGTGTCCAAACGTATTATTTATTTTACTCTCATGTAGCCTATAGTACAGGGGTGTCCAAACTTACTCTCATGTAAGTAAGTAATAGGTATGGAGATGTATGTATAGGTCTATATGTATGTATTATATGTCTTCTAGAACAGACATTGTTTAGGATACTCAGTCAGACCAAGTGGAGATAGTGTGTCAAAGATAAACATACTGGTTATATATATATATATGTAACGGTTGTGTACCCGTCCCGTCATGCAACACACACACAGAGGCACTGGATTGGTTGTTGTGGTTCTTTTACTGAGGTAGCTGCAAATGAGTGGTTCATAAGCACAAACATATTTTGGTTAGCTCCTCCACTGGTTGTGACGTCACAGCAGATAGCTAGTCAGACTGTGTAGTACAGAACATCTTAAAATACTTTACATTTTACATTAAATGCATTCAGATGTCTTTTTACAATGGTTTAACAGTATTCTTTTTAACATGTGATCGTATAGTGGTTTTAACTGGGTCTTAACATTAATGCTTTACAATGAATTCAAATACAATCTCTTTTTAACTTGTTTTTAACCTACAACATCCTTTTTATATAGAAATGAAACAGAAATACAAGACGGTAGCCAAAATTAATTAATAAACTGCATAACAGCACCCTCTGGTGGTACACAGAATATACAGCAGCCACCACGTTTAGGCGCGATGCGCATTATTCTAAAATGGCGTCCACAGTCCACAATACAATATGAACTTTGAACTTGTAAACATCTCTGACTTAATACAAAACATAGTGCAACAACATTTACCTGCAAATGAGTGGTTCATAAGCACAAACATATTTTGGTTAGCTCCTCCACTGGTTGTGACGTCTATAGGAAAGATAACATTGTCTTCAGTATCAAAATAAATAGTACAACCAACGTGAGCAACAAACACAAAACGAAAATACACTGGGATAGCATCTTCAGAGTTGTTACATGACTGTGTATCATACAGCAAATCTCACGTTAGCTTTTGTGTACTTTATAATACTTTTTCAGAGGAGCACCGGACAATTCACACTCACCACAGCAGATAGCTAGTCAGACTGTGGGGAATTTCCGTTTCCGGTCACATTTATAGGCTACCAGTAGGGGGCGCCAAACAACCACTCACGCAGGAGGATAAACTATAGACATATATTAGCAGGAATTTCACTACAATAAACAGAGTATTTCTTCTACCCGTTACATACACCCCTCTGAAATTCTGCTAAATATAGGAAGTGCAACTCTTGACACAAAACAAACAAAACCAAAAAGTGCGTATACTGAGGTAAAAAACAGAAAAAACTGTGCATCACTACAGGAACAAATGCGTATATGTCAGTTAAAAAACTCTCCCCAAAGGAGTATGTAAAGAAAGAAGGCGATCAAACTCCTAACTAAACAAAGACTCAAAGATGCCAAGTACACCTCTGAATTGTAAACACTGTTCCTGCAGCTTCAAGTGTACTAACTAAACACTTCTGTGGTCAATACTCTCATAACCCTGTTACTCAAACTGAAAATGCATGTGTAAAGAACTGAACTAGGGAACTAACTGATACTGTGGACACAGAATCCTCATCCACTGCTTGGTTATTCATCTCACAGATTAGACGATTGGGGGGCCTGATGGACCCACGATCCCTGAGAACACGACGGCCAGGCCTTGTGTAAACTGCCTGAGGTAGGTTGCCTGGAACGCAAGTGTCTGAACTACCTGAAATGGCTGTCTCAGGGGCGTCAGTGTCCGGGGATTCAATGTCCGGGGGATTGTCAACAGGAGGGGCTAAGTCTGTGGGGACATCGTCAGGAGGGGACATGTCTGAACGGACAGTGTTGGAAGGGGCCACGTCCGTGTCTGTGGGGAACATGTCTTCAGGGCAGTGTGGTGGGTCTTCCACACTGTCGACTGTCGAGTGGGCAACATCTTGGTCAGGGGCTTGGTGACCGGCTTGACTGGATGTGTCGACTGTGAGAGAGCCAGACTGGGAAACATCAGATCCCTGGTCAAGTGAGTCTTCGTCCTCTTCTGAATGGACTCCATCACTATCGGCCTGCATCAGCCAGTTAATTGTACGTACATCACTGTCTTCCATCACATCAGGTACATCAGGGCATAGATCACTTCCATGTGCAGCAGCATCACTTACTGAGTGCGCAGATCCAACGTCCTCATCTCTCTCACAGGGCAAGAAGCTAACAGAGAGCAACAGATTCCTGTGGACGACTCTCTCTCTGCCTGTCAGGGTATCTTTGACTCTGTAGACGTTGATATCAGGCTTGACTGATATGACCTCATAAGGAGTTGACTCCCACTTGTCTGCAACCTTGCGCTTCCCTGGCACACCTCTGTTGGCA
Source organism: Electrona antarctica (assembly GCF_951216825.1). Classification (NCBI taxonomy): domain Eukaryota; kingdom Metazoa; phylum Chordata; class Actinopteri; order Myctophiformes; family Myctophidae; genus Electrona; species Electrona antarctica. The sequence goes on along the minus strand of NC_136811.1, from coordinate 54,675,043 downwards.
ATCAGCACTCTGTCTCCAACGACGAGAGGTGAGCCCTTGGCTCTGCGGTTGTACAGGTTGGCATGGCGAGTCTGTTCCTTGAGACTGTTCCTCTGCACAATCTGAGCAGCCTCACGTAGGTCTTTCTTCAGGTGGGACACAAAGTCCGAGTGACTGACAACAGCATCATTGGTGAGGGCATGCTGAAACATGACGTCGACAGGGAGACGAGGTATCCTTCCAAACACAAGGTAGAATGGTGCGAATCCTGTCGTCTCATGCTCCGTGCAGTTGTAGCAGAAGGTGAGCAGCTGCAGCATTTGTGGCCACCTTGCCTTGGGCTGAGGGGGAAGGGATCTGATCATACCTCCCAGCGTTCTGTTAAATCGCTCTGTGATACCATTTCCCATGGGGTGATACGGAGTCGTATGGGATTTCTGTACCCCGGCCATCCCTAGAAGCTCCTTAATCAGCTTGCTCTCAAAGTTGGCTCCCTGGTCCGAATGGAGACGACGAGGAAAACCATAAATGAGAAAGAAGTCATTCCAGAGACGACGAGCGACTTGCTTGGCGGTCTGATTCCTGCACGGGAAGGCGTGTGCCATTTTGGAGAAATGATCGGTCACAACTAGAACATCGACAGACTTGTTCCCTTGCTCAGCGGTCCAAAAGTCTATGCAGACTAACTCCATAGGCTCAGAGGTGACTATGTTCTTGAGTGGCGCACGGCTGTGTGGCTCAGGCGTCTTCCCTACTATGCAGCGCTGACAGGAGCGAACATAGTTCACAACGTCACGTTCCATGCCATTCCAGAAGAACCTTTGCCTCACCAGAGACAAGGTACGGTGTTGGCCTTGGTGACCCGCTGTGTCATGGAGACCATGGAGGACTTTCTGCTTCAACGAGTCAGGCACTATGAACTGGAAGATCTTCTTGTTCATGTGGGGGTCTTTCTTTGTCTTGTACAGCATGCCATTCTGTATGGTGAGTCTACTCCAATGCTTCAGCAACTTAATCACGCTTTGTGACTCAACAGCTCTCTCACGCTTGGTAGGTCTCCTGTGTCTCTGCACAAAGTACATGGCTCTGCTTATTGTGCTGTCAGCCTCCTGCTGACTGACAAGCTGGCTCTGTGGGAGTGCAGTGGACTGGTCTTCCTTCTGCAGAAGATTGGGGCTAGCACCGGTTCCCATCACATGACTCACACCTCCGGTGGACTGAGCATTGAAGATGGCAGCGACGTCCTCTGAAGCGACTGAGCCTCTCGTGAACGGTGGAACTGCCTCCTGCACAGGCTCGTTCGACGCTTCACCACCGCCGTCCACAACAGCCTGACAGTTGTTGGACACTCTGAAGACGTCTTGCACGAGTCTGTCGTTCACACCGTTGACCTGGTCCAACAGCGAGGCATAATGCTCGTTCACAAGGCGATGACCCACACACGACTGGACAAACGGCTCACGGCTCAAGGCGTCGGCTACGATGTTCTTTGGGCCGGGGATGTACTTCAAGTCAAAGTCGTATGCAGCGAGCTTCGCCACCCATCGCTGTTCACACGCATCAAGTCTGGGTTTGGTCAGAATGTATGTCAAGGGGTTATTGTCAGTCCATGTGGTGAAGTGTCTGCCTTTCAACCAATGGCTGAACTTGTCACATACTGCCCATTTCAAGGCAAGAAATTCAAGCCGGTGTGCAGGGTAGTTCAGCTGGGAGCGTGAGAGGGTTCTACTCGCAAAGGCGACTGGTCTGGCTACTTTTCCACCAGGCGGCAGTTGCGACAGGACAGCTCCAATCCCATCGAAGGACGCGTCGACGGCTAGAATGAACGGGGCATTGAAATCTGGGTGGGCTAGAGTGACACTTGTCATGAGGTCGTGTTTCAGTGTCTCGAAAGCGTTCTGGCACGCGTCCGTCCAATCAGCAGGCGTCAGCTTCACATGACCTCCTTTCTTCACAGGTTTGCGACCTCTCTTGTGCTTGTGCTGAGCACCAGGTTCAGCTGTGAGCTTGAACAGCGGTTTTGCCTTCGCAGAACATGCTTCGATGAAACTTTGATAGTACATCACCATGCCTAGAAACGATCTGATTTTACTAGGGCAAGGTGTTCTCCCATCGGACTCCATGAGGTCGGTGACTTGGACGTCATTTATGGCTCGCACTTTCTCAGGGTTTGTCCGAACACCATCTTCACTGATGACATGCCCAAGAAACTTCACGGTCCTTCTGAGGAAGAAGCACTTCTTGGGTGCGAGTTTAAGGTTGTGCTCCTTGAGGCGGGCGAACACCATCTGCAGGCGTCGGAGTGCAGCTTCCTCTGTAGGAGCAAACACCATTAAATCATCTAGGTAGCACAACAGACTTGTGAAATTCTCATCACCAAATATGGACATCATCATCCTCATGAACGTAGCTGGACTGTTACATAGACCTTGAGGGAGACGGTTGTATTCATGAAGTCCAAAGGGCGATGAGAACGCTGTATACTTCTTGTCGTCAGGGTGCATAGGGACATTATAAAAGCCTGATGTCAGGTCCATCGTGGAGAAGAAAGCGTTTCCACCGAGTGCGGCTAGAGCATCGGCTTGATGCGGCAGTGGGTAGGCATCCTTCACAGTTCTTGCGTTAAGCCATCTGAAGTCAGTGCAGACTCTGAGGTCTCCATTCGGTTTCCATACCAGAACGAGTGCAGATGCATACTCGCTGTTCGACTTCTGAATAATGCCTCTCTCTTCCATGTCATTCAGAGTCGTCCTCAGTTTCTCATACTGGCTCGGTGGTATGCGTCTGTAGGGTAGACGGAACGGCTTGTCGTCGACAAGGTGGATGCGATGCACAAACTCCTTAGCCTCTCCACAGTCCATTTTGTGTCGGGAGAAGATTGACTCGTACTGCTCGATGATGTTAAGGAGCTTGTCCTTCCACTGCAGCGACACTTCACACGACTTCAGGTCAATGTCTTGCAGACCCAGAGCCTCCAGTGCACGCACCATGTCCTCTTCTGACCTCGGCTGCACGTCTTCGCTCTGCACACTCTGCACATTACACTTGACCTCGTCTGCTTTTGGCAGGTCTTCAACTGCAATACAGGGAGAAACATCTGCTATCTTGGCGTTCCTTCTCAGCACCACAGCTCGGTCTGTAGGGTTGATGATTTTAACAGGCACCCATCGATCTCCCCAAAGAGGAGTGACAACTCTCCCAACAAGGATCTGCTTGGGTCTGGCTTTAGACTGCGTTGGCTCAACGATCACTGTACTTCCTGCCGACATCACTGCTGACTCAGGTAACTTGCCCCAGACTTCACACGCTGACCACCTGTCGATAGTTTTGGATCTGAAAGTCAGGGCTAGGTCCTTGCAGGGACAGTTCCTAATAAACATGCGAGTCACCTCCACTTCAGGGTTGTCAAGTGTTTTGCCCTGCTCTCTCAGGCAGTCAGTGGCGAGGTCAGCTGCTCTGTTTAGTCTCAGCCAGTAGTCATAGGGGTCTTCCTGGTCTTTGGGCAAAGTCGAGTAAAAGTCAGCTAAAGGGACAGCAGAGTACTTAGTAGAACTGAAGTGCTTTCTGAGGAGAACATAAATCATGTCAGGGTGAGCAGTAATGTCAATGTTGCTGTTTCTAATTCCAAACCTAACTACATCCTTAGCCTTTCCCCTCAAATGCATAAGAATTTCCTCAGCCTGCTCTGCAACCCTAACATTACTCTTCTTTATGAATGTTCTCATCTGATCTTCCCAGTCATGCACTGTGACTGAGTCATTGCCTACAAAACATGGCGGTTCTTTAACCTTTCTCTGTGTGACAACCTGGACCTGAGATAAATCTGACACATGACTGGACTGACTCAATGTGCTCGCTACATTTTGTGTGGCTGTAGAACTGGGAGCCACTGTGTTGTGAGGCTGTATGTGCGACATGATGCTGTCAGCTAACTGACGTCCTATCTCCTGGATAACAGTCCTCATCTGGTCATTTACACACTCAGAACTGTTACTAGTAGGATGTGGCGTAGATGTGACCTGAGGTGTAGGTGTGCTGGTGTGACGGTCAGCTGCATTATGGACCCTGACACTGGTAACTGCCTCTAATGAGGGCATAACACCACCTGGAGTAGGACTGTCAACAGAAAAAGGAATAGGAGCACGCATACCCCTGCCTCTACTAACACTAATGGGTGTGCCAAACCGAAAGTGGTTACTCTGATTAAACATGGTTCAAAATGGTTTGACACAATTATGGATGTTCAAAATCCAAAACAGTATTCCACCATGGAGTGTGAAATCATCAATAGAAAAATGGTAAATAAATTAAAATGACAAAAACAAATCAGTGGCTTCCGTGACACGACACTGGTGTGGCACATAAAGTTCTGTGTCACTGTGACACACTGTACAGTGTACAGCAATACTTTTCACTGCACTGCAATGCTACCGTGTCAACTGTGAACCCACAAATACTGTGAACTGATGTCTTCATGAAGCGATGCGGCAGACAGGACGGTCACCGGTTCGCTGGACTTGATTGAAGTCACGGGTCACGGCACCAATGTAACGGTTGTGTACCCGTCCCGTCATGCAACACACACACAGAGGCACTGGATTGGTTGTTGTGGTTCTTTTACTGAGGTAGCTGCAAATGAGTGGTTCATAAGCACAAACATATTTTGGTTAGCTCCTCCACTGGTTGTGACGTCACAGCAGATAGCTAGTCAGACTGTGTAGTACAGAACATCTTAAAATACTTTACATTTTACATTAAATGCATTCAGATGTCTTTTTACAATGGTTTAACAGTATTCTTTTTAACATGTGATCGTATAGTGGTTTTAACTGGGTCTTAACATTAATGCTTTACAATGAATTCAAATACAATCTCTTTTTAACTTGTTTTTAACCTACAACATCCTTTTTATATAGAAACTAGAAAAAGTGCCCTTCCGGGCACAGGTCTCCACCAGGAGGATAGGAGTGTGTGTGATGTTTGGCAAAATGTTTGGGAGGATGTTTTTTTTTATTTGTTTTTGCAATAATTTTCTTCATTTTGTTGAGGAAATGCAGAGCCAGATCACTCATAGCATCTCTAAGGATAGAATTCTGGATGAGCAGGACATGTGCAGCATTTTGTACAAAACGGGCCACTCCTGAAAACTTTGGAAGGCAATCTTAGCCAATCAGTGTACAATCTGAGAAATCCAACAGACTCGGCTTGATCACATGACTACAGAGATCATGTGTACCGATTGCCATTTCTTCATACGCCTTTGATGGCAATTGGATGATTTGAGGCATTTTGTTCCAAAAATGTGTTTTGCAAAAATCAACCTGTTGGTGGCGCTATAACAGGCCAATGTGAAAAGGGTGGGATATATTCCTCAGCCTAGTAAGAAAATGTGTGAAAGATTTCACGTAAATTGCATGCTGCGTTCATGATTTGAGGCTTTTGTTCAAAACGGGGCATTCTTGCAAACTGTGAAAGCCAATTATAGCCAATTAGGATGGAATATGAAATATCGGACAGATCCAACTTGAGCACATGACCATAGAGATACTGTGTAACGATTTGTGAGATTTTTGGACAGAATCTGGAGGAGTAATATCAAAAAATGTGTTTTACAAAAGTCGGCCTCCTGGTGGCGCTATAAAAGGCAGATGCGGAAAATACAGGTCAAAGGTTTGTCCTTGGCCTCTAGGGAGTGTGCATGCAACGTTTCACGCAGATCGGTGCAGTTTTAGGTAAAAAATGTGAAAAGCTGCCTCATGGTGGCGCTATAACAGGCCGTTCTGGAAAATGTGGGGCAGAGGTTCATCGTTGGCATCCAGGGAGTGTGTGTGCAAAGTTTGGCATCGACCGGGTTAACGGTGCCGGAGATTAGCTGGTAACGGACGGACGGAAGGACACACGGACGGACACACACACGGACGGAGTGCAAAACATACTCTCTCCCCATGCCTTCGGCCTGGTGGAGACAATGAAACAGAAATACAAGACGGTAGCCAAAATTAATTAATAAACTGCATAACAGCACCCTCTGGTGGTACACAGAATATACAGCAGCCACCACGTTTAGGCGCGATGCGCATTATTCTAAAATGGCGTCCACAGTCCACAATACAATATGAACTTTGAACTTGTAAACATCTCTGACTTAATACAAAACATAGTGCAACAACATTTACCTGCAAATGAGTGGTTCATAAGCACAAACATATTTTGGTTAGCTCCTCCACTGGTTGTGACGTCTATAGGAAAGATAACATTGTCTTCAGTATCAAAATAAATAGTACAACCAACGTGAGCAACAAACACAAAACGAAAATACACTGGGATAGCATCTTCAGAGTTGTTACATGACTGTGTATCATACAGCAAATCTCACGTTAGCTTTTGTGTACTTTATAATACTTTTTCAGAGGAGCACCGGACAATTCACACTCACCACAGCAGATAGCTAGTCAGACTGTGGGGAATTTCCGTTTCCGGTCACATTTATAGGCTACCAGTAGGGGGCGCCAAACAACCACTCACGCAGGAGGATAAACTATAGACATATATTAGCAGGAATTTCACTACAATAAACAGAGTATTTCTTCTACCCGTTACATATATATATATATATATATATATTTTAGGGGTAGAAGACCAGTGGTTCTCTATATGTGGGGTCCTAGAGGGGCTTCCAGGGGGTCCCCACTCCCCAGCAAAATTATAGTTCAATTTTAATAGTATCAAAATCAGATTTAGCACTATAACTGTATGCCTATACAGTATTCTGCTATTTGTATATAGGCTATTTTCAAAATAATCTCGAGTCTCCGTGGCCAATATTAATAAATAAATAAAACATTGGGGGGTCCTTGACTCTTGACTGATGGAAACGTTTGAGAACAAGTCGCAGACAACTTGCACCCTTGTGTCAACCTAGGATTTCCCCAGTAGGTGTCGCCCAAGCGTGTGTGTGTGTGTGTGTGTGTGTGTGTGTGTGTGTGTGTGTGTGTGTGTGTGTGTGTGTGTGTGTGTGTGTGTGTGTGTGTGTGTGTGTGTGAGAGAAAGTGTGGAACTATAGTGGCCCTGGAGTGAGTGTGGAACTACTGTATAATGGCCCCCTGGAGTGAGTGTGGAACTATAGTGGTTCCCTGGAGTGAGTGTGGAACTATAGTGGCCCTCTGGAGTGAGTGTGGAACTATAGTGGCCCTCTGGAGTGAGTGTGGAACTACTGTATAGTGGCCCTCTGGAGTGAGTGTGGAACTATAGTGGCCCTCTGGAGTGAGTGTGGAACTATAGTGGCCCTCTGGAGTGAGTGTGGAACTATAGTGGCCCTCTGGAGTGAGTGTGGAACTATAGTGGCCCTCTGGAGTGAGTGTGGAACTACTGTATAGTGGTCCTCTGGAGTGAGTTTGGAACTATAGTGGCCCTCTGGAGTGAGTGTGGAACTATAGTGGCCCTCTGGAGTGAGTGTGGAACTATAGTGGCCCTCTGGAGTGAGTGTGGAACTATAGTGGCACTCTGGAGTGAGTGTGGAACTATAGTGGCCCTCTGGAGTGAGTGTGGAACTATAGTGGCCCTCTGGAGTGAGTGTGGAACTATAGTGGCACTCTGGAGTGAGTGTGGAACTATAGTGGCCCTCTGGAGTGAGTGTGGAACTATAGTGGCCCTCTGGAGTGAGTGTGGAACTATAGTGGCCCTCTGGAGTGAGTGTGGAACTATAGTGGCCCTCTGGAGTGAGTGTGGAACTATAGTGGCCCTCTGGAGTGAGTGTGGAACTATAGTGGCACTCTGGAGTGAGTGTGTAACTATAGTGGCCCTCTGGAGTGAGTGTGGAACTATAGTGGCCCTCTGGAGTGAGTGTGGAACTATAGTGGCCCTCTGGAGTGAGTGTGGAACTATAGTGGCCCTCTGGAGTGAGTGTGGAACTATAGTGGCCCTCTGGAGTGAGTGAGGAACTATAGTGGCCCTCTGGAGTGAGTGTGGAACTACTGTATAGTGGTCCTCTGGAGTGAGTGTGGAACTATAGTGGCCCTCTGGAGTGAGTGTGGAACTATAGTGGCCCTCTGGAGTGAGTGTGGAACTATAGTGGCACTCTGGAGTGAGTGTGGAACTATAGTGGCCCTCTGGAGTGAGTGTGGAACTATAGTGGCCCTCTGGAGTGAGTGTGGAACTATAGTGGCCCTCTGGAGTTAGTGTGGAACTATAGTGGCCCTCTGGAGTGAGTGTGGAACTATAGTGGCACTCTGGAGTGAGTGTGTAACTATAGTGGCCCTCTGGAGTGAGTGTGGAACTATAGTGGCCCTCTGGAGTGAGTGTGGAACTATAGTGGCCCTCTGGAGTGAGTGTGGAACTATAGTGGCCCTCTGGAGTGAGTGTGGAACTATAGTGGCCCTCTGGAGTGAGTGAGGAACTATAGTGGCCCTCTGGAGTGAGGTTGGAACTATAGTGGCCCTCTGGAGTGAGTGTGGAACCTTTCCTTCTTCAAAGTTGCCGACACCTTCTGTAACCTAACCTAGGCCTAACCCTGTACAGCCCACTGCAGGGCACCCTGCAGGGTAAGCGGAAAACAACGACACCCAAGGCCCTATTTCCGCCAAGTGCCCTTACCCCTTATCTCTATAAACGTCTTGAAAAAAACATTTTAATATTGTCCCAACTAGCCGATCTCCACGTTGTGGAGTCTGTGGACTTATAGATCGGCTATTTGAACTATAGAGATCTGCTCCCCCCACACACACGCACAAGTCGCACATGCACGCACGCATGCACGCACATGTGCGCGCGCGCACACACGCACACACACACATGGCGGAGACGCTGTTACTTATACCCATAGAGTACTGAGTGACATGCCTGTTGTATCATGAAAACACATGCCATGATTTTGCAGATGTAACTCTAATGCACCTATAATATTTGTGTCCTTGTATGCATATCCTTTGTGTGGACATAAATAAATGGTTAATGTGTGTGTGTGTGTGTGTGTGTGTGTGTGTGTGTGTGTGCGTGCGTGCGTGCGTGCGTGCGTGCGTGCGTGCGTGCGTGTGTGGTTGTCTTCCACTCGGAGGGTCCAGACTCCGGCCACGCCCCCCCGCCAGGCCGCCACGGCTCTGATCCACCTGATCCAAGCAACTGAAAATGGGACTATAGCATTCAAGATTGTAAAGGCAGCTCCACCCTCCATGCCCTCAGTGCCCGCCCCATTTACTTGACTGATTACCTCCAAAAGGTGGGCTATACTCCCACAGCCATAATACTAGAGGGAGCGTAAATAATGATCTGGTGCCAGCTATTTTCAGACCAATATGGGTAAATTCACCTTCCACAACACTGCCACTCAAGTGTGGAATGCCCTGCCCCCTTCCCTCAAAACAAGCAGATCACTGGTTTCCTTTAAAAAAGGTTCTGAAAACTCACCGCATAACGTTAACCTCTGTTGTACTTTCACAATTAGATCTGATAATATGATGTGTGACTGAGTGGCATAATTTACTCCCCTGTTTTATTACTGTTAGTTGTGTAAAGAGATAAGAAATGTGGGTGGATGATTTCCATGAAACCATGTGGTTTCAAGAGAATAACCGTCCCATACAGAGCTCAGCATATTTCCTGTCAGTAGGCTGGGGTGCAAAACCCAAACTCAACTGTACTACACCATGCCCTACATATTAGGGATATGACACTATACCGAACTCATGGCGGGGGGCCGAATTGGTCACCACTCTGTCAGACACACGTTTTGATGCTGCATTAAAAAACAATTAACTCAACCTCTTCCTGTGTGAGACTTGGTCTCAGCCTATTCTAGTACTTCAGGATACACTATAGCGATAGTTTTCAACCAGTGGTCCAGGGAGTCGACCACCAGTGGTCCGGGGACCACCAGTGGTCCAGGGACCACCAGTGGTCCAGGGACCACCAGTGGTCCGGGACCACCAGTGGTCCGGGACAAAATCTTACATTTTGGTTCTGAGAGGCTCAATCTCATCAAATTGTGATGGCTCAATTGCCGAAAAAATAATGGGCCTTGACATGAAAAAGGTTGAAAAGCACTGCCCTATAGAGAATATAGCATCAGCAGCAACAGATTGGACTCATATGTTTTGGTCATGTCCAAACCTGGTGGATTACTGCAGGTCTGTTATTTATGTATTTAATATTTGTATTAAGGTTTTGCAAAAAAAAAGAACAGACAAAAGGAATTGAAAAGAAAAAGAGAGAGATAAAACAAATGAAAAAAAAGCATAAACAACAAAAAAAGAGAGAACAGGGCATGATTTCAAATCAACGAGTTACAGAGACTAGAATATATCATATGGAAAGTGGAGGACACACAGATGCTGCATGCAGACTAAATGCTAAGTGGGATCAGTGAGACATTTGAGAAATGTGTTCTAAGAATTGCTGCCAAATCGCATGGAACTTGCTTGAATTATCCATCATAACATAACACATTTTCTCCATGTGTAATATACAAGTCAGTTCAGATAACCAAGCCTGGTTGGAGTGAGGTCTGTTATTTCTGAAATACTAGGACTGGATGTGAGGTCTGTTATTTCTGAAATACTAGGACTGGATGTGAGGTCTGTTATTTCTGAAATACTAGGACTGGATGTGAGGTCTGTTATTTCTGAAATACTAGGACTGGATGTGAGGTCTGTTATTTCTGAAATACTAGGACTGGATGCAGTGGCGTGCACAGACATTTTGCTCAAGTGAAAAAAAGGGCACCTTGTGCAGCGCGTGGAACCGGCCGGTTGCCTTAATAGTGTGACTGAGATGTATAGATTTTGGGGCCTAATTAATATATTAGAAGCTATTTTATCAAGAATTGATCAATGTCACCATGGTCCACATACTGTATTCAGTACTGTACAAAAAAAAGCTTTTTATGCTTGTCCTCCAACAGCATATCGTTAGGCTCATTAAAGGTGTAATTCACTGTCATGCACTTTATTGTCTAGACTTTGAGCTTCCTCCTTTTTGGCTGTGGGTGAAAGCAGGTCACACACACGCACGCACGCACGCACGCACGCACGCACGCACGCACGCACGCACGCACGCACGCACGCACACACACACACACACACACACACACACACACACACACACACACACACACACACACACACACACACACACACACACACACACACACACACACACAGAGAGAGCTTATCACTCTAGATAACTTACAAAGGGACATTTGGATCAACTTTGACCTTATACTTACTGTGTAAAAATGAAACTAATAAAACTGCTTTTCATTCATGTGATTAAAATGATAAAACAATATATAGATAAGGTTTCACCCTGCTGTCAGGTCAGAGTGATACAGAGAGAGGTGGGAGGTCAGGAGACTCAGGACACCACATGATGAAACTGAAAGTGTTTGTTATCTTTTATGAAGTAATAACAGGTAGACACAGCAATGCTGCTGAAGACCTTTCTGTCTGCCGTTAACCTTTATTGAGTTTTATTGGAATTTATTCTGCACTGTAATTGTATTCCCCCCTTATTGTGTCTTTTAATATATGTTTTTTACTTTTCTTATGTTTTAAACAGTACTAAAATGTCCTTTTATATTATTGTATGTGTCTAGTGTTCTGCCTCTCAATGTGTTAATGTAAAGAACTTTGAATTGACTCGTTGTTGAAATGGTAAATGGTGCATTTATATAGCGCCTTTATCCAAGGCGCTTTACAGAGATTGTGCATTACATTCCACGCACGCACGCACACACACACACACACACACACACACACACACACACACACACACACACACACACACACACACACACACTTCATGACCATATCGCAGCCACGCCAACTTCTTCCGTCTGCCGGACGGATCTCCAAGCCTCCGCCTCTCATCCCCTCATCTCCTTGCGGCCTTGCGGCCTACAGCGCCACAACGCGCTGGTTCCGCCACGTCGCCTTCCCCCGACGTCAGACCCGCTCCGCCTACAACTCTCCCCCGCCGGCTACCTCACCCTAACTGATCTCCCCCACGCAGGAGCGCACGTCCCTGCTCGCCTTCTTCGGCTTCCTGCGGTGTTCCGAGGGTTCCAAGGACAGGAGGGTTCGCGCACTGGTCGCCCAGAGACATCCGTCATCCTCCGGCCTTCCCACGGTTCGATTCGTTCTTTTGGGGGCAGTGTGGAACTATAGTGGCCCTCTGGAGTGAGTGTGGAACTACTGTATAGTGGCCCTCTGGAGTGAGTGTGGAACTATAGTGGCCCTCTGGAGTGAGTGTGGAACTATAGTGGCCCTCTGGAGTGAGTGTGGAACTATAGTGGCCCTCTGGAGTGAGTGTGGAACTACTGTATAGTGGCCCTCTGGAGTGAGTGTGGAACTATAGTGGCCCTCTGGAGTGAGTGTGGAACTATAGTGGCCCTCTGGAGTGAGTGTGGAACTATAGTGGCCCTCTGGAGTGAGTGTGGAACTATAGTGGCCCTCTGGAGTGAGTGTGGAACTATAGTGGCCCTCTGGAGTGAGTGTGGAACTATAGTGGCCCTCTGGAGTGATTGTGGAACTATAGTGGCCCTCTGGAGTGAGTGTGGAAATATAGTGGCCCTCTGGAGTGAGTGTGGAACTATAGTGGCCCTCTGGAGTGAGTGTGGAACTATAGTGGTCCTCTGGAGTGAGTGTGGAACTACTGTATAGTGGCCCTCTGGAGTGAGTGTGTGAGTGCCCTGCCCCCTTCCCTCAAAACAAGCTGATCACTGGTTTCCTTTAAAAAAGGGTCTGAAAACTCACGTACTGTCAATGCAGTTCTATTCCAACCTGTACATGTAGATTTAATGTGTTTGAGAAATCGGAATTGTTTGTTGTCTGTTGTCATTGTGAATGAATGCATGGGACCTGAATGGAAACAAGACCGCAACGTCTTTCTTCGGTGCTGTTTTGGAACAATGCTGTGCTTGACTGTACCCTGTACTGTTTGACTGTACCCTGTACTGTTTGACTGTACCCTGTACTGTTTGCATCTTATTGTTTAATAAAATTATCAATCAATCAATCAGTCAAGAATCAGTAGCCTTGATCAGGTTCTTCAAGTGGGGAGATGGGTTGGATAAGGCTTCACATATACTGTACTGTACTGTACTGTACTGTACTGTACTGTACTGTACTGTACTGTACTGTACTGTACTGTACTGTACTGTACTGTACTGTACTGTACTGTACTGTACTGTACTGTACTGTGTACACACAATGTTATCAGTGGATGTGTTGCACACTTGCAGGTGGATTCATTTATGACCAATCAAATGATAGCTTTTCATTGTGAAGTGCTCAGTGCAACAATTCAGGTGATTTCAGTTTCAGTTTGACGAGATCAATAAACTGCCCTTGTGTGGAAAGAGTCACATAAGTCAATATTGTACATTGTACTATTCATCTTATCTCAGCTCCGCTAGCAGGACGCCCACACGATCATTAGGGAAGGTGTATGCATGTACTATGTGTACTACATGTAAACTCTTCCAGCCATTCAGTAGCATAAAAAAAAAAGGGGGTTTATTTTTATTATTTTTTTAAATTTATTTGGGGACCCCCCAAAATAATTTGGCGACCCCCCCAAGGGGTCGCGACCCACGGGTTGAGAACCCCTGCTCTACTGCAGTGGTTCCCAAACCTTTTCATGTCAAGGACCCCCAAATTGACACTAATTATCCTGCGGACCCCCATTTGAAAACATATCCCCCATAAGAGAAGAATTTTACGGCTCTACTAATAATACAACTTTATGTTGTATAGCACCTTTCATGACATGAAATGCAGCTCAAAGTGCTTTACAGAGCAATGGAGAAAAAAAGAAAAGAAAAGCAAGGCATAAAACATTAAAATAATAGCAGTAATGAATGCAATACAGTGAGGACATGAATAACAAGGGATTTAAAAGATCAATTAAAAGCAAGAGTGTGGAAGTAGGTCTTGAGCTGCACTTTTAAAACAGTCTACAGAGGCTGCCTGTCGAAGGTACAGTGGAAGTTTGTTCCACGCCGCCGGCCCGGTGGTCAAAGGTGGAGCAGAAAGCTGCTTCACCGTGTTTTTTAGTGTACATTTTTTTAGGCCAGCAGTGGAAGACCTGAGGGGGGCGGTTTGGGACATATTTAGGCAGGCAGTCATGTATGTAGTAGGAAGGTGCGAGACCACTGATTCTCAACCCGTTTAATTTCAAGGACCCCCAGTTTGACATGCATTAGTCTATACGGACCCCCATTTAATGGCATTTCAATCTCCCCAATTTATATTGTAAAATCTAATAACGTAATAAGCTTTCTCAACTGTCAGTTCCACTGTCACCAGGCCGGTTGCTCAGTGGCCTGATGACAGGCAATGCCGTTAGGCTGGCCTTCTTTTTGCTCTCCCTGAACATGCCTCGGTCTCCTAAACCCCCCCCCCCCCCCCTGGTCTCTTCTCTTCTTCCCTTTCATTGTTTTATTTCTTGGAAAAATGACACGATGGGAACCTTTTTTTTTACCTATAAAACTGTGATGTGACAACAAAGATGATTCAGATTCTGAACAGCTAGCAGGCACAATAAAGCTCTCAGAGTCAAACTCCAGTTATAATGCCAGTACCAGCAGCACTGTATTACACTAAATATGGCAATTATTAACCATACTGACTATAAATGAAAGTGAAAACTCCCCAGGCTGCAAAGGGTTAGTAATGACCTGAAGAAGGTTGGATGTCTGCACACCGTAGTTTATGAGTGCATAGTTCAGGAATCAGTTTATTATATAGTTTATTGACCTGAGACATGGTGTTCTCTTTTGTCTGACCCTTCCTCACCCAGGAGTCATCACAGCTCCTTATCCAGACATCAGTCTGACCCTTCCTCACCCAGGAGTCACCACAGCTCCTTATCCAGACATCAGTCTTATGGCCCCTACACCAGCGGTTCCCAAAGTGGGGTCCGCGGACCCCTAGGGGTACGAAACGCATAGCCAGGGGGTACCCGAAATAATTCCCAGAAAAAAAAGTGTTTTTTAACATTAAAATTATGTTTATCTACGTGGTCATTTCTGCCAAGTTGCGCAATAAACGTATTTTTTGTGTTGTTCATTGTGTTTCTCCCATGTTTGCTTTGGGCCAATAGCTGACATGATTACTAAAACTACAACATCAGTCAACCTGTCGTGACCCCAAACAGTAACAGCAGGACGCATGCTGCAGAAACAACAAAAAGACTCAGGACACTTGAAAGGTTTCTGCGGCCTCTTCAGATGAGGGGGTACCTGGAAAAATGTCTACCTCAAAAGGGGTACCTGGTCCAAATACACCAGGGGTTCTCAACCCGTGGGTCGCGACCCCTCGAGGGGTCGCCAAATTATTTTGGGGGGTCCCCAAATTATTTTCAAAAAATATATATATATATATGTTTGTTTTTTTTGCAACTGAATGGAAGTGGAAGTGGAAATGAAGAGTTTACATATAGTACACATAGTACATGCATACACCTTCCCTAATGATTATGGTTTCAGAATTTATTTATGGTGTATTGTCTCTATTATTAAGGTTATTGTAGAAGTCAATTTATATTGGGGGTCGGGAGGGAGCGGGGCGGGGGTCCCGAGACGTTGCCAAAGCATTTTCGGGGGTCCCCGGCCAAAACGTTTGGGAACCCCTGCCCTACACACTGTAGGAGTTTTAAAGTTGTCGGCGAGTCATCAGATCGTTATGTATTTCACACTGCAGGAGTCTTTTTTTTTTTAAATCGTCTGTCATTATATCGTTGTGGCTGTTGTAGCGACTACTTCTTCCCATCAAACCAAATAAAAGTAGTGCAATGAGGCTGAGCTGTCGGCAGGAACTGTATTACGCGTTTCCAATCAAATCCAGAAAACTTCTTATTGTAGTTAAGGTGATTTGTTGACAAAATAAACAAGGTCCAAAAGATTTACTGAAAAGGTTGATAAATGAAAACGTATAGATACAGGATTAAATGTAGATAAGCGATTAAACGGTCAACAGAAAATATTGAGCCTAGAGCAGACATTTTTCCAGGTACCCCCTCATCTGAAGCGGCCGCAGAAACCTTTCAAGTGTCCTGAGTCTTTGTGTTGTTTCTGCAGCATGCGTCCTGCTGTTACTGTTTGGGGTCACGACAGGTTGACTGATGTTGTAGTTTTAGTAATCATGTCAGCTATTGGCCCAAAGCAAACATGGGAGAAACACAATGAACAACACAAAATACGTTTATTGCGCAACTTGGCAGAAATGACCACGTAGATAAACATCATTTTACCGCTGGCCTAGAGCTCACCCCCATTGTTCTCTCACTGAATTCCACTGCCCAGACACACAGCTGACATAAGTATAGGTGATTAGCAGGACACACAGCTGACATAAGTATAGGCGATTAGCAGACACACAGCAGGAGCTCATAAATGAAGTGGAACATCAAAAACCAAGTGTGGGAAAAACAAAACAATAAATAGAATCGACAAACAAAATGTATATTTTGGCTCCTACAGTGGCTTTCACACTAAACGATTGGTCGCAGACTAGGCATCACACACTGCAAGAGTTCACCAAGATGAGATCCAGACCCGATATTCATTTGTTTTTATTGTATTCATTTTTACATCTCGTGCAGGATGCCGTGATACAAGCGACACAGGACGCCTCTCTCTGTCTCTCTCTCTCTCTCTCTCTCTCTCTCTCTCTCTCTCTCTCTGCGTGCACGCCACACACACACACACAGAGAGAGAGCGAGAGAGAGCACAAGGTCCAAAAGTTTGCTCCGATGCGGTTTTATCAGCATTATTCAAGTGAAATGAGTTGGTTTTATAGACTATTTAACAGCAACATTGGGCTAATATAGCTACCATTGTACGACACAGGACAGGTATTTACCCAAAGAATAAATGTTATATATATTATTATCATCTGATCATCTATCGATACAGTCGACGACCAACAGACAGACAGACAGACAGACAGACAGACAGACAGACAGACAGACAGACAGACAGACAGACAGACAGACAGACAGACAGACTTGTCGGTGCAAGTGCTCTCATTGGCTGCAATACAGGACTTCTCGGGACACGCTCGCAACCCATTTCATACTGTATGATGTCCAGTCGGCGACAGAGCCAAATATCAAACCTGGTAGATATTCAGAAGACGTCGGCGATTACTTTTATCGGCACTATATGTTAGTCTATAACTCCCGATCTTATGTCAGATCGGGAGTTTTGTCGGCGAGCGCCAAAAATGGTCCCCGACAGCATAATCGGAGCAAATATCGTGCAGTGTGTAAGAGCCATTACTGGCCTACCGGAATGTGCACTTAAGCCTCTCCAACTGATCAAAAATGCCGCAGCTCGCCTGGTCTTCAACCAGACAAAAAATTGACATATCTCTCCCTTTCTCTGCTCCATCCATTGGCTCCCGGTCGCCGCCAACAAAGAGTACAAAACTCTGATGCCAGCCTTCAAAGCAACCATAAGTATGGCACCGTCATATCTGGCAAGACTGATCGGACCCTACAAACCCTCCTGCGCACTCTTCAGCCGACGCAGGGAGGCTGGAAGCACCTTCACTAAAAACGCTGGGACAACGCTCCACACGTCCTAAACTTTTCTCCCTTCTGGCTCCAAAACTATGGAATGCACTTCCCATAGCAATCAGAACTGCAGACTCACTCCCAAGTCCCAATCTTCCGAAAACCCACCTCTTCAAACTCCATCTTAATATACATTCAAAGATTTGCACCACATTTTCACAAATCTTCAATAGCAGATCTACAAGCTTGTAGCGCAGATCTGTGCCGTGCTATGAGCTTGTAGATATGCTATTTTTCAATAGCTAAACTATAACATAATGCTTAAAACACCAAAAGGGGTTCCCGTCCAGAATTTTATTTGGGTCAGTACTAGTGCCCAGAAGAGCCCGTAGCACTTGCCCTATAGCCTCGACGACCTTGGCTCAACTTATGTAACTTAGATAGCATTTGATGTAGACATGACACTCTATAGTGTATACGCATAGTTTCATCATATAGATATTCCACTGTTAGATTCTTAGCTTACGTATGATTCTTGATGACTTTTTTTTATGTATTTGATGTATTACCATGTTTTGTTCTTGCAAAGCCGCTCTGGATTAAGAGTGTCTGCTAAATTGCAAATGTGAAACTGTCTGTACAATGTTCACCACCGGATAAACTATACCACTAAGAAATGCTTATACAGCCTTGATAGGATTTGGTGACACCTGGCATGGTGATATGTTATGGTAATAGAAGAGGGGTTGGTTAAAATTATCAACACGGGTGCCAGGTTAAAAAGAAAACATACTTTGTAATATATACGGTACCACATTTAGCTATGTTTCAAGACTTCTTCATTCACAAAAACAGATGTTTCGATCCATAGTGGTTCTTCATTAGGTCAATAAAAAATAAAAAATCCTGTTAGGCCTAATTGATTTATTGATTCAAACCTTTTGGAGACAACTTTGTTGTATGTAATTATTTTCTCTCCTGAGCAATACGTTTTAATGTCAATGTCAATGTCGCCGCCCCTTCTTGGAGTCTTAAAATGCTCTAGTGGTCAGCAAGTAAGTTTGGCCTCGGACAGTTTACATGTTTCTTTCTAAACCATTGGATGTTGTGCTACAACAACATCAATTAAGACCTGGAACTTGCAAATATACCATAATGTATTCTCACCATTTATATTGGACAATTAGTCCCCCAATTAAATGGTTATAAATGTGTGTTGTCTGCAAAACTATAGTAACATATTTAGTTGCATGTACAGTACAGTACAGTACAGTACAGTACAGTACAGTACAGTACAGTACAGTACAGTACAGTACAGTACAGTACAGTACAGTACAGTACAGTACAGTACAGTACAGTACAGTACTTACGTGACTTTGTGTGTATGTGCGTGTATGAGCACAAGCACCATCCATTGATATTAACTTTGTAGGTCTGTGTGTATGTATGAGCATGACCCAATATTCACCCCAGCAGCCATTACGTGACTTTGTGTGTGAGCGTACAGTACAGTACAGTACAGTACAGTACAGTACAGTACAGTACAGTACAGTACAGTACAGTACAGTACAGTACAGTACAGTATTTTCTAACTAAGCCATTGGATGTTGTGCTACAACAAAATCAATGGCTAATTTAAGAACTGGAACTTGCAATATACCTTCTACAATAATGTATTCTCACCATTTATATTGGACTATTAGTCCCCAGATGAAATGGTATGCATGTTGTCTGCATTTCTACAGTAACATATTTAGTTGAGCAGAAGGCTTGTAGGGCTGTTTGTGTCATTGGTGTCAGCTCAGATGTGTAAGCTAGACACACAGTCCCTGTTCTTTCAGTATGATTCAAATCACTTTAGTACTGTCCCACACCACCCGTAATTCCTGTCAACGGACCTCGTCTGATACATGCATGGCCTGATTGGCTCCCAGCCAGTGGACTAGATCATATTGTCCTCTCTGCATTATAATGTGTGTTATCATTAGTTAATATTCATCCAAGGCCATCCACCGGTTGGCCACAGAGAGACATTTCCCGTAAAGCGTGTGGGTGTCCTGCTATAGTGGGGCGGGATGGGAGGTGTTGCTCAAGATGAATTGTTTTTTTATGACAAGGACAGATTGATCTCGTCAAACTGAAACTTAAATTACCTGAATTGTTGCACTCAGCACTTCACAATGAAAAGTCATAATTTGATTGGTCATGAATGACTCCACCTGCAAGTCTGCAACACACCCACTGATAACACATGTGTGTACCGTGCAGTATATATGAAGCCTTATCCAACGCATCTCCCCACTTGAAGAATCTAAAAGGCTCCTGAGTCTCAACACTCCATTGAAGAACCTAAAAGGCTCCTGAGTCTCAACACTCCATTGAAGAACCTAAAAGGCTCCTGAGTCTCAACACTCCACGTCTCAGTCACAGTAGGTAAGACCTGGTGGTGAATTAAAATACTTACACTATAGATTAGTGGTTGGAGGGGCGGTGTACGAGGCGCTCAGAGACGTTTGGGGTATTCGAGAGCACATGTTCTGTATGTCATTCTAGTCTTCCTGTCATAAACACTGCAGTCAAATGGGGCACATATTGTGAATCATGTGTAGTTGAGCATGTTTTATCGGTATGATCGATGTACTTTACATGTCTGTGTGTTGAATGGAGGTTGTACAGGTGGAATCATGTATATGTGTTGAATGGGGGTTGTACATAGGGATGTTGAAAAAAGTTGAAAATCGACTCGATTTTCGACTCATGCCTTCCGCGACTCAAATTAGTCGAAAAATCGTTTTTATTTATTTTTATTTTGTAATGGCTTATTATAAAACGTTATAAACTTTACTGTTTCAAATGTTTTCCAAATGGGAGAGGTACGTGTTTGTCTGTGTGACACTGCTGTGTTGCGCCTGTCAGCGCCGCTCGTCACATGTGAAATGAAATGAAATGAAATTAAATCTATATTTACCCAGGGTATCTGGGGCCAGCCTATAGTACAGGCAGTGTTGGGATAGTTCACTTTTTTTATGAACTAGTTCAGTTCAAAGTTCAATTTTTTAAAAAGGAACTAGTTCCGTTCATAGTTCATAATTCAACATTTTGAACTAAAGTTCATGGTTTCAAAAAGTGAACTATTAGTTCTTTTTTTAGTTCTTTTTTTTTTCTCCAATACATTGCTGCAAGCTATTTGTCAAAAATATTGCCACAGCCCGAGCCCATACAGAACCACAGACAGCAATTATTGTATCCGTTTTAACACTGAATGTCAGATTAATCTTCATATCCAATTTTGAGTCCTTATCCAAATAGGGTTTAAATTAGCATTGAGGGGACAGGCCTCAGAATACTGGTATTCAGTCCACACTATGATGAATTGATGAATTGAACATGGTGGACCCTATTGGAAACAAGTGTAATGCTTAATTGGGTCGTCCACTCACAGTTAACAGCCTTTGTATTGAGTTTGTGCTTGAAATGTACTGTAATTCTGCAAACTGTTAATACATTTTTCAATCAATCAATCAAACTAGTGGCAGCTGCAGCTTTCATTTCTAGAGTCTACAGTATATTTTCAAAAACATGAGGAAACACTTGTTGCTTGAATGGACTTTATTATGAAAACAAAAACAGGACTGTAGTCCCTAAGGTGCAAATGTTTTTCCATTTAAATTTCAATAAGAAATGAGACAATACTGCAATGTAGATATACCGGTACTCTGTTACAAGTAGAAGTCCTGTATTCAAAATGCACTTAAGTAAAAGTTCAAAAGTATCAGCATCAAAATGTACTTAAAGTACCAAAAGTAGCCCAGGCCCACACATACAAAGGAGACCATTCTAAACTGCAGTAACGTGCAGTTTAGGCCTACTCTTTACAACAAACATATAGATCTGCTAACACAATCTGAGGTACGAACCATGCTGAGGTAGGAAACTACGCTTGTGCCTCAAAGTGCAATATTCAAAGTGCAAAACATTTAAACATCAGTCACACTATTATTTTCTCCCTGACTTGTTTGCCCTCCTAAAACAAAAAAAGAGTTCAAAAGTGTTCAGGTCAGTGGTACTTTCTGTCCAGTCTGAAAATGCCTTATCTGTATGAAGATCTTCTGTCACTGGTCGCAGTGGTCTCTCCCTGCCTGGTGGATCTGCGGTTTCTTGCTTCCTGTAAAAACAAAAACAAGATATGCTCCGTTATTATTATGACCAATGCACACAAATATACTCATCTCTGTTATGGTTTCCGGCCTCAGCTGCCTGACTCAAACGACACATAGCTGCATAAGCATATTGATAACCATGACATGATGACTGTCTACTACTGTATCAGAGGGACTGACTGTACGTACATTGGTAACATATCAACTTTAAAATCATTACAATCTCCATTGGCAATACATTGCACTTCTATAGCCCAAAAAACAGGTCACAACAAAAATATACCTTTAAATCTTTTCGTTGCCCTTCAAGATGAGCTGAGAAGAAAGAAGAAGAAGAGAAGAAGTTTTAGAATGACAGTAATCTGTACTAAAGGAATTGTGTAGTGTGTATGGAGGCAATCACTGAAATAATTAGACATTTTTTTAATATATTGAAAATCACAATTACTATTTTGCTTCATACACATTAAAATAATATTACCAAGACAGAACTATGATTGAGGCTGGATATTTACTGTACTTATTACCAATGCATAGTAATTATGGAATATAATAACAGTTCATCCCTACCTGAATATTTGACCACCGATGCTGAAGAGCCTCTCGACCGGAGTGCTTGATGGCAGTGCAGTGTTGTGTTTTATGAACAGCCTTTTGAGTTTTGGAAACTGCATGTATTCATCAAATCCATCTTTGGTTGGGGCATCCAAATAAGTGTCCACTTAAGATTTTCGAGCTTGAGGCATTGTTAAATTTGAAGAATGAAGCTGCTGGATCTTTCTTGTTACTTTCATCACTGGTTTGACCCGAGTTTGCGTCAGAGTCAGAGATGGTTTGAAAGTCTCTTTGCAGCATCAATCTGTACTGTACACGTTGTACACGTACAGTTACAAATTCTTTCAAATTATCATATTCTGGCTCTGAACGTGAGTCTAAGGAGCCGTCCTCCTCCGGCTCTTCTTCCATTGACTCCATGCTGCTGCTTGTTATTTGTTGTGATGACGCATTTGTTAGTGCGACTGTGCGAGTGCGACACGGGTGACAGGCAGTCGCTATGCGGTTGCCAGGTTGGGTGGTTTTTTAGCAGGGTTTTCGAATAGAAGGCTCTATGAAAATCTGGCACCCTCTTGAAGACTTGAACGGTGTTATGAACGTGACAAGCTGCGTTCACAAACACCCAGAATGAACGCGTTCACAACAGCGTTCAAAATGCGGAAATGCAGTACGTTCCGTTCACGTTCTCCCATAAAACGAACGCGTTCGTGAACTTTCGTTCTTTGAACGCGTTCGGGTACATCACTGAGTACAGGGGTGTCCAAACGTATTATTTATTTTACTCTCATGTAGCCTATAGTACAGGGGTGTCCAAACTTACTCTCATGTAGCCTATAGTACAGGGGTGTCCAAACTTACTCTCATGTAGCCTATAGTACAGGGGTGTCCAAACTTACTCTCATGTAGCCTATAGTACAGGGGTGTCCAAACTTACTCTCATGTAGCCTATAGTACAGGGGTGTCCAAACTTACTCCCATGTAGCCTATAGTACAGGGGTGTCCAAACTTACTCTCATGTAGCCTATAGTACAGGGGTGTCCAAACTTACTCTCATGTAGCCTATAGTACAGGGGTGTCCAAACTTACTCTCATGTAGCCTATAGTACAGGGGTGTCCAAACTTACTCTCATGTAGCCTATAGTACAGGGGTGTCCAAACTTACTCTCATGTAGCCTATAGTACAGGGGTGTCCAAACTTACTCTCATGTAGCCTATAGTACAGGGGTGTCCAAACTTACTCTCATGTAGCCTATAGTACAGGGGTCTCATGTAGCCTATAGTACAGGGTATCTCATGTAGCCTATAGTACAGGGTATCTCATGTAGCCTATAGTACAGGGTATCTCATGTAGCCTATAGTACAGGGTATCTCATGTAGCTTATAGTACAGGGTATCTCATGTAGCTTATAGTACAGGGGTGTCCAAACTTACTCTCATGTAGCCTATAGTACAGGGTATCTCATGTAGCCTATAGTACAGGGTATCTCATGTAGCTTATAGTACAGGGTATCTCATGTAGCCTATAGTACAGGGTATCTCATGTAGCCTATAGTACAGGGTATCTCATGTAGCCTATAGTACAGGGTATCTCATGTAGCCTATAGTACAGGGTATCTCATGTAGCTTATAGTACAGGGTATCTCATGTAGCCTATAGTACAGGGTATCTCATGTAGCCTATAGTACAGGGTATCTCATGTAGCCTATAGTACAGGGTATCTCATGTAGCCTATAGTACAGGGTATCTCATGTAGCCTATAGTACAGGGTATCTCATGTAGCTTATAGTACAGGGTATCTCATGTAGCCTATAGTACAGGGGTGTCCTTTACTCTCATGTAGCCTATAGTAAAGGGGTACAGGGGTCTCATGTAGCCTATAGTACAGGGTCTCTCATGTAGCCGATAGTAAAGGGGTACAGGGGTCTCATGTAGCCTATAGTACAGGGTCTCTCATGTAGCCTATAGTACAGGGGTGTCCTTTACTCTCATGTAGCCTATAGTAAAGGGGTACAGGGGTACAGGGGTCTCATGTAGCCTATAGTACAGGGTCTCTCATGTAGCCTATAGTAAAGGGGTACAGGGGTCTCATGTAGCCTATAGTACAGGGTCTCTCATGTAGCCTATAGTACAGGGGTGTCCAAACTTATTTAAAAAGGGGCCACATTAGAACATATGAAAACCGTAACACCCAAAGGGCCAACAACATTTCATACTATAGAGTATGTGCTTGACATCATCATCATACCTAGAAGTTATGCAGGAATGCCTACTGAGTGGCAAAAAACTACTTTCTGGCCTTGACAGCCCATGCATTCAAACAGAAAAGAAAAATCTGATCGCATTAGAGTTAAACAAACTCACTACGCCACTCACTTTGCCACTCACTACGCAAGAGCATACCCTCTATAATCTTGCACAATATGTAACAATAAAAATGTTGAATGTTTCCAGACGGGGACCATGTGTTTATTTATAGAAGTGAGAAGTGTTATTCTGTGCCAATCAGCACTGTCTTGAAACGGCTTGGTCACAGAGACGTGCTGGCCATTGGGAAATTCGGGACAACTCCCGAACGGCCGGTCCAGTCCAGGCCGGTCTGAGCCAGTCGTTAAAAAAAAAAAATCGTATTTAATTTCGAAGATACACAATTATCTTTTAACAAGGTAACAGCCTATATAATCATGTTGCTTTGTGGCATAATAATGTTGTGCACAGCAGCCGCTGTCTCAGCCATCCTGATTTTAGGTCACTGTAGGACCTAAGTGACCAAAAATGCGCTCGCACGCCCTTGATTCGTCAGTGTTTCGTTTCGCCTGCGCGCCATCAGTTCGCCTAGAGGGCCTCCGCAACTACACTTGAATTATGGGCCCACCATGTCCCTGCTTGGTCAATAGCCTGGTGTGGCCAGACGATGATGAATGATGATGATGCAAATAGTTTTTGCACTAACAGGTCATGGTCCCAGGCCTGCTATGTGGTCTTGTCTTGTCTTGTTTAGTTTAGTTTAGTCTGTGTTTATATGAATAAAGAAAATATATGCATTTCGTGATGTGTGCGGACCCCCTTGAAAACGAGATGATTCATCTCAAGGGATTATTCCAATAAAGAATTTCAATATGTTTCACCTCTGGCAACTGAGTCAGTTTTGACTTGGTTATTCAATATTTTTCATTCATTCATTCATTCATTCATTCATTCTTATTTACAACTCTCATTTTGAAGAAGACAAATCACGAGTGTGTTAGTTAATTATTTTATTGTTTTGTGATACAACAGTCATAGAGTTGGGACAGAACTGTTGAGCAAAACCTTTTTCTTTAGGTCGGGTAAATGCCCTATTATAGCGTCACCATGGAGGCCTGTTTTGTTTTATATAAACATTTGCTTTTTATATTACTCCTACAAATGTTGTCCAAACATCACGCAAATCGGTACACAATATCTCTATAGTCAAGTTTTCAAGACGGATCCGTTAACATTTTCATCCATCCTGTTGGCGAATTCAATTGGGAACATTGCTGGCCTGCCGCCCACAATATACAGTATGTGACCTGGTGAAGACCCCCCAACAGTGACCTGGTGAAGACCCCCCAACAGTGTGGGGATCCAGTCTGGGGACCACAATATTTGTAACCCATTTGTTTCCACCCAGTGTCTAATGTAATCCTGGGCAGTACACTCCCTCTGACAACCTGGGGAGAGCAACGGACTGACCTCATCAGGCACGTGCAGAGAGTTAGGCCCTTATTTATCAACGTACACCGGGTGTACACCGGGTGTACACCCGGTGTACACCGGGTGTACACCGGGTGTACACCGGGTGTAGGCTACACCCAATTTTGGGTGTACACCGCGTTGATAAATAAGGGCCTTAGAGAGGCAGGGGCTGATATCCCGTAAGAGGGCACTTTTGGACAAAAATAGCGAAAATAGAAGGAAAAGGAAAGGAGAAGAGAGGAGTGGCATTTGCATTTCTTTCACCACAGTAAATGCTGCATTCGTGGTCTGGGGAGGGCAGTTGTTTTACAGACGGGTAAAAGGGCAGGGGCTGAAGCCCCCTTTTTACGTCTATGTGTGCACGTCCCTGGACCTCATGCTTCCTTCAATACATGAGGAGTCCAAGCCGTTTTTTTTCCACCTGACAGGGGGGAGTTTCCCTGGTTGGACGTAGCGCGTGGAAGGAACACTATTCCAACCCGTTCTTTTCCTCTCCATTAGGCACCCCGGCTGGCCAGGGGGAGGTTGTATAGAGACCAGGAATACTGCATGTAATCCTGGTCTCTATATAATACTAAAGTAATATGTGAAAGTGATGTGAAAGTTTTAATTGAATGCAATTATAAAGATATACCGGAATAGTCACTTTTAAGGAATTAATGGTGATTTTATTGCTTTAGTTAGTCAACAATTTCTGTATGCTTACTTTTAGCTTTGGTCTAGTTAAAAAAGCCTGACACATCTACTTTGTTACACATTTGTCACCCCCGCAACATCTTTGTGGGAGTTGAGTCACTCAATTTAGTTTGAATCGGTTCCACAGATAAATGTTGTGAAATTAGCCGAGCTACAAACTCACGTCGTCTGCGAGGTTTGTAGATCGGCTGCGTTCACAATTTTTATAGTAGCCTATAGTTTGTTGACTACTGTTGATGGTAATTTTTCCTTTCTCTCTTTTGGAGGTATTAAAAAAGATCTTAAAAGTCCTTAAATTGGTATTAAAAAAGATCTTAAAAGTCCTTAAATTGTCACTTTGCTGTCATCTTGGGACACCGCCCCCCTGATTTCTTCATCAGGCACAGGTTGAGAACCACTGGTCTAATGCAAACCTCAGGTTGAGAACCACTGGTCTAATGCAAACCACAGGTTGAGAACCACTGGTCTAATGCAAACCACAGGTTGAGAACCACTGGTCTAATGCAAACCACTGGTCTAATGCAAACCACAGGTTGAGAACCACTGGTCTAATGCAAACCACTGGTCTAATGCAAACCACAGGTTGAGAACCACTGGTCTAATGCAAACCACTGGTCTAATGCAAACCTCAGGTTGAGAACCACTGGTCTAATGCAAACCACAGGTTGAGAACCACTGGTCTAATGCAAACCACAGGTTGAGAACCACTGGTCTATTGCAAACCACAGGTTGAGAACCACTGGTCTAATGCAAACCACAGGTTGAGAACCACTGGTCTATTGCAAACCACAGGTTGAGAACCACTGGTCTAATGCAAACCACAGGTTGAGAACCACTGGTCTAATGCAAACCACAGGTTGAGAACCACTGGTCTAATGCAAACCACAGGTTGAGAACCACTGGTCTAAAGCAAACCACAGGTTGAGAACCACTGGTCTATTGCAAACCACAGGTTGAGAACCACTGGTCTAATGCAAACCACAGGTTGAGAACCACTGGTCTAATGCAAACCTCAGGTTGAGAACCACTGGTCTAAAGCAAACCACAGGTTGAGAACCACTGGTCTATTGCAAACCACAGGTTGAGAACCACTGGTCTAATGCAAACCACAGGTTGAGAACCACTGGTCTATTGCAAACCACAGGTTGAGAACCACTGGTCTAATGCAAACCACAGGTTGAGAACCACTGGTCTAATGCAAACCACAGGTTGAGAACCACTGGTCTAATGCAAACCTCGGCATTCAAAAGGTAGGCCTAGAATGAATGTAGGGGTAGTAGGGGTGTAACGATAGCTGCATCGAAAAATCGATATTCTCTGTGTTCATGTCAAGGTGTCGGTTTGTCCATATAATGTGTTCAAATATAATGTCCATTTATGAGAATCACTGGGTTTACTTTATATCCATAATAATAAATGTTTCCCTAAAAAAGCCTGCTTGTTTCACACAGATTTCATGCGTTTGCTAAACATAGGGTCATATATAGACATAGATAGGGACGGACATTGCTGGTCATTGGAGTGGCTGCACCACTCAACAAAAAAAAATGTAGGAAACAAAGAAATAAAGGGACCCATAAACATGTTTCCGTGACCCACAAATGGGTCCCGACCCGCTGTTCGGGAACCAGAGGGTCAGTGAGCTCCCCCTAGTGGTGTTGGTGGGCTGGTGGTAGGTTCGGCGTCGCCAACAAACAGCTCGCGGTACAGCGGGGGAACAGGTGGTGGTGGGTCAGTGAGCTCCCCCTGGTGGTGGTGGGGAGGTGGTGGGGGGCTCGGCGTCGCTAACAAACAGCTCGCGGTACAGCGGGGGGAACAGGCGCTGCACGGTGAGAGGGTAGCGCTGGCTGAAGCTCCGCAGCTTCTCCACGTGGAGACGACACAGGGAGCGCAACACCGCCATCCTCTGGTGGAGCTGGGGAGAGAAGGAGGGAGGGAGGGAGGGAGCGAGAGAGAGAGAGAGAGAGAGAGAGAGAGAGAAAGAGAGAGAGAGAGTTGACTACTACTATTTGTGACCGCTTCTTACCGAGTCATTGAAAAAATATATGGCTTATAGAGTAATGTCTTGCAGAAACAGGCTTGAAAGGTTCACTTCTGTGGAGTCTAACATGACACCTACTATAGCTACGTGCATTTATTTCATATCTACATGTTGACATTTATTTCAGACATGCTCTAGTATATGTGAAGAGTCTGCCTGTGCTATTATTAACTCATTTTGGATTTAAAATAATAATAATAATAAAATTCTCCTCTCCTGCCTCCATGACTTATCAAAAAAGAGTCACGTTTTTGTCATTATATAGATATACAGTATTTCCACATATCTTCATTGACACCTTAATTTAATTTAAGATTAATTGGTAGCCTTTAGGAAGGCCACTTGACAAGCTCTTCTGTTTTCTTATGTGCCTTTCCAGCACATCTTCTGATTTTGATTTAGTTTTCCGTTCCATATAAAAGTATTTCTCTCCTAAACTAAACTAAACTAAACTGGCCTGGGCCGTGGCTCAGCGGTCCAGGCACCTTGGCTGGTAATCCAGTCTGGCAGTGTGCCGCGGGTTCGACTCCCGATCCTGACGGACTTTACTGCATGTCATCCCCCCATCTCTCTCCCCATTTCCTGTCAGCCTACTGTCTGTCCCTCCATAAAAAATATATAAAATAAAGGCGAAAGCCACAAAAAAAAAGCAAAATGGAATGCTGTCAAGCACTAAAAAGAGAATATTGGCTGAATACCTGAGCATAGTAAAAACAGTTTAAAATGGGGAAAGTGTATACCGGGTTACAGCATTGTGTAAACTGAGCTATGTCACATTGCGTCATTATATAATCAGGGTATAAAGCTTTTTGAGATAATTAGCAGCAATCTTTTGCACAACTTTTGGCCTAATTAACACACATTTGGGTTTGGCTTGGGTTCAGAGTTCAGACTTTTATGATCTCATCATGTGGTTTATTGTGGTGGCCGCAAACCCAGTCATTCTTTACCGAGACAATGAATCACATTCTGTGTTTGTTTTGTGTGTGGATGTAAATGTGATCATGTTGCCATAGCAACTATGATATCTAACTAACTAAATGACTGACAGCGGTCCAGAAAGTTGTACTTCACTCTGGACTCCTCCATCGGTGGCTGAACTCACACTCCTTGAACAATAAGAGAGAGGGCAGCTCCAACATCAAAGCTGCAACGCCTGTGTTGTGTATACACATAGTTTCCTTAGATAGATATTCCACTCTTTGGTTCTTAAGCTTACGTAGGATTCATGATTACTTTTGTCCCTCATGGGTGTGTGTGTGTGTGTGTGTGTGTGTGTGTGTGTGTGTGTGTGTGTGTGTGTGTGTGTGTACCTTGCTGACCAGTCCCTCATGGGTGTGTGTGTGGGTCAGGATGTGGGTCAGTCCCAGCTCCAGCTCTCTCTGGACTCTCTGAACCGACGCTCTGTCCTCCAGACACGGACGGTCTGTAAACACAACCACAATCTCTTTATCTGTCACTTTCCCCATCATGTAGGCTACTTACATAAAGAATATGAAACATGTACTTATCTGTAGTTTTTTAATGAATTGCATTTTTATAGCGCTTTTCCAAGTGCTCAAAGCGCTTTACAATGGTTTATTCATTCATACATTGGGAGGCGTCCTCACTTCCCACATTCACACACCAATGGTGGCAAGCTCACACCGACCAACTCATTGGAGGCAATGTAGGGTTCAGTGTCTTGCCCAAGGACACTTCGACATGTGGACTAGAGGAGGAGCCAGGATTCGAACTGCCGACCCAGGGATCATTGGACGACCTGCTCTACCTCCTGAGCCACAGCCTAAAGCGAGTCCAAGTCAAGACCAAGTCCGAGTCAACACAGAGTGTGGAAGGGGGTCGAGTGCGAGTCAAGACCGACGGGAGGTGAGACCGAATCGAGACCAAGACGAGATTTGTTTTCTTTCTTCACATTAGATAGGTACACAAAACACTGCAAGAGCAGGCAGTCGCTCGCATCAGCTGCACTCCGTTACGTATAAGTTACTGTAGCTGTCTATGAGCGCCAGACAGCTTTCTTATAATGTTAATGTGAACGGCCTCCTCATAGTAGTATGGGTATAATACATTTATTTCATTGCATTGTAATTTGTAAGCGACTCGTGACTCGAGTGGACTCGGTGGGGGAGGAGTCCCGAGTCCCATGGTCAGATACCGAGTCAAATTAAGGGCGAGACAGAGACGAGACCGTCAGACCGAGTCAATTACAATAGTAGGCCTACTAACATAGGCTACATAAAGAATATGAAATATACAGTTCCCCCTCAGTCACGTGCAGTGCAACATGAAACATCAAGCCTATCCTAAGAAACATCAAAAGACGAAAACTAAAACACAGCGTAAACAAACATTTTTGTCATAGCGCACGCAACCTAAGGTGAAGTTGATCATAGCGCAGGTGATTGCAACAACCACCGATGGTGGACAGCCGTTCTAAACTTTCTGCGAATCTGCCAATAATCATATCATTTGAGACACGCGTCCGAGTTTTGGCGTGGGGTCAAACAAGGGACTCCTGAGACGTTGAGCCCCTTCCCCTATTGCAGGGGTGTCCAAACTATTTTCAAAGGGGGCCATATTAGAACCAGTGTTGTTTTCGTCGACTAATACATATAGTATTTCAAAAGAAAAATCATATTTGAATTAATACATTGAATTCATTAATTTCACGATACGTGCAACAAATCATATCAAGCCTAGCTTATATCAAGCTCGTAGCACGGCACAGAGTGCCGCGCTTGTAGATCTGCAAAATGTTTTAATCGTGACAATGTGGTGCAAATCTTTGAATATACTGTATATTCTTTCACAGTGAACGTTTTAACTTGTATCTTTGCCTCTGGGCGGGTCCCTGAAACATCATATTTTGAGATGGGGGGGTCGGCGGCCAAGTACATTCTGGGGGTCCTTGACATGAAATTGTTTGAAAATCACTGACATAGAAACATAGGGTTCTTTTTCTCATAAAACTGTCATGATTTTAGACATTTTGTAGAATCGGCCTCAGGTCTAAATGGGTTAAGTAAAATAATTGAGTGGTTTTTCCACCACTGTTGAAAAGGGTCTGCCGGTTGGTCTTACCTGTGTTGATGAGCACCAGGGCGGTGAACAGTGCCACCTGCTGCTCAGTCAGCCTCAGTGCACCACTGTTGAAAAGGGTCTGCCGGTTGGTCTTACCTGTGTTGATGAGCACCAGGGCGGTGAACAGTGCCACCTGCTGCTCAGTCAGCCTCAGTGCACCACTGTTGAAAAGGGTCTGCCGGTTGGTCTTACCTGTGTTGATGAGCACCAGGGCGGTGAACAGTGCCACCTGCTGCTCAGTCAGCCTCAGTGCACACATCCCGTGAGCAAAGTCGAACACTGCGCTGATCAGATCCCCACAACCTGTTGGGAGACAGACATGTCCAACATGTCCAACATGTTCAGCATGTCCAACATGTCCAACAATACACCGTAAAGTGAAGACATGTCCAACATGTCTAACAAGCACTGTGAAGTAAAGACAACGTCCAACATGTCCAACTGTTGGACATATACGTGTCTCCACTTCACAGTAGCCTATATTGTTGGACTCCAACAATATAATGTGAAGTGGAGACACGTCTAATTCTGTGTTTTGCTTTGTGTATAATGTCTATAATGTTAACTTATGACTGTAAAGCATTTGATTCCTGTCCTGCCTGTGAAGCACTTTGAACTGCAACTCTGTATGAAAGGTGCTATATACAAATAACGTTTATTATATTATTATATATTATATTAATTACATGAATTGAATTGAACTGTCTCCCTCTCAGCTGTCCTACTGTAGATTGATTGAAATGATTGATTGATTGATTGATTGAAGAATTTATTAACAGTTTGCAGAATTACAGTACATTTCAAGCACAAACTCAATACAAAGGCTGTTAACTGTGAGTGGACGACCCAATTAAGCATTACACTTGTTTCCAATAGGGTCCACCATGTTCAAATCATCAAAACATTTAGAGACGTACAAATAGACACTTCTATAGACAGAACAGGAATTCATCATAAAGGAGGTAAAAAGGGAAAAGAAACATATACAGTGAGGGGAAAAAAGGGGTGGGCGGTGGGGGGGATTCACGTTCAGCTCCGTTAATTTGTTTGTTTTCCTTGGAGGAGCTGCGTTGGGTCCCCAAGTTGGCTCAGTGGCCATACCTTGAGTTGGCTGTGTGGCCGCGACCGTCTCTAGTGTTGTCCTTGCGTTCGTGTTTGAGGGATTCCGATTTTACAGGGGCCAGTTTCGAATTGCAGCCATCCGTAGGTGCCCTTTGAGAGCGGTTTTGAAAGAGTCAAGGGATTCGCATGTCTTAATGACAGTTGGTAGGGCGTTCCACATTTTGGTGGCATAGGAGCGAAAATAATTTAGTCCCTTGTTTGTGCCGAATCTGGGTTGTACATGGTTTGTTGCACTCCCTCTGGTGTTGTGGGTGTGGACTTCGTTAACATTAAGGAAGTATCTAGACAGGTACATGAGTATCTTGGTGGTGTATCGAATCTTGTGGACCAGACCCATTGCAAGATGCTGTACTCTGTCGTCGACCCTAAGCCATTCCAGCCTGTCGAAGTGGGCAGGGGTGAGGTGGGTTCGGGGGGCTAGGTCAAGTAGGAGCCTGACCAGTTTGTTTTGGGAAGTCTGGAGCCTGGTTTTAAGGGCTTTTGAGGTGCTGTGGTACCAGGAGGTGCATGCATAGTCAAAGAAACCCTGTACAAGGGCTCCTGTTAAGGTCTTCAAGGTGTTTTTGTTGACCAGTGAGGAGATCCTGTAAAGGAATCTTGTTCTATGGTTGACCTTTTTGATTACGTTGGTGGCCATTTTATCACCGGAAAGATTAGCCTCCAGGATGGAACCTAGGTAGGTAATTTCATCTTTACGTGTGATAACATTGTCACCCACTTTAACCAAGATAGTTTGTTATCAGCGAGCCAGGTGCAGATTCTACCGAGTTCAGAGCTGAGGGCATTTTCAACCTGCAGTTTGTCCCTGTCCGAGACCAGCAGTGCTGAGTCATCTGCGAACAGGAACAAGTTGCAGTCACAAGCTGAAGTCATGTCGTTATATATATATATATATTAGGAACAGTAGAGGCCCTAGTATGCTTCCTTGTGGAACGCCACAGCTCACTGGGAGGGGGGGGGACAGTGTTCCGTTCACTTCCACCATCTGTTCTCTCCCCTCCAGGTAGGATTGCATCCAGCTCACTGATGTGCTATCGAAACCAATTGCTTTTAGCTTGTTAACCAGTATGGAGTGGTTCACGGTGTCAAAAGCCTTTTGGAGGTCCAGCATGACCATGCCGCAGTATTTGCCAGCGTCCACCTCTTGTTTGATGTGGTCGCTCAAATAGAGAAGGCATGTGTCAGTGGAGTGGGATGTTCTGAAGCCAGATTGGAACTCGTACAATAATTTATTAGTGGCAAGATACTTTTCAACCTGTTCATAGACTATTTTTTCCATCACTTTCGAGATGGAACTAAGAATAGAAATAGGGCGGTAGTTGCCGGGGTCTAATTTACTCCCTTTCTTGTGCAAGGGGGTTACTTTGGCCAGTTTGAAATCTTGGGGGACCTGTCCCTGTTTGATGGAGAGGTTTACTATGTGGGTGATGATTGGAGCTATAGAGATGGCTGAGTCTCTGAGAAATTTGGTGGGAATGTTGTCATGGCCTGTGGCCTTGTGGGGTTGGAGGGCACTCAGTTTCTTAATTACCTCATCAGTTGTTACCATAACTAGTTTAAAATAGTCTTTACAAACACCTAGGTTTCTGTAGAAGGTTGTAATGTGCTCTACACCAAAGAGCCCAGAGTGGGAGGGCAGTTTGTTAACCAGAGTTGTTGCTATGTTTGTAAAGAAGATATTCAAGTAGTTGGCCACATCAAGGTTGTCAGTGATGAGAGTGTTGTCCGATTTGATGTTTATGTTTGAAAACCTGGTTTTTAGTTTCTGACCATAGCCTAGTTGATTGTTTAGTAGCTTCCAGAGCCCATGAGGATTGTTTTTGTTTTCCTGTGCTTTATCATTGATGAAGTTACTTTTAGCTGATTTGGTCATGGCAGTTACACTGTTTCTTAGCTTGATTCGTTGGGACCATTGAAATATTAACAGTTTGCAGAATTACAGTACATTTCAAGCACAAACTCAATACAAAGGCTGTTAACTGTGAGTGGACGACCCAATTAAGCATTACACTTGTTTACAAGAGGGTCCACCATGTTCAATTCATCAAAACATTTAGAGACGTACAAATAGACACTTCTATATAGACAAAGAACAGAACAGGAATTCATCATAATGGAGGTGAAAATAAACATATACAGTGAGGGAAAAAGGGGGGTGGGCGGTGGGGGGGGATTCAGATTTTACGGGGGCCAGTTTCGAATTGCAGCCATCCGTAGGTGCCCTTTGAGAGCGGTTTTGAAGGAGTCAAGGGATTCGCATGTCTTAATGACTGTTGGTAGGGCGTTCCACATTTTGGTGGCATAGGAGCGAAAATAATTTAGTCCCTTGTTTGTAGGCCTATACTGTCTGTCTCTCTGTCCTGTTCTGAAGAATACATTACATACACTCAGTCATATGGGACTTGCTCAGGGAGCACTTATGAGTGTTCACTCATTGAAGTGGCTGTAGATGGAAATCAGTTGTTCCCAAACTTTTCAGTTTGAGACCAAAAAGAGAAATTAGACGTTTGCCCGGGAAGCCAAAGTAGTGAAATTCGCACAATACTGTGCTAAGCGACGCGTTGTGCACTTGTTAATTATTAATTATTGTAAATTAGATTTGTCTATTTGTCTGTTTTAAAATGTATACAATTATTTAAGTTTTTTTTACTCTTACCCAGAGACTTGAAGAGCTCAGCTCCGGCGAACTTCCCGTCGAAGAACACCGTGCTGTTGTCTGTGTTGAACAGCCTGCTCATCCTGACCAGAACCACCTCCATGGAGCCTGATTACAACATGGAGAAACCATTTAAATGTACCAGAACCACCTCCATGGAGCCTGATTACAACATGGAGAAACCAGTTTAAATGTACCAGAACCAGCTCCATGGACCCTGATTACAACATGGAGAAACCAGTTAAATGTACCAGAACCAGCTCCATGGACCCTGATTACAACATGGAGAAACCAGTTAAATGTACCAGAACCAGCTCCATGGACCCTGATTACAACATGGAGAAACCAGTTAAATGTACCAGAACCAGCTCCATGGAGCCTGATTACAACATGGAGAAACCAGTTAAATGTACCAGAACCAGCTCCATGGAGCCTGATTACAACATGGAGAAACCAGTTAAATGTACCAGAACCAGCTCCATGGACCCTGATTACAACATGGAGAAACCAGTTAAATGTACCAGAACCAGCTCCATGGAACCTGATTACAACATGGAGAAACCAGTTAAATGGACCAGAACCAGCTCCATGGAACCTGATTACAACATGGACAAACCATTTAAATGTACCAGAACCAGCTCCATGGAGCCTGATTACAACATGGAGAAACCAGTTTAAATGGACCAGAACCAGCTCCATGGAACCTGATTACAACATGGAGAAACCATTTAAATGTACCAGAACCAGCTCCATGGAGCCTGATTACAACATGGAGAAACCAGTTTAAATGGACCAGAACCAGCTCCATGGAACCTGATTACAACATGGAGAAACCATTTAAATGGACCAGAACCAGCTCCATGGAACCTGATTACAACATGGAGAAACCAGTTAAATGGACCAGAACCACCTCCATGGACCCTGATTACAACATGGAGAAACCAGTTAAATGGACTAGAACCAGCTCCATGGAGCCTGAATACAACATGGAGAAACCAGTTAAATGTACCAGAACCAGCTCCATGGAGCCTGAATACAACATGGAGAAACCAGTTAAATGTACCAGAACCTGGACCACCTCCATGGAACCAGGAGACGATGGAAACAAGTTTAAATTGATATTTCACTTTCAAACATATGACTGGGGTTATTTTAACTGGCTCAAAGATCATTTTGGAGGGTCTTGGCCTGAGAGAATAAGCCAAACAGTGCAGATTGATGTATTATGGTCTCACCGGTCTTGAGGAGAGCGATCTGGTCGTTCTGGTTGAGCAGACGGAACCCTGGGAGGTGTTTGGCAAACTCCACCACGAACTGGACGGCCTCGGTGACACGCACCGAACACCACGCCCACATCTCGTCTACCGACTGATAGAGAGACATAGAGACACAGAGAGAGAGAGAGAGAGAGAGAGGTGAAACCACGCCCACATCTCATCTACCGAGTATCAAACTTTATTTAAAGACAGACAGACAGACAGACAGACAGACCTTGTTCTGGTACTGATGGATCTCCTCGATGCTGAACACTTTCCATCTCAGAGTGTGCAGATCCTCAGCTGTGTACTGACTGGTGTCTCTGTGAGCACGCACCACACTGGCACACAACTCATCTGTATACACACACACACACACACACACACACACACACACACACACACGCGCACGCACGCACGCACGCACGCAGGCAGGCAGGCGCGCGCGCGCGCACGCACGCACGCACGCACGCACGCACGCACGCAGGCAGGCAGGCAGGCACGCACGCACGCACGCACGCACGCACGCACGCACGCACGCACGCACACACACAAGAAAAACACTAAAGGTGAAATTTGTTTTGTTTTGTTTAACAGTTATGTGTTTGTTGTTACAGTAGATTATTAAGATTAATAGTAGAGAAATGAATCTACGCATGATGAGATGAGACAGAGGTGCAAACTGTTATCCACCTACTACATGAATAGTGTGTACTGCTGTTAATAGTTGGATGGAGACTAACTGTTATCCACCTACTACATGAATAGTGTGTACTGCTGTTAATAGTTGGATGGAGACATGATGAGATGAGACAGAGGTGCAAACTGTTATCCACCTACTACATGAATAGTGTGTACTGCTGTTAATAGTTGGATGGAGACATGCAGAGGATACATTTCACATACAGGTTGAATACCAACAAAGTCACAATTTGACCAACTCGCTCCAGGCGTACAGCCGGCGGAACAGCTCAGCCTGGTATTCCTAAAGTAACCTAAGTAAATTATGCTTAAACGGTTAAACCTAACCTTATTCCTAACCTTAACCTCAGTAAAACTATGCCTAAACCTAACCTTATTCCTAACCTTAACCTCAGTAAAACTATGCCTAAACCTAACCTTATTCCTAACCTTAAACCTCAGTGAAACTATGCCTAAACCTAACCTTATTCCTAACCTTAAACCTCAGTAAAACTATGCCTAAACCCAAACTTATTTCTCAGTATAACAAAATAAAGAATAGAAGAACCGCCGCACCGAGCGAACGGCGTGAGGTCGGTAGGGACAAAAACGAGGGCGAGATGGATTATGGGCAACGGTGGGGGGGGGGGGGGGGGGGGGGGGGGTGTCGGGCCCAAGTCCCTTTGAATAAAGGGACTTGAATAAAGGGACTTGGCGAAACATAGCGAAAACAGCAGATCTACAAGCTCACAACGACGCATTGAGAGCTTGTAGATCAGCCATTTTCGGGGTGCAGCCCAGCACTCTTTAGCTAGTGTAGATGTGGTGTAAGACATGGATTTAGAAAAACAAATTTGTTCAACACCAAATGCTGCGTTCAAGTTCAAAGTCAAAGTCGTACGATTAGTCACAGACGTTACCGCAGTGAAATCTGTTCTCCGCATTTGACCCATCTCTTGGAACGGAGCCGCAGCGTGCGCCGCGCTCGGGAATCATTAGCCTGGGCACCATTTCATTTGGGTATATGATCCTATCGGGAGCGGATGATAGTCGACAGGCAGGAACAACAGGCGGCAACTTCCTTTTCCCTCAAACCGATTTTTCTCAATAAAAGCTACAGGCTACGAGAGCTTTTATTGAGAAAATGAAAAGGAATTTGCCATAGATATATATAAAGTTACCGCCTGTTGTTCCTGCCTGATCGACTACAAAACAATACTACAACATGACGTAACGATATCATCCGCTCCCGACAGGATCATACGGACTTTTGAAACAGAGACCAGGCTTTCCTCCGAGGTGGTGGAAAGCCTGGTGAGGCGAGGTTAGGGAATCATTAGTTGATTTGACCCCCAATCCAACCCATTGATGCTGAGTGCCAAGCAGGGAGGCATTGGGTCCCATTTTTACACACTCTAACCACAAGGCCACTGTCTGGTTAGGTTAGAGACTTCGGAGAAAAATAATCTCCTGAATGGTGCTACCGGCATGGCATGGAAAGGAGTGGCATTTGCATTTCTTTCACCATGTAGTAAAAGCTGCATTCGTGGTCTGGAGAGGACAGTTGTTTTACAGACGGGGTAAAAGGGCAGAGGCTGAAGCCCCTTTTGACGTCTATGTGTGCACGACCCTGATATGTAACATAACATGTCACCTATGTTCTTCAGAGTGTGTGGATATGGAGCGAACAGCTCATCCAGGTGGTCGCAGGTTCGAATCAGGTCAGGAGACACCTGTCTGGAATCATACCCTAAAACCACAAGAGGTGGACATTTATTTTATACAATGACAACAGTGACATTGTGTCATTCATTCGTGCAGGACATGACATACTAGCCTGGCTAATAAGCCAGACCGAATCAGCCGTTGGCAAAAAAAAATTGCCTGCCGGCGGATTAAGGTCTGGAGAGGCTCAATTGTACGCCCATTTCCTACACCAGAGAACTGGTGTGGCCAATCGGGACACGGTATGCAATATGGGCGGGCTTTGGTACAGTGACGTTCAATGCTTGAGACCTTTGACTGACGGTAGCTCTGACCAATTGCGTCAAAGAGAAAATGTTTGAACCCACCCCCCGGGAAACAAGATCCATACACAGCATCTCCAGACTCAAATACCACACGACAGTGTGATTTGAGTCTGGCTTATTAGCCAGGCTAATGACATACAGTACAGTACGTGACCACTGGGGGGCAGATGTGTGAATGGGTGAATGTAATGCACCATCTACTGTATGTGAAGCGTTTTGGATAAAAGCGCTACAAAAATGCACCATTTACCATTTTTACATTTAGAATGTCATTACAAGACAATTGACTGGATCTAGTTTAGTTGACTCTACAAAATCCAGAGAATTGTTTTTGATTGATTAGATGCTGTTATTGTGGTCCTATATTATGTGTTCAATGTATTCATCATCAAGACATAGGCTACAATAATAAAAGGGTAAAATAAAAGGTATTATTTAGAGGAAACGGTCTCAGAGAGTGAAATAAGACCATGAACCCTGCGCGTCATTGATCTGAGAGTTACAGGTAACGACTAAAATCACAGGAAAGACGAAGACCATCAAAACGTGCATGGTCTTGAGAACGGACTTCATACCGACACCGGCGTGCATGTGTGTGACAATAAACCGTGATGTGACAATAAAGTTGATTCTGTGTGTGCATGCATATGTGCGTGCCACGTGCGTGCATGTGTGTTTGATGAATTGAATACTTTATTAGACAGCAACAGAGTACAAACAAACACTTGGTCTAAAAGGAATAGCACCAAAAAAAGTCCTTGCAGTCTTGACTCTTGAGTGTGTGTGTGTGTGTGTGTGTGTGTGTGTGTGTGTGTGTGTGTGTGTGTGTGTAGTGCGTGCGTGCGTGCGTGCGTGCGTGCGTGC
Source organism: Electrona antarctica (assembly GCF_951216825.1). Taxonomy (NCBI): domain Eukaryota; kingdom Metazoa; phylum Chordata; class Actinopteri; order Myctophiformes; family Myctophidae; genus Electrona; species Electrona antarctica. Next base: position 54,634,691 of record NC_136811.1, on the reverse strand, counting down.
GTGCGTGCGTGCGTGCGTGCGTCCGTCCATGCGTGCGTGCACCTCACCTCTCCCGTCAGAGTCCCCTCTGCCCTGGGTTCTGGTGACAGGCGACAGGCTGGCACTGCCGTGGTGGTGGTTGTGGTGGTGGTAGGCCCCGCCTGAAGCCTGGGACTCGCCTGGGGAGTACACCAGGTAGGAGTGCACCTCGGCGGGGTAGGGCAGCAGCTCGGCGACCTCCCCGGTGGGGAAAGGGTAGGCGGAGCCAGGCTGCAGCAGAGGAGGAGGCCCGGCGTTGTTGTGGCGTTGCATCTGGGATCGAGACGGGTTATTTTATAGATAAATACAAACTAACCAAAAAACTAGAATTCAAAAGATTTTAGTTAAATCAAATCAAATAAAAGTACCCACAACATTTTAGTTAAATCAAATAAAAATAAAAACTATTAACTGAAATGTCATAAAAAGAGGCAATATTTGCCTTCAAAAACAGTTTAATTTAGCAAATCTACAAGCTCACAGCGAGTTGCGGTGCGATCAACCGACACATTGTCAGCTTGTCAATCTGCTAAACTCAGAGTTTTTGAATCTTTCCTCTGACTGTATTACAATTTAAAAAAAGACTAAAACACTAAAAAGTCAACTAACTAACCCCACCCTTTTCAACTAAGTCAAATAGCAAACCGGCGTTAAAAACATATTAAAACTAAACTGATGTAACCCTGGGCCGTAGGAGGTCACAGTGCGCGTGTCGCTGCTGCTGTTGTTGTTGTTCTTGTTGCTGCTGCTGGCGGTGACGAGCCACCTCTGCAAACAGAGAGTCCCTCTGGCGCTTTGACATCCTGCCAAACTTCACCGCTGAGGAGGGAGGGTGCACAGGGTCATTTAAACACCCCCACAGGTCCATGAGAGGGTGCACAGGGTCATTTAAACACCCCCACAGGTCCATGAGAGGGTGCACAGGGTCATTAATGTCCTTAAAACTGTTTTGTTGCAAGGAGTTGCATTGAGACTTGTACACAGTACAATTTCAGGAGACACCGCCACAGGTTACATTCTTACATAGTACAATTATCAGGGTTCACATATGGGTCCATTTGGTTCCATATGCACTCCCTTGAGTTAAATCAACAGAGAGGATTGTACTGTGCACATGCACTGGAACGCCCTACCAACAGTCATTAAGACTTGCGAATCCCTTGACTCCTTCAAAACCGCTCTCAAAGGGCACCTACGGACGGCCGCAATTCGAAACTGGCCCCCGTAAAATCTGAATCTGAATTTTTTTTCCCTCACTGTATGTTTCTTTTCCCTTTTTACCTCCATTATGATGAATTCCTGTTCTGTTCTTTGTCTATATAGAAGTGTCTATTTGTACGTCTCTAAATGTTTTGATGAATTGAACATGGTGGACCCTGTTGTAAACAAGTGTAATGCTTAATTGGGTCGTCCACTCACAGTTAACAGCCTTTGTATTGAGTGCTCGAAATGTACTGTAATTCTGCAAACTGTTAATAAATATTTCAATCAATCAAAAATCAATCAATCAAAAAACTTGACCCAAAATATAAGACCCAGATGAGGCCGATTCTCCAAATGCCTTCTAAGTCAATAGTTCTCACACTTCCAAGATTATTTTTCAAAAATGTTCAAAAACAGCAGGTGTAGAAGCTTGCAGCGGCGGTGACACTACTACATGAACAAAATAATAAGTTGGTCTGTTGTGAGAGTAAACAATCTCCAACTACATTTGCATAGATTATATGGTTATATTGCAGATCTAAAAGCTCGCAACGTGTCGCACCGATGTGACGCGTGTTGAATTGAGCCTGTGTTTTCTTCTTGACATTCGACATTCATGCCATTACTGTCGGGTGAAAACCTCATCATGTCCAAAACGCCAAAAGTTTGAAAAGCTTACAGATCTATCATCTGCTAGCGATGCACAGATATGGAAATTCTTGTCCGATACCGATGATCGAAATAACAATTTAACCGATAGACGATACTGATACCGATATATTTTGTTTTTTGTTGTTTTTATTTCCCCCTTTTGTGCCAGGGAATCAAATACATCTTCAATACAAAAATAAATACATGTTCAGAATCTACAGCTTGGTAGGCTGCAGATAATAAACCAACACTCCACCATAGCCAACACAAAATGTATGCTTATCAACAACAGATAAAGATCGGCTACCGCCATCGGTTGATTTAAATTGCCGATACCGATATTGACCGATAACGGCAAAATATCGTCCGATAGCGAGATGTGGCCGATACGCATCTGTGTCACCTTATAGCTTTTAACCATTTTAACTTTAGCCGTTGAAAAATAGCAGATCTACACGCTCTTTAAACTTTAGCTGTTGAAAAATAGCAGATCTACAAGCTCTTTAACTTTAGCCGTTGAAAAATAGCAGATCTACAAGCTCATAGCGCGGCACTCGGTGCCGTGCTATGAGCTTGTAGATCTGCTATTTTTGAAATATATATATCATTCTGGGGGTCCTTTACATGAAATAGTTTCCAGAAAACTGTTAGGCCTCACTCACACCTTCGCATCTAGCATACAACATTGTTGGATGCTAGATGTAAACAAAGGGTTTGTTTACATCTTGCCCCAATGCATTTCCAATGGAAGTCACATGGTTTGACACAACATTTTTGTTTTACGGCTTTCGGCTGTGTTTCGACTGCCCCCCTCCCCCTCATACAACAAAAATGTTGTGTCAAACCATCTTACTCCCATTGGAAATGAATTGTGAGCTTTCATCAGTAAACAAGTCTCATGCAGCAGCTATACAACAATCTGTTGTGACCGTGTGAGTGAAGCCTTAGGATTTAGGAGACATTTGTAGAATATGTTCTCAGCTCATACAACACTAGCATGAAGCATTGTGTGCTGCTCACCATCGCGGCTCATCCCCTGAGCAAGGCACTTCTGCAGCCGGCAGTGCTGGCAGCGGTTGCGGGAGGCGCGGTCGATCTGACAGTTACTCTGTCTGGAGCAGGAGTAGGACACGCTGGGCAGCTGACTGCGGCGGAAGAACCCCTGGAACAATGCATTATGGGTGGAATTTATACCTCTGGAACAATGCATTATGGGTGGTATTTATACCCCTGGAACAATGCATTATGGGTGGTATTTATACCCCTGGAACAATGCATTATGGGTGGTATTTATACCTCTGGAACAATGCATTATGGGTGGTATTTATACCCCTGGAACAATGCATTATGGGTGGTATTTATACCTCTGGAACAATGCATTATGGGTGGTATTTAGACCTCTGGAACAATGCATTATGGGTGGAATTTATACCTCTGGAACAATGCATTATGGGTGGTATTTATACCTCTGGAACAATGCATTATGGGTGGTATTTATACCCTGGAACAATGCATTATGGGTGGAATTTATACCTCTGGAACAATGCATTATGGGTGGAATTTATACCTCTGGAACAATGCATTATGGGTGGAATTTATACCTCTGGAACAATGCATTATGGGTGGTATTTATACCTCTGGAACAATGCATTATGGGTGGTATTTATACCTCTGGAACAATGCATTATGGGTGGTATTTATACCCCTGGAACAATGCATTATGGGTGGAATTTATACCTCTGGAACAATGCATTATGGGTGGTATTTATACCCCTGGAACAATGCATTATGGGTGGTATTTAGACCTCTGGAACAATGCATTATGGGTGGAATTTATACCTCTGGAACAATGCATTATGGGTGGTATTTATACCTCTGGAACAATGCATTATGGGTGGTATTTATACCCTGGAACAATGCATTATGGGTGGAATTTATACCTCTGGAACAATGCATTATGGGTGGAATTTATACCTCTGGAACAATGCATTATGGGTGGTATTTATACCTCTGGAACAATGCATTATGGGTGGTATTTATACCTCTGGAACAATGCATTATGGGTGGTATTTATACCCCTGGAACAATGCATTATGGGTGGAATTTATACCTCTGGAACAATGCATTATGGGTGGAATTTATACCCCTGGAACAATGCATTATGGGTGGTATTTATACCCCTGGAACAATGCATTATGGGTGGAATTTATACCCCTGGAACAATGCATTATGGGTGGTATTTATACCCCTGGAACAATGCATTATGGGTGGAATTTATACCCCTGGAACAATGCATTATGGGTGGAATTTATACCCCTGGAACAATGCATTATGGGTGGAATTTATACCCCTGGAACAATGCATTATGGGTGGAATTTATACCCCTGGAACAATGCATTATGGGTGGTATTTATACCCTGGAACAATGCATTATGGGTGGTATTTATACCTCTGGAACAATGCATTATGGGTGGTATTTATACCTCTGGAACAATGCATTATGGGTGGAATTTATACCCCTGGAACAATGCATTATGGGTGGTATTTATACCCCTGGAACAATGCATTATGGGTGGTATTTATACCCTGGAACAATGCATTATGGGTGGTATTTATACCTCTGGAACAATGCATTATGGGTGGAATTTATACCTCTGGAACAATGCATTATGGGTGGAATTTATACCCCTGGAACAATGCATTATGGGTGGAATTTATACCTCTGGAACAATGCATTATGGGTGGTATTTATACCCCTGGAACAATGCATTATGGGTGGAATTTATACCTCTGGAACAATGCATTATGGGTGGTATTTATACCCCTGGAACAATGCATTATGGGTGGTATTTATACCCTGGAACAATGCATTATGGGTGGTATTTATACCTCTGGAACAATGCATTATGGGTGGAATTTATACCTCTGGAACAATGCATTATGGGTGGAATTTATACCCCTGGAACAATGCATTATGGGTGGAATTTATACCTCTGGAACAATGCATTATGGGTGGTATTTATACCTCTGGAACAATGCATTATGGGTGGAATTTATACCTCTGGAACAATGCATTATGGGTGGTATTTATACCTCTGGAACAATGCATTATGGGTGGAATTTATACCTCTGGAACAATGCATTATGGGTGGAATTTAATGCATTATGGGTGGAATTTAATGCATTATGGGTGGAATTTAATGCATTATGGGTGGAATTTAATTCATTATGGGTGGAATTTAATGCATTATGGGTGGAATTTATACCTCTGGAACAATGCATTATGGGTGGAATTTATACCTCTGGAACAATGCATTATGGGTGGAATTTATACCTCTGGAACAATGCATTATGGGTGGAATTTATACCTCTGGAACAATGCATTATGGGTGGAATTTATACCTCTGGAACAATGCATTATGGGTGGTATTTATACCTCTGGAACAATGCATTATGGGTGGAATTTATACCTCTGGAACAATGCATTATGGGTGGAATTTATACCCCTGGAACAATGCATTATGGGTGGAATTTATACCCCTGGAACAATGCATTATGGGTGGAATTTATACCCCTGGAACAATGCATTATGGGTGGAATTTATACCTCCGGAACAATGCATTATGGGTGGTATTTAGACCTCTGGAACAATGCATTATGGGTGGAATTTATACCTCTGGAACAATGCATTATGGGTGGTATTTATACCCCTGGAACAATGCATTATGGGTGGAATTTATACCCCTGGAACAATGCATTATGGGTGGAATTTATACCTCCGGAACAATGCATTATGGGTGGTATTTAGACCTCTGGAACAATGCATTATGGGTGGAATTTATACCTCTGGAACAATGCATTATGGGTGGAATTTATACCTCTGTAACAATGCATTATGGGTGGAATTTATACCTCTGGAACAATGCATTATGGGTGGAATTTATACCTCTGGAACAATGCATTATGGGTGGAATTTATACCTCTGGAACAATGCATTATGGGTGGAATTTATACCTCTGGAACAATGCATTATGGGTGGAATTTATACCTCTGGAACAATGCATTATGGGTGGAATTTATACCTCTGGAACAATGCATTATGGGTGGAATTTATACCCCTGGAACAATGCATTATGGGTGGAATTTATACCTCTGGAACAATGCATTATGGGTGGTATTTATACCTCTGGAACAATGCATTATGGGTGGAATTTATACCTCTGGAACAATGCATTATGGGTGGTATTTATACCTCTGGAACAATGCATTATGGGTGGAATTTATACCTCTGGAACAATGCATTATGGGTGGAATTTAATGCATTATGGGTGGAATTTAATGCATTATGGGTGGAATTTAATGCATTATGGGTGGAATTTAATTCATTATGGGTGGAATTTAATGCATTATGGGTGGAATTTATACCTCTGGAACAATGCATTATGGGTGGTATTTATACCTCTGGAACAATGCATTATGGGTGGAATTTATACCTCTGGAACAATGCATTATGGGTGGAATTTATACCTATGGAACAATGCATTATGGGTGGTATTTATACCTCTGGAACAATGCATTATGGGTGGAATTTATACCTCTGGAACAATGCATTATGGGTGGAATTTATACCTCTGGAACAATGCATTATGGGTGGAATTTATACCCCTGGAACAATGCATTATGGGTGGTATTTATACCTCTGGAACAATGCATTATGGGTGGAATTTATACCTCTGGAACAATGCATTATGGGTGGTATTTATACCTCTGGAACAATGCATTATGGGTGGTATTTATACCTCTGGAACAATGCATTATGGGTGGAATTTATACCTCTGGAACAATGCATTATGGGTGGTATTTATACCTCTGGAACAATGCATTATGGGTGGAATTTATACCCCTGGAACAATGCATTATGGGTGGTATTTATACCTCTGGAACAATGCATTATGGGTGGAATTTATACCTCTGGAACAATGCATTATGGGTGGAATTTATACCTCTGGAACAATGCATTATGGGTGGAATTTATACCTATGGAACAATGCATTATGGGTGGTATTTATACCTCTGGAACAATGCATTATGGGTGGAATTTATACCTCTGGAACAATGCATTATGGGTGGAATTTATACCTCTGGAACAATGCATTATGGGTGGTATTTATACCTCTGGAACAATGCATTATGGGTGGAATTTATACCTCTGGAACAATGCATTATGGGTGGTATTTATACCTCTGGAACAATGCATTATGGGTGGAATTTATACCTCTGGAACAATGCATTATGGGTGGAATTTAGACCTCTGGAACAATGCATTATGGGTGGAATTTATACCTCTGGAACAATGCATTATGGGTGGAATTTATACCTCTGGAACAATGCATTATGGGTGGAATTTATACCTCTGGAACAATGCATTATGGGTGGAATTTATACCTCCGGAACAATGCATTATGGGTGGAATTTATACCTCTGGAACAATGCATTATGGGTGGTATTTATACCTCTGGAACAATGCATTATGGGTGGAATTTATACCTCTGGAACAATGCATTATGGGTGGAATTTAGACCTCTGGAACAATGCATTATGGGTGGAATTTATACCTCTGGAACAATGCATTATGGGTGGAATTTATACCTCTGGAACAATGCATTATGGGTGGAATTTATACCTCTGGAACAATGCATTATGGGTGGAATTTATACCTCTGGAACAATGCATTATGGGTGGAATTTATACCCCTGGAACAATGCATTATGGGTGGAATTTATACCTCTGGAACAATGCATTATGGGTGGAATTTATACCTCTGGAACAATGCATTATGGGTGGAATTTATACCTCTGGAACAATGCATTATGGGTGGAATTTATACCCCTGGAACAATGCATTATGGGTGGAATTTATACCTCTGGAACAATGCATTATGGGTGGAATTTATACCCCTGGAACAATGCATTATGGGTGGAATTTATACCTCTGGAACAATGCATTATGGGTGGAATTTATACCTCTGGAACAATGCATTATGGGTGGAATTTATACCCCTGGAACAATGCATTATGGGTGGAATTTATACCTCTGGAACAATGCATTATGGGTGGAATTTATACCCTGGAACAATGCATTATGGGTGGAATTTATACCATTGGAACAATGCATTATGGGTGGAATTTAATGCATTATGGGTGGAATTTAATGCATTATGGGTGGAATTTAATGCATTATGGGTGGAATTTAATGCATTATGGGTGGAATTTAATGCATTATGGGTGGAATTTAATGCATTATGGGTGGAATTTATACCCCTGGAACAATGCATTATGGTTGGTATACAATTTAGGCATTTAGCAGACTCTCTTAATCCAGAGCGATTTACAGTAAGCAAGAACAAAAAACATGGTAATGCAGCAAATACATAAAACAATTGTCATTATGAATCATACGTACAGTGGAATATCTATCTAATGAAACTATAAGTGTAAACAATATAGAGTGTTATGTCTACATAAAGTGCTATTTAAGTTACATAAGTTGATATATGACCTAGATATACCATATGCACAACTGACTGGCCAGATAATTAGTTATTGGCAGCACCTGTGTGAAATACCAATAGTATAAACATAAAAGGCTTTCATATACAGTAGCCTACTCTTACATTTCGGGGTGTTAATTTCAATTAGTTAATATACTTGCAAATTGAAGGCCAAAATAAACATGAATTAATGAATTGATGGATTAATTTATTCATGTTCGCACGGCCTCGCATTTTTCCCAGAAGCCTCTGTGTAGGAGGTTGAGGCTAGGCCTAAGTACTGTACTACGGCAAGTGCAATTAAGATGGAGTCTGAGTAGGTGTGTGCGCGTGTGCGTCCGTGTGTGTGTGTCTGTCTGTGTGTGTGTGCGTGCGTGTGTCTCACCTTGCAGCCCTCACAGGTGATAACTCCATAGTGGACTCCAGAGGACTTGTCCCCACAGATCTTACATGGGATCACTTCAATCTGAGCTGCGCACACACACACACACACACACACACACACACACACACACACACACACACACACACACACACACACACACACACACACACACACACACACACACACACACACACACACACACACACACACACACACACACACACACACACACACACACACACACACACACACACACACACACACACACACACACACACACACACACACACACACACACTTACTTAAAATAGAAAACAATAAAGTTTCCAAAACTATGTCTCAACAGCGACAGACAGACAGACAGACAGACAGACAGACAGACAGACAGACAGACAGACAGACAGACAGACAGACAGACAGACAGACAGACAGACAGACAGACAGACAGACAGACAGACAGACAGACAGACAGACAGTGAGAAGTCACTTGGGAATTGGAAAGTTCAGGGCTCGATCCCCGGCTCTCTCTGAGTTAGTGTCCTTGAGCAAGACTCTGAACCCCAAATTGCTCCCGATGTGCAGGTACACCATCGGTGTATGTGTATGAATGTGTGAATGTAATAAAGACACTATAAAAATGCACCATTTCTGTCATCTTGACAGAGCAAGTGAAAATATAAAACTAATACAATTAGCCAGGAGGAGGCAGCATTGAGCTGATGTTGGCTGTAACAATAATTATTACAAAACAATGCTAGGATATATTAGGGTCAGGGACACATAATGGTAAAGTGAATGAACTGGGAATCACTTTGAGACATTGCAGACAAGGGGTGGGCAACTTTGGAGTGAGTGTGGAAATATAGTGAGTGGCCCTCTCCATCTTCAGAAGGCCATATTACTGTCGCAAAAATAGCCATGCAATCTACTAGCTCAAAGCGCGTTGCACTGCGACACGTAGATCTGCTATTTTTGCTATATTTGTATTTGAATTATTTTATTTGAATTGGAATCCTGAAAATTAACAATTTTTATTTAATTTCAAATGCCTTTCAAATGCCTTTAATTATAGTTATATTATTATTTATGAACTAAATTGGACATACAAAAGACTAACTTACTAGTCTACTATTAAGCTAGACTGAAATCAATCTGAAATCAATAATATATCAGAATTCGGATATTAACCTGCGGCCGCATTAAGTGAAGGTGGGGGCCGCGAAAAACCTCGAACAATTACTATTGAATTTTATTTTGAGTCACACCCCTTTTTAGCTTAGATCGACTGCCCTATAAAGAAGGATTCTTATTTGAAATGAAATGAAATGAAATCTATATTTACCCAGGGTATCTGGGCTAAGCTCAAGAACTTGTTTCCAGCCAGGCCCTGCTCATAGAACACATTTCATCGTAGTGGTTCAATGCCTTGTTCAAGGGCACTTCAGCGGTGGTAATTTTAACGTGTCGGACGGCTGATTCGAACTAGGAACCTTCCGGTATCAAGACCGCTCCGCTATCCGTTCGGCCACCGCTGCCAGGTGGGGGCCGCGAAAAAACTCGAACAATTACTATTGAAATGTATTTTGGGTCACACCCCTTTTTAGCTTAGATCGACTGCCCTATAAAGAAGGATTCTTATTTAAACTCCGCCACACCAGGACTGACAACACCTCTATACACAGCAGGCTGCAGACATATTGAATTGTAAAGAAATTAATTCCTTACTTTCTTCACAGATGTTAGCCTATACCAATGATACTAATGAAGGCTCTGTTCCATTCTGGTCCAATTCTGGGTCAGGTGAGGGTGCTGATATTGTTTGTGTGTTGGTTCACTGGAAACCCTCTGCTACATAGTGAGTCTCTTGAAAGTGTGGTCCCCCAGGGACCCCCTTGTGGTTTATTGAGGGGGTTCCACTTCCAAATGGCCCCTTACGGGTGTGTAACTCTGAGTGTACAAATGGAACCAAATTCGGGTCCATTCGGTTCCCTTTGTACACTCTCAGAGAGTTATGGGGTAACTTGAACTGTGCTTGCGTGCTACAGAACAGAGACTTAATTAGTGTAATTGGTGAAACCTGTGAAGGAAGTAGAGGCCCAATTCCTTTTCAACATGTCCCACCAAACTTGGTTGATGTGCCAATAATAAATTGAACGTTGAATTTGAACTCATAGCACACCAGTCCCAAACGGTTTCATACCAAAACCCTCGATCGCTCGCCCCAAAACACAGTCGCCCCGGGTGCAAATCGGGCGACCTCGGAGTGGTCTCTACCTGGTAGGCTATTGCTAAACGTAACCTCAGTAAAACTATATATATATGCCTAAACTAAACCTAACCTTATTCCTAAACCTAACCTCAGTAAAACTATGCCTAACCCTAATATTATTCCTAAACTTAACCTCAGTAAATGAAATGATTACTATATTTACCCAGGGTATCTGGGCTAAGCTCAAGAACTTGTTTCCAGCCAGGCCCTGCCCATAGAACATTTCATCGTAGTGGTTCAATGCCTTGTTCAAGGGCACTTCAGCGGTGGTAATTTTAACGTGTCGGACCGCTGATTCGAACTGGCGACCTTCCGGTATCAAGACCGCTCCGCAATCGGTTCGGCCACCGCTGCCACTGTAAAACTATGCCTAACCCTAAAAATATTCCTAAACCTAACCTCGTATCCTAAATTTATTTTTAATCCCCTACAAGAAGCGGCCCAGCGTGTGGGTGGCAGGGGAAACATAAATAAGGAGATTGTGTTTTGGGGTGACTGTGTTTTGCTAGTTGCTACTGATGCCAACTCCACTATTGTAAGTCAAGTCAGAGCATATTGTGCCAAAACGGCCCAATAGGCTACAAATTCCAAAATTGTAACATGCAGCTCCAACCGTGAGAAAATGAACCAACCATTTTCCATATTGTTAATACACTGACTGGACTTTCCCTACCAGAACCTCCCTTCAAGCACACTTTGACCAGAGTCTCACCATCAAAGCACGCAGGTATTTTCCTGAGAAACTGCCGTTTGAGCTCAAATAAAAAAAACGATAACACGTCAAAGGGCATTATATATAGAGAGGAGGGGGGACGGGGGGGGGGACGTGGAATATTTGCAAAATGGAGTCAAACGGAGAGAACAAGGAGGTAGGAGGTGTCAACCTCAGCGTTCTTTTCAAGTGGTTTCAGCGCCTTGTTGCGTTTCGATGTGACTCAAGCCTCTTTCATGTCGGCGTGTCGGTAGCAGTATAGCACTGCTCTCTCTGTCACTTTACACATCTGCCAGGAATGCACCCTGTCGCTCACCACTGCCAGGAATGATGCCCCCCCGGCCCCCCCACCCAACACACCAGTGTCAATTTCATCGACTGAAAACTGTGACGAAAAATGTTCTCTGACGATACCCTTTTTCACTGACAAAAAACGAAATAAAAACTAATTTAATGATAACTAACTTAAATAACTAACAATAAATACATTATTATCTAGACATAGCATTCTATAGTGTATACTTTGTTTCATTGTACAGATACTACTGTTAGACAGACCTTTAGGTTCTTAGTTTACTTATGATCGTAGATGACTATTTCTAAGTATTTTATTACCATGTGTTGTTCTTGCTTACTGTAAATTGCTCTGTGTCTGCTAAATGCCTGCATTGTGAATTGTAAAATGATGTTATATGTTTTCTACAACAGGATACATTCATGTACTATTTACTGTACATTACAGTACAGTACCATAATGTAACACTGTTGACTTGATTGTTGCGTGTTGAGAGTACCGTAACGCCTCTGTGTGTGAGTGTGTGTGTGTGTGTGTGTGTGTGTGTGTGTGTGTGTGTGTGTACGTGCGTGCGTGCGTGCGCGTGCGTGCGTGAGTGTGTGAGTGATTTCAATCTGTACTACACATTCCCATGGAAGTCTGTCAGTGTGTCAGTGTGTGTGTGTGTGTGTGTGTGTGTGTGTGTGTGTGTGTGTGTGTGTGTGTGTGTGTGTCAGTATGTCAGTGTCTCAGTGGCATAGAGATTAGCATAGCCTACTCTTAAAGAGGACATGCACTCAGTCTGTGGTAAAATACCTGAAAGTCACGTTCAATACACTCTACTATTATATGTCCACGGACTCCACGGACCACCATCTGATGAGATGTAGCCTCTCAGACCCAAATCTAAAGAATATTTTCTCGTAGAGGTTATGCTGTATTGATGTTGGTACCATTAGGAGAGATAACAGGCTGTATTGATGTTGGTACCATTAGGAGAGATAACAGGCAAACATTGATCAAAATAACAATTCTTCTACATTCTCTAAATTCAGTGGTTCCCAAACTTTTTAATGTCAAGGACCCCCAAAGAACACTTATTTGCCCGCGGACCCTCATTTGAAAAGATATTCTAGGGACCCCCATAAGAGAAGATGTTCATGGTTCTAGCAGTGATTTTCAACCATTTTCATTTCAAGGACTCGCCCAGTTTGACATGTGTTAGTTTGACATGCGTTAGTGTACAAATGGAACCAAATGGACCCTAACGGTTCCATTTGTACACTCTCTGAGTTACAGACCCATAAGGGTCCATTTGGTTCCTAACTATCATTTATCTGGGGACCCCCTGGAACTCCCCCAAGGACCCCTGGGGGTCCCCGGACCCCACTTTGGGAACCACTGCTCGAATTGTGTAGAATAATGTTTAACAAAAATGCAACTCTTGAGAGGGCAATATTGTCTTTTACCACTGCACAAAAGTTGTTTCTGAACGGAAAAATATAACGTTCTTTGAAGTTGAAGAGTGTGGAAATATGGTGGCCCTCTCACATATTCAAATAAGTTGCCCATGCACCCCTGGTGTAGGCAGAGCAGTGTGCAGTAGGCCTATAGTGTTGACACAGTGGTGTAGTGTAGGCAGAGCAGTGTGCAGTAGGCCTATAGTGTTGACACAGTGTTGAAGTGGTGTGGTGTAGACAGAGCAGTGTGCAGTAGGCCTATAGTGTTGACACAGTGCTGAAGTGGTGTGGTGTAGACAGAGCAGTGTGCAGTAGGCCTAGTGTTGACACAGTGGTGTAGTGTAGGCAGAGCAGTGTGCAGTAGATCTATAGTGTTGACACAGTGCTGAAGTAGTGTAGTGTAGGCAGAGCAGTGTGCAGTAGGCCTATAGTGTTGACACCGTGCTGAAGTGGTGTAGTGTAGGCAGAGCAGTGTGCAGTAGGCCTGTAGTGTTGACACAGTGCTGAAGTGGTGTGGTGTAGGCAGAGCAGTAGGCCTATAGTGTTGACACAGTGCTGAAGTGGTGTGGTGTAGGCAGAGCAGTAGGCCTATAGTGTTGACACCGTGCTGAAGTGGTGTAGTGTAGGCAGAGCAGTGTGCAGTAGGCCTATAGTGTTGACACAGTGCTGAAGTGGTGTAGTGTAGGCAGAGCAGTGTGCAGTAGGCCTATAGTGTTGACACAGTGCTGAAGTGGTGTAGTGTAGGCAGAGCAGTGTGCAGTAGGCCTATAGTGTTGACACAGTGCTGAAGTGGTGTAGTGTAGGCAGAGCAGTGTGCAGTAGGCCTATAGTGTTGACACAGTGCTGAAGTGGTGTAGTGTAGGCAGAGCAGTGTGCAGTAGGCCTATAGTGTTGACACAGTGCTGAAGTGGTGTAGTGTAGGCAGAGCAGTGTGCAGTAGGCCTATAGTGTTGACACAGTGCTGAAGTGGTATGGTGTAGGCAGAGCAGTGTGCAGTAGACCTGCCCTATAGTGTTGACACCGTGCTGAAGTGGTGTAGTGTAGGCAGAGCAGTGTGCAGTAGGCCTATAGTGTTGACACCGTGCTGAAGTGGTGTAGTGTAGGCAGAGCAGTGTGCAGTAGGCCTATAGTGTTGACACCGTGCTGAAGTGGTGTGGTGTAGGCAGAGCAGTGTGCAGTAGGCCTATAGTGTTGACACCGTGCTGAAGTGGTGTAGTGTAGGCAGAGCAGTGTGCAGTAGGCCTATAGTGTTGACACAGTGCTGAAGTGGTGTAGTGTAGGCAGAGCAGTGTGCAGTAGGCCTATAGTGTTGACACCGTGCTGAAGTGGTGTAGTGTAGGCAGAGCAGTGTGCAGTAGGCCTATAGTGTTGACACCGTGCTGAAGTGGTGTGGTGTAGGCAGAGCAGTGTGCAGTAGGCCTATAGTGTTGACACCGTGCTGAAGTGGTGTGGTGTAGGCAGAGCAGTGTGCAGTAGGCCTATAGTGTTGACACCGTGCTGAAGTGGTGTGGTGTAGGCAGAGCAGTGTGCAGTAGGCCTATAGTGTTGACACCGTGCTGAAGTGGTGTAGTGTAGGCAGAGCAGTGTGCAGTAGGCCTATAGTGTTGACACAGTGCTGAAGTGGTGTAGTGTAGGCAGAGCAGTGTGCAGTAGGCCTATAGTGTTGACACAGTGCTGAAGTGGTGTAGTGTAGGCAGAGCAGTGTGCAGTAGGCCTGTAGTGTTGACACCGTGCTGAAGTGGTGTAGTGTAGGCAGAGCAGTGTGCAGTAGGCCTATAGTGTTGACACCGTGCTGAAGTGGTGTGGTGTAGGCAGAGCAGTGTGCAGTAGGCCTATAGTGTTGACACAGTGCTGAAGTGGTGTAGTGTAGGCAGAGCAGTGTGCAGTAGGCCTATAGTGTTGACACCGTGCTGAAGTGGTGTAGTGTAGGCAGAGCAGTGTGCAGTAGGCCTATAGTGTTGACACCGTGCTGAAGTGGTGTAGTGTAGGCAGAGCAGTGTGCAGTAGGCCTATAGTGTTGACACCGTGCTGAAGTGGTGTGGTGTAGGCAGAGCAGTGTGCAGTAGGCCTATAGTGTTGACACCGTGCTGAAGTGGTGTAGTGTAGGCAGAGCAGTAGGCCTATAGTGTTGACACAGTGCTGAAGTGGTGTAGTGTAGGCAGAGCAGTGTGCAGTAGGCCTATAGTGTTGACACCATGGTGAAGTGGTGTAGTGTAGGCAGAGCAGTGTGCAGTAGGCCTATAGTGTTGACACAGTGCTGAAGTGGTGTGGTGTAGGCAGAGCAGTGTGCAGTAGATCTATAGTGTTGACACCGTGCTGAAGTGGTGTAGTGTAGGCAGAGCAGTGTGCAGTAGGCCTATAGTGTTGACACAGTGCTGAAGTGGTGTAGTGTAGGCAGAGCAGTGTGCAGTAGGCCTATAGTGTTGACACCGTGCTGAAGTGGTGTGGTGTAGGCAGAGCAGTGTGCAGTAGGCCTATAGTGTTGACACCGTGCTGAAGTGGTGTGGTGTAGGCAGAGAGAACAGAACCGTGGTCGAGCAGGGAGCTTTCTGCCGTTTCACTTCTCAGATCTCAACCTCAAACAAACAACCCTGGCTGACACACGCCTTTCACTGCGCACGCATGCACGCACGCACGCACGCACGCACGCATACACGTCACGTACATTTTCAAGTAGGAATGATACGGTACCTGAAAATGCTAATGCAACAATTCTTCCACTCTATTAACACACAGTATAGAATTAACATGCAATGAAATCTGGGCTGCAGATTTGACTCCATTTTGACCCAAAATAAAAAATAAAAAATATATATTTTGGCAGGTGTAATGGCTGGTTTTACACTTGGTGGGGCATGCTGAAAATAGCCGATCTACAAGCTCACAACTTGTTGATCTGCTTTTTTCAGACACAGACAGACAGGCAGGCAGACACAGACACAGACACAGACACAGACACAGACACAGACACAGACACAGACACAGACACAGACACAGACACAGACACAGACAGACAGGCAGGCAGACACAGACAGGCAGGCAGACACAGACACAGACACAGACACAGACACAGACACAGACACAGACACAGACACAGACACAGACACAGACACAGACAGGCAGGCAGACACAGACAGACAGGCAGGCAGACACAGAGACAGACAGATAGGCAGGCAGGGGCCCGGGTGGCTGGCAGAGCCATCTCGGCCCCAATAAGCTGACAGCGTGTCGCCGGTTCGAGTCCTGATCCCGACCTTTGCTGGCGTGTCACCCCCCCCCCCCCCCCCCCCATCTCTCTCCACATTTCCTGTCAGCCTACTTTCAATCTATCAATAATGGCAGAAAAAGCCCCCAAAAATATCTTGCAAAAACGTAAATTGTGTAAATAATTCTGTTTTTCTGTCTTCATGTGTGTAAAGAATTCAGTTTTTCTGTCTTCATGTGTGTAAAGAATTCTGTTTTTCTGTCTTCATGTGTGTAAAGAATTCAGTTTTTCTGTCTTCATGTGTGTAAAGAATTCAGTTTGTCTGTCTTCATGTGTGTAAAGAATTCAGTTTTTCTGTCTTCATGTTTGCTGATGTAGCAGACTGTCATTTCCTCTGAGTGGTGTGTATTGTATGGTCTGATCTGGTCTAATCTGTCTGTGAATCTGTATGTCTGTCACAGGCCTGCTGCCGTGCGCACCCACATGCACGCACGCACGCACACACAGGCCTGCTGCCGTGCGCACCCACATGCACGCACGCACGCACACACAGGCCTGCTGCCGTGCGCACCCACACGCATGCACGCACACACAGGCCTGCTGCCGTGCGCACCCACACGCACGCACGCACACACAGGCCTGCTGCCGTGTGCACCCACATGCACGCACGCACGCACACACAGGCCTGCTGCCGTGCGCACCCACACGCATGCACGCACGCACGCACACACAGGCCTGCTGCCGTGCGCACCCACACGCATGCACGCACACACAGGCCTGCTGCCGTGCGCACCCACATGCACGCACACACGCACACACAGGCCTGCTGCCGTGCGCACCCACACGCATGCACGCACACACAGGCCTGCTGCCGTGCGCACCCACATGCACGCACGCACGCACACACAGGCCTGCTGCCGTGCGCACCCACACGCATGCACGCACACACAGGCCTGCTGCCGTGCGCACCCACATGCACGCACGCACACACACACAGGCCTGCTGCCGTGCGCACCCACACGCATGCACGCACGCACACACAGGCCTGCTGCCGTGCGCACCCACACGCATGCACGCACACACAGGCCTGCTGCCGTGCGCACCCACATGCACGCACGCACACACACACAGGCCTGCTGCCGTGCACACCCACACGCATGCACGCACACACAGGCCTGCTGCCGTGCGCACCCACACGCATGCACGCACGCACACACAGGCCTGCTGCCGTGCGCACCCACACGCATGCACGCACACACAGGCCTGCTGCCGTGCACCACGTTAAAACCAGTGTCAATTTGCGCTCTGAAAATAGCAGCTCTACAAGCTCACAACAACGTGTCGGAGTGCGACGCGTTGTGAGCTTGTAGATGAGCTTGTAGATGAGCTTGTAGATGGCAGATATAAAACCTCTGCATTCTACGCTTTTCAGAGATCAATGAAGCAGACGGGTGGAAATATACACTTTCAATTATATTCCAAATCAAAGGGTTCTTTGAACTAACACACCTACGTACATTTCCGTTTGTCTGGTATTGCATGGATAATACCCGAACAAGTGTTCATTTAGTCATTAAAGCTATGACGAAAATGAAATAAAAACTAAATAAAAATGAAGCTATATGATGACTAAATCTAAGACTAAAATATACTGACAATTTCGTCAACAAATAAAAACTAGACTAAAATGATGTTATGGAGGGACTAGTGGAGAAGAGATCAGGTAGAACTAAAAGGCGAGTCATTTTATGTTTGGTTGCGCTCGGGTGTTATTCTGCTCTGAGAATAACCGATCTACAAGCTCACAGCGTGTCGTGCTGTTCTCTGTAACCAAGTGTAAAATCTGGCATTTTCGACGCCATCGAGGCAATCAAAATACATTTTAGCCGACAAAATCAACTGTAGATTGAATCGCCTAAAATCTTGTGGTATTTAGTCAACTAAAACTACAGTTAAAACTCAAACATTTCAGATGACTAAAATACTAAATAACTAGGAATTTTATTCAAAAGACTATGACTAAAACTAAGACTATTATGACAAAATTTGCTGTCAAAATCAACATTGTCAAAATACATTTTAGGACAAAATCAAAAGGCTACGGCTAAAACCACATGGGCTGAAACCACATCAAAATGTGCTGTCAAAATCACCACCGGTGATACAGCGTTGATGTTCGTGTGAATCGTGTGTGTGTGAAGGTGAGAGAGAAAGAGGAGGGGGGCGGGGCGGGGGTGGTGGGTGGTTGGGAGGTTAATTCTTTTGTCTGGGTGTAAAAACACCCAGTCAGCAGTGTGTCAGTGACAGACAGCGCACTGTAAACGCACAGACACGCCCAACCAAAACCCTCAAAACTTCCTCTGGCGGAAACCTCTGTACCTGAAGAATGCACAGAATGCAAGAATGCAAAACACGCTGTGTACACGCACGCACACACACACACGCACACACACACACACACACACACACGCACCCACGCACGCACACACGCACACACACACACGCATACACACGCACACACAACAACAATCTATTGTATGTCTACTACACTGTACAGGATAAATGCATTAGAATCTCTAAAAGCAGACACTATAATGAGTGGGCGGCAGTGGATCAGGGGTAGAGTGGCCGGATGGGAACCACAAGGTATCCAGCTCGATCCCGGGCTCCCCCAGAGTTAGTGTCAAAGTGGGAACCACAAGGTGTCCAGTTCGATCCCAGGCTCCCCCAGAGTTAGTGTCAAAGTGGGAACCACAAGGTATCCAGTTCGATCCCAGGCTCCCCCAGAGTTAGTGTCAAAGTGGGAACCACAAGGTATCCAGCTCGATCCCAGGCTCCCCAGAGTTAGTGTCAAAGTGGGAACCACAAGGTATCCAGCTCGATCCCAGGCTCCCCCAGAGTTAGTGTCAAAGTGGGAACCACAAGGTATCCAGCTCGATCCCAGGCTCCCCCAGAGTTAGTGTCAAAGTGGGAACCACAAGGTATCCAGCTCGATCCCAGGCTCCCCCAGAGTTAGTGTCAAAGTGGGAACCACAAGGTATCCAGCTCGATCCCAGGCTCCCCCAGAGTTAGTGTCAAAGTGGGAACCACAAGGTATCCAGCTCGATCCCAGGCTCCCCCAGAGTTAGTGTCAAAGTGGGAACTACAAGGTATCCAGCTCGATCCCAGGCTCCCCCAGAGTTAGTGTCAAAGTGGGAACCACAAGGTGTCCAGTTCGATCCCAGGCTCCCCCAGAGTTAGTGTCAAAGTGGGAACCACAAGGTATCCAGCTCGATCCCAGGCTCCCCCAGAGTTAGTGTCAAAGTGGGAACCACAAGGTATCCAGCTCGATCCCAGGCTCCCCCAGAGTTAGTGTCAAAGTGGGAACCACAAGGTATCCAGCTGGATCCCAGGCTCCCCCAGAGTTAGTGTCAAAGTGGGAACCACAAGGTATCCAGCTCGATCCCGGGCTCCCCCAGAGTTAGTGTCAAAGTGGGAACCACAAGGTATCCAGCTCGATCCCGGGCTCCCCCAGAGTTAGTGTCAAAGTGGGAACCACAAGGTATCCAGCTCGATCCCGGGCTCCCCCAGAGTTAGTGTCAAAGTGGGAACCACAAGGTGTCCAGTTCGATCCCAGGCTCCCCCAGAGTTAGTGTCAAAGTGGGAACCACAAGGTATCCAGTTCGATCCCAGGCTCCCCCAGAGTTAGTGTCAAAGTGGGAACCACAAGGTATCCAGCTCGATCCCAGGCTCCCCAGAGTTAGTGTCAAAGTGGGAACCACAAGGTATCCAGCTCGATCCCAGGCTCCCCCAGAGTTAGTGTCAAAGTGGGAACCACAAGGTATCCAGCTCGATCCCAGGCTCCCCAGAGTTAGTGTCAAAGTGGGAACCACAAGGTATCCAGCTCGATCCCAGGCTCCCCCAGAGTTAGTGTCAAAGTGGGAACCACAAGGTATCCAGCTGGATCCCAGGCTCCCCCAGAGTTAGTGTCAAAGTGGGAACCACAAGGTATCCAGCTGGATCCCAGGCTCCCCCAGAGTTAGTGTCAAAGTGGGAACCACAAGGTATCCAGCTGGATCCCAGGCTCCCCCAGAGTTAGTGTCAAAGTGGGAACCACAAGGTATCCAGCTCGATCCCAGGCTCCCCCAGAGTTAGTGTCAAAGTGGGAACCACAAGGTATCCAGCTCGATCCCGGGCTCCCCCAGAGTTAGTGTCAAAGTGGGAACCACAAGGTATCCAGCTCGATCCCGGGCTCCCCCAGAGTTAGTGTCAAAGTGGGAACCACAAGGTGTCCAGTTCGATCCCAGGCTCCCCCAGAGTTAGTGTCAAAGTGGGAACCACAAGGTATCCAGTTCGATCCCAGGCTCCCCCAGAGTTAGTGTCAAAGTGGGAACCACAAGGTATCCAGCTCGATCCCAGGCTCCCCCAGAGTTAGTGTCAAAGTGTCCTTGAGAAAGACCCTACATTGCTCCTGATGTGCAGGTTGGTTGGTTTCTTTCCGCCATCGTGTATGAGTGAATGGCTGAATGTAAAGCACCTTGGATAAAGGTGCTATGTATATAAATGCACCATTTAGTGAGTGACTGCGGAATTTGCACTCATATTCAGAATGGCAACTCACTCAGGATATAAATGCCTTGTGTAAACAATTCAACATGGAGAAGAGAATATATTGATCAATCAATCATAAACCTTTTGATATTCACATCAACAGGAAATGATCAGCACATAAACATGTCAAAAGTAATATTCAGATTAAATGCTTTGGTGCATGTAAATTCAGTTATACTGTCCATGTACAGAGTTAAGTTGGAATCTCTGTTCAGAGCAACAGTGCTCAGGAGGTGTGCAGGTATAAAAAATGTAAAAATAGTAAAAAGGTGCTCCTGGGATCAATCGGGATAACACATCTATAGAACAAAGCGGAGATCCGGGCACACTTAAGGTTAAAAAGGAGGAAATCTTTAGTCAACCGACATGTTTTGACCTATACGGTCTTCATCAGGGCTGTTCAGACTTATTTGATTATGAGTACGTTTTTTATATACAGGTTTAATGTTTGTCTTGTCTAGACAAACATTAAAAACGCCATTGACAATGAACAGAGTTTAATGTTTGTTTTGTCACTAACACAAACATTAAATTCCATTAACAATGAACAGAGTTTAACGTTTGTTTTGTCGGACCCATCGGCCAGTCCTTTATTCTGGCATATGCCAGAATTGCCAGACTGTCAAATCCGAGCCTGTCTATAAGCTTCACAACGCGTCACGTTGTGAAGCTTGTAGATCGGCTATGTTTGGGTGAAGAGATCTGGTCTTGGTGTAGGCTACTGTAGACTGAAAGAGATCTGGTCTTGGTGTAGGCTACTGTGGACTGAAAGAGATCTGGTCTTGGTGTAGGTTACTGTAGACTGAAAGAGATCTGGTCTTGGTGTAGGTTACTGTAGACTGAAAGAGATCTGGTCTTGGTGTATGCTACTGTAGACTGAAAGAGATCTGGTCTTGGTACTGTAGGCTACTGTAGACTGAAAGAGATCTGGTCTTGGTACTGTAGGCTACTGTAGACTGAAAAAGAATGCACCAAGTACAGAGTGCACCCAGAAAACTGCAGCTCCTGCAACTCTCGCCTCATTTACATAAAAAAGCCAAACATGACTGTTTGAGAAAAACTATATACTGTACAGAAGAATTGACTAGATTCACTAGAATATAAAAGGCAGCCTCAAATTGTTCTGTTTTATATTCGCATTTATATAATGTGTTTTTGTTGCACTCTTGTAGTGCTCTGTGTCTCAGTGTACGCACATTTGAATTGCTTTCATTTGTAGAATAAGTGCTTTATAAACTTGCCATACTTTACAGTTCCTATACACATAATATTAGAATGTATGTTTGAACTCAAATCTCTTAGGCTTAGGTTACGATCTCCTTCAGTGAATTGTTAAGTGAATTTGGAGTCAATTAAATTGGATTTGGAGTCAATTAAATTGAATTTAGAGTCAATTAAACTGATCGCTTTCAGCCTGGTGTCATTATTTTGGGCATGTCAATACGCGAAACAAAACATCAGAAATCTTTACTAAAAACAGCATTGTCGGCCCAGGCGGTGGCGTAACCGTCTGGGCACCCGACTGGTAATCCAGTCGCAGTGTGCCGCGGGTTCGACTCCCGAGCCCGACACGGCCTTTACTGCATGTCTTCCCCCATCTCTCTCCCGTTTCCTGTCAGCCTACTGTCTGTCCCTTCAAAAACCAATAAAAGGCGTAAGCCGCAAAAAAAATATCTAAAAAAAAAAGAGAAAAAAACAGCATTGTCTGGATAAATACTACTAGTACAAAAGTAATGTCGTCAAAATATAGTACCAAAAATAGAAGTAAGTACTCTATACTTTTATATGTTAATGTTTAATTACTCATTGCTGGTAGATACACCCATAAAAAGCTAGTCTTTTGTACACCTACAAAGGCAACACAAGGCAACGGCCCAAATGTTGGCCTACCGGGAAAAAGAAACATGGGGAAATAAATCCCATTCAAATAATTATAATAATAAGATACAGAAGTATAAACATTGCAAAAAGAAAGTATGCAAAAAATTGTACTCAAATGAACTTTCCATCACTGGTGGAGTCACACACACACACACACACACACACACACACACACACACACACACACACACACACACACACACACACACACACACACACACACACACACACACACACACACACACACACACACACACACACACACACACACTTCAAAAACAACTCTTGGTGGGTGAACAACATGCAACCTCACAACGCGGGGGGGGGGGGGGGGGGGGGGGAAACAGCACACAACTTCTGTGAGAACAAGACATTTTGATCAAAGAACTATTTTACTACTGTCTGTTTGACTGTATTACGTGTCTGTAGCTGTGAGGCATAAGAGAGAATTTGGGGAGATATGTTTCAAAAGCGGAATGAATTAATCCGCCTCCACTCGTGCTTGTTGTGTGACTTGTCGTATATTTTTATGTGTAAAAGTGATGATGGAAGTGTAAATGGTGCATTTATATAGCGCCTTTATCCAAGGCACTTTACAGAGATTGTGCATTACATTCACCCATTCACACACACATTCACACACCGATGGCAGCGGAAACCATGCAAGGCACCAACCAGCACATCAGGAGCAAATAGGGGTTCAGTGTCTTGCTCAAGGACACTTCGACACTAACTCTGGGGGAGCCCGGGTTCGAACTGACAACCTTGCGGTTAGCCATCCAGCCACTCTACCCCTGAGCCACCACCGTCCCTGTGTGTGATTTCTATGAGCCCCACAGAGAAACTGCGTGGGAATTCACTCCTTTTGATGCATGTTGGAACGAGTCTGCTACTGTATATATGGTTGAACGATTTACATTATGTACGTATACTGTTAGTATGACTCAAGGAGCTATGAAGTAAAAATGTAATTCAAGTGGGGCAGGGGATTAAAACGTTATTTTACCCATTTAGACCTGAGGCCGATTCCAAAAAACAAAACAAAAAGGCTGTTCTATAAATCTTAACCGTTTTCTAAAAAACCTATGTTTCTATGTCAGTGGTTCTCAACCTTGTTCACATCAAGGACCCCCAGAATTATCTGTATTTGGCCGCGGACCCCCATCTGAAAATATGTAGTTCCAGGGAGGGACACCCCCAGAAGCAAAGATATGAGTTAAAAACGTTTGCTCTGAAAGAAGATTCAATTTTAAATTATTTGCGCCACATTTTCACGATTTTTAAAAAAATAGCTGATCTACAAGCTCGCAGCGCGGCACTCGGTGCCACGCTATGAGCTTGTAGATCTGCTATTCTTCAATAGCTAAAGTGTAACATAATGCTTAAAACACCAAAAGAGGTTCCCGTCCTGAATGGGGTTAACAGGGGTGCCATTCAGTCATTTTGCACCCGACACCCATACAAGTGAGACATGAGAGCTATAGCTATAACCCAGGGCTGGGCAACTGGCGGCCCGGGGGCCACATGCGGCCCCCACCTTCACTTAATGTGGCCCTCAGGTTAATGTCAGAAAACTGATATAATATTGGTTTCAGCTGTTTACAATTCCACGACATGCAAACATGACCCGCTTTAATTACTTCAGTCTAAATTAGTAGCTCAATGCTCAACACACGTATAATTAAAGGCATTTGGAATTACATAAACATTTTCGTTTTCGCAAAAATGTAAGATTTCAATTCGAATATAGCAAAAATAGCCGATCTACAAGCTCAAAACGCGTCGCGCTGCGACGCGTTTTGAGCTTGTAGATCGGCTATTTTTGCGACGACAGTAATATATGGCCCTAGGGAGTGAGTGTGGAAATATAGTGGCCCTCTCCATCGTCAAAGTTGCCCACCCCTGCTATAACCCATCGGCTCAATTTAAGTTCCTAAACATTCATATAAACACACACGTATCTATATCTGCGCGGATATGCCGTATAGAATCCTCCCTGTTTATTTGACTCTCAGACAGTGTACATTTTGACAGTAAATTTTGATTTAGTCTTAGTATTTTCAATAACACACAATTTAAGTTTTAGTCCTATTTTAGTCACCTGAAATGGTTTAGTGTTAGTCTGGTGTGTTAGTCGAGTAAATATCAAAATATTTTAGAGTCGGAGTCAACTAAATGAACACTGCTCTGACCCTTATGGGTCCATTTGGTTCCATTTGTACACTCAGAGTTAGAGGTATAAATCAACTCTAATGATTTCACTGTGTATATTTACTTACATGATGTATAATAATTGATTATGTCTGTATAACATTGCTGTTTAAGTCTGTACGGATGCATGCTGAACAAAGCTTTAAATAATTATGATTATATGTCATCCGTTTAAATAATATTGTTATGGTTCTGGAGATTTAGAACGTATAAAAAGTATAAAAGTTATTTTGAGTCTGTCCTAATGGAAATACATTTTCCCTCCAGTTTTCTTCGTGACAAACTGTACCTTAGGTGGAAAGATTGACATATTTGCGTACCATTGGTATGACAAAAGGTTCTATACAAATGTATTTCAGGCGGTTCCGTGGATGAAAACACATTTACAGGGTTAGGGTGTGTAAAATGTATTTCAGGCGGTTCCGTGGATGAAACACATTTACAGGGTTAGGGTGTGTAAAATGTATTTCAGGCGGTTCCGTGGATGAAAACACATTTACAGGGTTAGGGTGTGTAAAATGTATTTCAGGCGGTTCCGTGGATGAAAACACATTTACAGGGGTGACCTGAGCTTAGTTTTAGTTCTATTTAGTCTTCTGAAATGGTTTAGTCATTATTATTATTTATTTTTTCCAACAATGTATTTATTGATTTTCCTTTTTCCACACAAATGACAATACAAATATACAAAAAACAACAATGAACATTACAAGACAAAAGAAAGCAAAACAACAATGACCAAAAAAGAACAACACGCTGCACTACTCCTCTTCAGCTTCATCCATTAAACGTGACAAATTATTCTTCTTAATATATCTTATAAAACGCCCCCACACCTCCTGTAACATTTCTTGGGTTTAGTCATTCTTAGTCTAGTGTTAGTCGAGTAAATATCAAAATCTTATCTTATCTTCGAGTCTGAGTCAACAAAACGTCTGCTCTGCTCTGAAGGTGTGCGAACGGAACCAAATGGACCCTTTAAAGGTGTTTGAGGACATCTGACCTATATGGACCTCGGCCACGGCCCGGGCCCCGGATTCCTGCCCCCCCCCCAAAAAAAACAAACACCCAGTGCTCCTTATTTTGGTTGTTGTATTGGTTTCCCCACACAAACTAACCTAAATTATAAAAGCACCTCAAGTGTTCAGGAAAATGTTATATGTTTGGCTATTGAGAAATAGCAGATCTACAAGCTCATAGCACGGCACCGAGTACCGCGCTACGAGCTTGTAGATCTGCTATTTTTGAAATAATCTTGAAAATGATGGCGCAAATCTTTGAATATATATTTTCGTTTTTAACTCAAATCTTTGCTTCCGGCGGGGGTCCCTGGAACAACATATTTTCAGATGGGGGTCGGCCGCCAATTACATATATATATTTTGGGGGTCCTTGACATGAAATAGTTTGAGAACCACTGACATAGAAACATAGGTTTTTCAGAAAACTGTCATGATTTAGAAGACATTTGTAGAATCTGGTCTCAGGTCGAAAAGGGGTTCATTAGAATACTCCCCACTCCTTTAGTAACATTATATATATTATACATGCACATACTGTAGGTGAAAGTCGCTCGGGGAGCAATTAGGGGTTAGGAGTCTTACTCAGGAACACACCGACACATTTAGTGACCTAGCTGGCCTGGGATCGTACCTGGGACAAATCAGGGGCTCTAGGCTTCCCAGGCCTAGCCGGGCTAATAAGCCAGACACACACAATCACACTTTTTTTTTTTGCCAACGACTGATTCAGTCTGGCTTCAGCCAGGCCACCCCAGGCCGGCTCACTAACCACTCAGCTACAGCCACCCCTGGTACTTGACTGGGGTCCCCCAGGGCAGGGGGCCCACCTCATTTCTTCTCTCTACACCAAATCCCTTCTCTGAAGACACCAGATATACACTCTGAAGACACCAGATATACACTCTGAAGACACCAGATATACACGCTGAAGACACCAGATATACACGCTCAGGCGCATTGAATTTGCGACATCTTGTGATCTCGTAGATCTTTGCCGTTTTCGTGGGAATGTCGAGCCTATATATGACATGTCCAGCATGTAGGCATGTTACAGCGTTCATGTGGTAAATTAAAAGGATCTTAATTAAACGAGATCTTTAACTCAAAGAGATACGCCATGCGACCGGGCCGCAAGGTGCAGCTATAGTGCAAGGACCGCCCGGCCAGAGAACGGGTTGGTTCTGATTCTGACAATAATATCAGGAGAGGAGATCGGTGCATCGTGCGCACACACACACACACACACACACACACACACACACACACACACACACACACACACACACACACACACACACACACACACACACACACACACACACACACACACACACACACACACACACACACACACACACGAGAGAGAGACAGAGAAGTTCCTACCTCGCATCATCTCCACTTATCTCTGGAGTTGTCCCACTTTCACACAAATGTCACAGCAGCCCGTCTCCCTCTGTTCACCTGAGTCTGTCTGTCTGTCTGTCTGTCTGTCTGTCTGTCTGTCTGTCTGTCTGTCTGTCTGTCTGTCTGTCTGTCTGTCTGTCTGTCTGTCTGTCTGTCTGTCTGTCTGTCTGTCTGTCTGTCTGTCTGTCTGTCTGTCTTCAGATGTGTGTGCCGGTTGTCACCTCTGTCTCTGTCTTTATCACTCTCTCTCTATCTGTTGTCACCCGGCTTGAGGTTGACAGCACTGCAACTTCTCTTTGTCACACATGCACGCACGCACGCACACACACACACACACACACACACACACACACACACACACACACACACACACACACACACACACACACACACACACACACACACACACACACACACACACACACACACACACACACACACACACACACACACACGCAAGCACGCACGCACGCACGCACACACGAGGAGGAGGAAGGGGGGCTCTCCCTGGTCTACCATTCTATCTCACGGTACTGTTTTTTTTCTTCCACCTTTCCTTCTTTGTTGCTAGTTACTATTTCATGTTTTTTTTACCGCTTGCTTTTTCTTTCTCTTTTTTTTTCTCGGTCTAGCAGCACCTTGCTTTCATCTAAACTCTGCTTCATTCACAATTCACACGACTGGAGGAGACCTCACACAAACAACCCACGACCCGCCATCCATCCATCCAGTCGTTCATGTCAGTGTGGTTCGCAAAGTGGAGTTCGGTGACCCCCCCGGGGGGTCACCAGCTACATTTGGTCATATAAAATCTACCTAAGTTTAATCGCTTACTTCATCACTATAATAAATGCTACAAGCTCACAACGTATACAGTAAGTAGCACGATGAAATGCACTGTGAACATGTCAATCTGCCATTTCCTTATTTATTTTCTTTATCTTGAAAATAAATTACACTGGATATTTTCTGAAACAATTTCGCAACACACATCTTGTATGGGGGGACGGGGGGGGGGGGGGGGGGGGGTAAGTAAAGTAAGTCTAAGTAAGCCTTGCCAAGCCATGAGGCCTATAGGGCAGGACCCTATCTCCTGTTTCTGTAGCCATGAGGCCTATAGGGCAGGACCCTATCTCCTGTTTCTGTAGCCATGAGGCCTATAGGGCAGGACCCTATCTCCTGTTTCTGTAGCCATGAGGCCTATAGGGCAGGACCCTATCTCCTGTTTCTGTAGCACAGGCCTGGACTGCTATAGGGCAGGACCCTATCTCCTGTTTCTGTAGCACAGGCCTGGACTGCATGGCCACTTGCCGTATACCAGATATATCCGGTGGGCCGACCAATGAATGGGCCGGTGCCCCCCCTCCTGATATGGCAATTATCAGAACATGTAGGCATATTTTTCCAGAATAAAAGTGGTGGTATTAGGGTTTGTTTGTTTGTGTGTGCCTTGACAGAGCGGGGGCGGAAGAGTATCTGCTATCTGCGTGCCGGTTTGTGGTGGCAGTGGCGTGCACAGACATTTAGAGGGGCAGGTGCTCAAGTGAAAAAAGGGCACCTTGTGCAGCGCGTGGAACCGGCCGGTTGCCTTCATAGTGCATGAGATTTATAGATTTTGGGGCCTAAATAATATATTAGAAGCTTTTTATCAAGAATTGATCAATGTCACATGTACAGTGTACACTGTACAAAAGGGCACATTGCCAAAAAGGTTGCTCTAGCACCCCCTAGTGTCTATCTGTGCATGCCACTGTGTGGAGGGCTGGTCTGGGCCAAATGTCAGGCCGGCCACATTGTTTGACCCCACAGTCCAACCCTGCTGTATAGCGTGAGGCAGCAGGAAGGAACTGGGTTCCTATATTTTTCAGTCTTTGGCCTCACTCATTGATGCATGCTTGTTGTATGAATGTTGTGAGTGTTGTGTGAGGGGGAGGGGCGCATTCGACTGCGCCCCTCCCCCTCATACAACACAATGTTGTGTCAAACCATGTGACCTCCATTGGAAATGCATTGGGCGGCCATGACACAACACAGCATTGATCCAACGAGCACAGAGAATAGGCCTATCTCACAGCCCGCTTTCCACGCCCACTTCCGGTAAATAGTGGTGTCTTTAACATTAGCATTTACACGTTTTTTTCTCTGGAGAATCTAAGTACATTTTCTAATGTAAAAATGTGACAGACCAATATTATTATGAAGCAAACAAGATGGTAAATCAGCTCGAACAGATAGAACAAACCTTACCTTGAGAAAACAAAAGTTGTAGACTTCTTAAATTACCTCTGTTAACATGTAGCGTCTATGGAGTGACGTCACGCTATCACCACTAACCCCGAAAGGGGGCGTATTAAGGGGGGCGGGGAAATTCTGTGAGATAGGCTTATTGCATTAACCGTGTGAGTGCACCCTTAGGCCTCACTCAGACCTTTACTGCATTGCTGTATGCTTGTTGGATGAATGTTGTGTAGTGTCATGGCCGCCCCAATGCATTTCCAATGGGAGTCACATGGTTTGACACAACATTTGTGTTGTATGAGGGGGAGGGGCGCAGTCGAAACACAGCCGAAAGCCATACAACAGTTTGTAGTCCAAAATGTGGACTACAAACCATGTGACTTCCATTGGAAATGCATTGGGGCGGCCATGACACTCACAACATTCATCCAACAAGCATACAGCAATGCAGTAAAGGTCTGAGTGAGGCCCTAGGGAGAGAAGAGGAGGGGGCCCCGAGTACACAGCCTTGGGGGACCCCGGTTTCAAATGACTGACCCATTAAAACCCGGGAAAGCATCTGTGTCATTTTAGATTTTAGGTTCTCTAAAAAGCAAGGCTTTTGCACATATACAGGCAACAGGTGCGTAGGAGAGGGTTCGGTGCCCAACAATGAAAAAGGAACAAACACCCGCACACTGTCTTCAAATGCAGTGAACCAACTTTGAATAGGGAAACGGCAACGTTTCGGCCTATGCGGCCTTCATCAGGCTATCTTTATTAGATAGATGAAGCAAGGCCGAAACGTTGCTGTTTCCCTATTAAAAGTTGGGAAACAGACAGGCTATGAGGCAGTGTTTGTTCCTTTTTCAGATTTTAGGTTCTCAAAAATAGCAGATCTACAAGCTCGCCGTGAAAAGAATCACGGGTTCACGGCCAAATACGTATGAATTTGGGGGTCCTCCTCGACACGAACATGTTTGAGAACCGCTGATTTAGAAGAAGGCATTTGTGGAATCTGCTTCATGTCTTAATGGGTGAGAACAAACAACAACAACAAAACGTTTGAGAACGATGGATGCATTTTGAAGTGTGGATAAAGGTGTGCATGCATTGCAGACAATTAGCTGATGTTAGGCTTATGTTAACCACAGACAATAACACCTGATCTCTCTCTCTCTCTGTGTGTGTGTGTGTGTGTGTGTGTGTGTGTGTGTGTGTGTGTGTGTGTGTGTGTGTGTGTGTGTGTGTGTGTGTGTGTGTGTGTGTGTGTGTGTCTCTTCACACCTGCTCTTCTACGCGCTCTCTCAGCAATCTACAAAAAAACCACATCCCAAAACGACACACACACACACACACACACACACACACACACACACACACACACACACACACACACACACACACACACACACACACACACACACACACACACACACACACACACACACACACACACACACACACACACACACACACACACACACACACACACACACACACACACAGTGGAGTGCCAACAGGTGTGCTGTGAAGCCACAGAGGTTTATAAACAGCAGTGATGTTATCGATACGAGTTCAGATGGAAGCCAATCATCTACGCTGCAGGGTATTTACATCATGCGGGTGTACTGCTGCAGGTGCACTGTGTGTGTGTGTGTGTGTGTGTGTGTGTGTGTGTGTGTGTGTGTGTGTGTGTGTGTGTGTCTGTGTGTGTGTGTGTGTGTGTGTGTGCGCGTGTGTCTGTGCGCACACAGCCGTTTGACTGATAGAATTGTAAACATTGAAGTGTTCAATATCGTTGCAATATTAAAATGGTTATCTATTCCAAGTGTGTGCATTCTTTTGTTGCCAAAACTGAAACAAATAATTGTGCAGTATTTGTCCAACTTCAGGAATAAATGGGAGCATCGTTTAGAAAAAAAATCAATTCATGCCAAATGTATCCTCGATGAATCCAAATTAACTCACAATTAATATTACAATATTACAATTCTAACCAGCTGAGTGAGGACCAACCAGTGGTCCTCACTCAGCTGGTTAGATTTTTTTTTAAATGTTTTTGTTAAATATGGTAGTGGTTCCTAAAGTGGGGTCCGGGGACCCCCAGGGGTACATGAGGGAGTTCCAGGGGGTCCCCAGCTAAATGATAGTTTGGAACCAAATGGACCATTATGGGTGTACACATGTACATTTGTACACTCTCAGAGTTAAATTAACATTGATTTTACAATATAAATTGGGGTCCCAGAGATAGAAATACCATTAAATGGGGGTCCGTAGACTAATGCATGTCACACTGGGGGTACTTGAAATTAAACGGGTTGAGAATCATTGCTAGAGCCGTAAAAAAAACTTCTCTTATGGGGGGTCCCCATAAGAATCTTCTCTTATGGGGGGTCCCCATAAAAATCTTCTCTTATGGGGGGTCCCTGGCGTATCTTTTCAAATGGGGGGTCCGCGGGATAATTACAAAGTTTGGGGGAAAAAAGTTTGGGAACCACTGAAATATGGTGTTTCAGCTAATCTAAGGCAGTGTCTGGGGAAAGGGCGCCTCCTAGTGTCTAGAATCACTATTACTATGTTCTTATGTGAAGTACAAGTACAATTGCTGGCCCTCAGTTTGTGGGGTTTCTTACTCGGACCTCACTGGGCCCCAAGCAAAGCTTCTAGAAACCACGTTTCTGACTTTCCCTCAGAAAACCAACCCCAGTGCGCTTTTTCCCCCTCTCACTCACACACACACACACACACACACACACACACACACACACACACACACACACACACACACACACACACACACACACACATACACATACACATACACAGACAGACAGACAGACAGACAGACAGACAGACAGACAGACAGACACACGTTTGTCTATTGAGCATTTCTGTCTGCCTGCCTGCCTGCATTTCTGTCTGTCTGTCTGCCTGCCTGCCTGCATGTCTGTCTGCCTGCCTGCATGTCTGTCTGTCTGCCTGCCTGCCTGCATGTCTGTCTGTCTGTCTGTCTGTCTGTCTGTCTGTCTGCCTGCCTGCCTGCCTGCCTGCCTGCATGTCTGTCTGTCTGTCTGTCTGTCTGTCTGCCTGTCTGTCTGTCTGTCTGCCTGTCTGCCTGCCTGCATGTCTGTCTGACCGACCGACCACAATAGTTAGCATGAACACAGGATGTTTGTGAAGTGCGTGGGTGATTGTTTCAGCCCTGCAGAGGTATATTTATTTACAGTTGTGTGTACGTGCGTGCGTGCGTGCGTGCGTGCGTGCGTGTGTACGTGCGTGCGTGCGTAGATAAGCCTCAGTGGAAGCTGAGGTAGAATTTGCTGTCAGCATCGAAATGTGGGTTTTTCTGTATTTCCAGTGTGTTTCGTGTGTGTGTTTGTGGTCACACTGTTTTTCCTCCCTTCATCAAATCACTTCTGCCTCCTCAGCACAAACCATGAGATACAGCAAAGGCACGCACGCACGCACACACGCACGCACGCACGCACGCACGCACGCACGCACGCACGCACGCACGCACGCACGCACGCACGCACGCACGCACGCACGCACAGGCGCACGCACGCACGCACACACACACACACACACACACACACACACACACACACACACACACACACACACACACACACACACACACACACACACACACACACACACACACACACACACACACACACACACACCTCAATTGTTTTACTTATAGGTAAAAGTACTGCAATGCAGAAATAATAAAAAGTCCTGAATCAAAAATGTACTTAAGTAGAACATTATTGATATAAAAATGTACTTAAAGATGGAGTGCCATGATTTTTGTACTTGCTCTATGTTGCATGTGTCTATGGAGTTAACATTACTCTAATAGACCCCCATGTGTGCTTAGTGGTCATTATGCAGAAAGCTTTAAAAAATAATGTGGTCTGTTAAGATTGGTCAAATAAACGGTCAACTTAACGCTCATCTTTCATTTGGAAAGAAATAGTATTAGTATGTTATGCAAATTAAATAAAGGTCTCCTACTTCAGTTAGGCAAACATTGGATTATTGGCTCAGAAATGTGACAAAAACTAAGACATTTATTAGAGGCTAGATAGAAGTCTAGTATGACTGCATTCATCGACATTAAAACTCACTTTGCTGCTCGATTTGCCACTCACTTTATGCATGCGCACGCCCTCTATAGCAGTGGTTCCAACTTCCAGGGGGTCCCCAGCTAAATGATAGTTTGGAAGCAAATAAACCCTTATGGGTCTGTAATTCTGAGTGTACAAATGGAACCAAATGGACCCTAATGGGTCCAGTTGTACACTTTCAGAGTTCACTTGTACACTTTCAGAGTTCACTTTCATTTGGTTCCATTTGTACACTCTCAATAGTAAAATTAACATTGATTTTACAATATAAATTGGGGGTCCCGGAGATAGAAATGCCATTAAATGGTGGTCCGTATAGACTAAAGCATGTCAAAATGGGGGTTCTTGACATTAAACGGGTTGAGAATACCAGGCATATCTCTTCAAATGGGGGTCCGCGGGCTAATTAGTGTCAATTTGGGGGTCCCTGACATGAAATAGTTTGGGAACCTCTGTTCTATAGAAGTGGGGGGGGGGGAATATTGTAGTAAATATTCTTTCAAATCTGTTCAACTTTTTGTCATGTTTTCAAAACAACAAAGTACTACTTCCACACTGCACAGTCAGTCTGTGACCCTGCCGTTGGAAAGGCCTCGCGACCCCCCACTTTCACCCTGCTGTTGGAAAGGCCTCGCGACCCACCACTTTCACCCTGCTGTTGGAAAGGCCTCGCGACCCACCACTTTCACCCTGCCGTTGGAAAGGCCTCGCGACCCACCACTTTCACCCTGCTGTTGGAAAGGCCTCGCGACCCACCACTTTCACCCTGCTGTTGGAAAGGCCTCGCGACCCACCACTTTCACCCTGCTGTTGGAAAGGCCTCGCGACCCACCACTTTCACCCTGCCGTTGGAAAGGCCTCGCGACCCACCACTTTCACCCTGCTGTTGGAAAGGCCTCGCGACCCACCACTTTCACCCTGCTGTTGGAAAGGCCTCGCGACCCACCACTTTCACCCTGCCGTTGGAAAGGCCTCGCGACCCACCACTTTCACCCTGCCGTTGGAAAGGCCTCGCGACCCACCACTTTCACCCTGCCGTTGGAAAGGCCTCGCGACCCACCACTTTCACCCTGCCGTTGGAAAGGCCTCGCGACCCACCACTTTCACCCTGCTGTTGGAAAGGCCTCGCGACCCACCACTTTCACCCTGCTGTTGGAAAGGCCTCGCGACCCACCACTTTCACCCTGCTGTTGGAAAGGCCTCGCGACCCACCACTTTCACCCTGCTGTTGGAAAGGCCTCGCGACCCACCACTTTCACCCTGCCGTTGGAAAGGCCTCGCGACCCACCACTTTCACCCTGCTGTTGGAAAGGCCTCGCGACCCACCACTTTCACCCTGCCGTTGGAAAGGCCTCGCGACCCACCACTTTCACCCTGCCATTGGAAAGGCCTCGCGACCCACCACTTTCACCCTGCCGTTGGAAAGGCCTCGCGACCCACCACTTTCACCCTGCCGTTGGAAAGGCCTCGCGACCCACCACTTTCACCCTGCTGTTGGAAAGGCCTCGCGACCCACCACTTTCAGGCCAACCAGACGTCTTTGGTGGCTTGTCGACGCGTCACTGTGCACAGTGACGCAGAGCGGAGGAGAGGGCCGTCAGCAGAATACTAACAACATTCTCAGAAAAACCAAAACCAACGAGTGGGCTGAGAACAGAGAGAGAGAGAGAGAGAGAGAGAGAGAGAGAGAGAGAGAGAGAGAGAGAGAGAGAGAGAGAGAGAGAGAGAGAGAGAGACAGAGAGAGAGAGAGAGAGAGAGAGACAGAGAGAGAGAGAGACAGAGAGACAGAGAGAGAGAGAGACAGAGACAGAGAGAGAGAGAGAGAGAGAGAGAGAGAGAGAGAGAGGGGCTTGTGAAATGTTCCTGAAGAGAGCTCAACCAACGGTCCCCTGCAGCTAAATGATGGAAATAAAAACCATGGTTAAAATCTGACAAATGCTTGTTCAAAATAGTAGTGTTTAAAGCATGTTCTTAAAAAACGCCCACAGACTAGAAGAGCTATACCGTGTAAGAATGAAGCCTTGTGGATTCATTCAGGAAAGACTCATTGCTTAGTAGTGCGCACCTTTCCGATGCAAATGACACGACTTGGAAAGCCATTGAAACCACAATTAAATTGTTAATTATACTTGCATGACAATCAGTAATATGTCAAATTATTTCAAAGCATGCACGTCAACTCTGAGTACATTTCCATACATTGTAGTAATAACAAGAAATGATGACTTGCTACTTCTCTCTTTGTGGCGCAGAATGACGCGTCCCATTTATTTCACACACTCAGGCGTACTGACAAAACAAAAACACACCCCACTTCCTTGTTGTCTCCCTAAACCCCGCCCACTCTCTTAAAGGACAACTTTAGTTTTTTTCAACCAAGGTTCATGTTTTAGGTTGTTATTAGAGAAAGTAAAAGATGAGTCTTGATTTTTTTTAATTTGCTGCTTTCTTTCGTTTTAGGGATTTTAGCTCTTTTTGACAGGGGGGCGGGGGCATTCGAGCATTTCTTTACAAAATGTTATGGTGATTTATTTTTGTATTATTTACTATAGTCCTAATAAACCCCAGGAAATTACATCTGGCCACAGAAGATCACAGGATCACAGGAATGTGAAGGTAGCCTACTGGGGGAAGGCTTATACTGTGTGTATAGGCTCAATATGTCAGTTTGTCACATTCAATAGATCCTGTGATATTTTGTGGCCAGATGTAATTTTTTGGGGTTTATTAGGACTATAGTAAATAATAAAATAATAAATCGCCATCATATTTTGTAAAAAAAAATACATATTTAGCCCCATGCTCGAAAGCCCCCGCCCCCCTGTCAAAAACTGCTAAAATCCCAAAAACAAAAGAAAGCAGCAAATGAAAGAAAACTAGAAAGGTCGAAATTTAAAAAAAAAATCAAAGTGTGGTTGCCGCAGTCAGTAGCTTACATATGCCCCTCCCACTAATATTGCCAGCCAATTACAATGTCACGTCACCCCTGCGATCATGCGTAAGTAATTCGGAGGGGATTTATCCCCCAAAAATATTTTTTCTGCAAGAAACGGTTACACTTTTTGCATTTGTGGCGCCCCCTATGGATGAAAATGGAATCGCTTTTGGCTTTTGGTTGATTAAACCACCCGCGACATGTGATTCAAATTTGGAATGGATTGGACATTCCGTTCGTGATTTGTGGCATTTTTTGTAAAATAGGCCCCTCCCACTAACTTCGGACGACGATTACGGCCGAACGATACGCACTATCAAAATTCCGCCGTTCAAGTTTATCGGAAAGGTCCAGATATCATGTGTACCGCTTTTTGTGAGATTTGGACAAAATCTGTAGGAGGAAAAGCAAAAAGTGTGTTTTGGATAAAATTTAAAGTGGCGGAAAATCTATCATGACGCAAATGGGCGTGGTCTATATGGGATAATTTTGATTTTACGACCTACGGTTCAAGAGTTATAAGCCAAAACGTAAAGTGGGCTGTTATAGCGCCACCATGAGGCCGACCGATAACATTATAAGTTAATTAATTTTAGTAATTATTATGAACCTCCCCTCCAAGTTTTGTAACTATAGCCCTTACAGTCTCTGAGGAAAAAATACTTGTGATTTTTTTGTGATTTTTTGCATTTTCCCATTCATGTCAATGGGGAAATTTAATTCACTAATAAATTCATATCAATTAAACTAAATGTGTGTCAGAAACACCGCCGTAGATCCTCACTGCCTGCACCAATCACTCCCACTTTTCACACAGGCATTGACCATAATAATATGGAGGTCTTAACGAAGCCCTTTTTTCAATTTAACAAATTATAGATTAATAATGAATTTATTAGTGACACCCAGGGCGCAGTACCCCCCACGGCCACAAGGGGGGGGGGGGGCAATATCTCACAACGGGTAAGGGCTAGCAAGAATAAAGTGTTACAATTACTATAGTGTGGTTGCCCACTAATTAACACTCATCTTTTAGTTTCTCTAATAACAACCTAAAACATGAACCTTGGTTGAAAAAAACTAAAGTTGTCCTTTAAGGTGAATTATGCCCCCAGAAAGTCACTACAACATCTTAATTTGGTGCCACAAGGCAATCTTTTTTAATAATTTTTATCCAACAATTTTGCAACCCATTTTTCACCCAGTGTCAATTTTATAATGTAATCCTGGGCGCTACACTTCCTCTGCCAACCTGGGGGGGGGGGGGGGGGGCAGTGGACTGCACCTCATGCTTCCTTTATATGGATGAGGAGTCCAAGCTGCTTCTTTTCACCTGACAGGGGGGAGTTTCCCTGGCCGGACGCAGCACGTGGAAGGAACACGTTATTCCGACCAGTTACTTTCCCCTCCATCAGGCGCCCCGGCTGGCCAGGGGAAGGTAGTTTAGAGACCAGGATTTAACAGATTACATTTTTAAAAGTTTACATTTTAAATCACTCCCAGTCACAGATGATTGATTTCATGAGTGATTCCACAACGTGCAAGGTTCAGGTACATTACCATAGTATAGACAGTAGTTTATAGCTACTTAGTCCCTGTTTAGAATAGCTGTAAAAAGGCCCCCATTTGTCAGAGTTACATATAGACTACAGGCATCTAGTTATAATACATAGATTGATTATCCCATTACTTGATTAGCGCAATTCACAATAAACTGTTTAACATATGATACAGTACATTGACCAAAACCCAGGGGCACAGAGGGCATTGTATACATATTTGGGGGGTTTGAGCGTGCGAAACGTTGCATGAGGCGGGGGGATTGAGATCCCCTTCACTTTTTGCCTCTGGGAGCCTGCCAAAACTTAAAGCTCTTACTGCACATGTTGCATAGCATTCAGACAGTTCTCTAATTAATGTA
This sequence comes from Electrona antarctica, assembly GCF_951216825.1. Classification (NCBI taxonomy): domain Eukaryota; kingdom Metazoa; phylum Chordata; class Actinopteri; order Myctophiformes; family Myctophidae; genus Electrona; species Electrona antarctica. Next base: position 54,595,643 of record NC_136811.1, on the reverse strand, counting down.
TCATTAGCTGCTCTTTAGCAGCTTCTTTAAGAAGTTGGACATGTATTGTTGTCGTCAGGTCTCCTAGGCTTATCTGGCTGGCTTCTTCTGCATCTCCATCATCAGCTTGATCATCTGACAGAAAGGCTTTTGAATTACTTTTCGATCCTTACGTATCGTCTTCAGGTTTAAAAAGAAACAAAATGAAACCTTAAGAAGATCTAAAAGAACACTTACAGCCATCATCTTATCATGCTGAGCCATCTTCACCTCCAGTGCCTTCAACTTCTCCTCCAGTCTCTCTCTCTCTGCCTTCTCCTCTGTAGGAAACCAATAAGACCAATAAGGATTGTACCTCTATGTCCCATCAGCCCTGTGTTTCCTCAACCATAACCACACTCCTAACGCCGGCCACAGAACTAACCCTAACTCTCACAGCTGGGCGATGAATTGAATTTTTAAGATCTTGATTTAGATTTTTTATTTTAGAATTAGATTACGGCACTTCACGATCTGTGAAATACAAAAATGAAAACATCAGATTTTAAGTGCATCTGGTTAACTTTAGTTTTAATGGATTTTCTCATGTTGAATATCAAATCAATAAATCCATTTAATACTAGCACAGTCACAATTCATACAGTGCCAAATCGGTATCCCCCTACTCACACGAGGGCTTTCACCAACTAGTCGACTACTATAAACACTACTGTAGTCGAGTAAGTACACACTGCGCAGTAGTCAAACTAGTCAAGGATTTATTTTTAAATTATGATTTAAATTATGAATCATTCATTTTATGTGTAGATATGCAGATATGCAGTTGTGGGACTTAAAGGAATTGTTCTCTTAATACAGCAACAAGTAACTGTCGTCAAACAATCATATAGTAGTCAAATGTTCAGCTGTGCCTTCAGTGTGTTGGGGCGCTCAAACAGCAAACATGAGTCTTTAAATCACACCCAGGTTTGTCCCGTTAATGTTATTGTGTTATTGTGTCTGAGAGTTGTTAAATGTTATTGGATGAAACAAATATGATATTAATATGATAGGGCTAAATACCTTATTCTGCATGGTATGTAAAGCACAATTCACTAGGAAATGTTCTATATAAAGTATAAGCTTGATTGATTTACTAATTGACTTTACCTTCTGCTTTCCGCTGTGCCTCAGAGAGGCTTTTATCTGCTGCCAGTATGGACGTGCCGAGGTTCGCCTTCTCATCCAGGTATGTCTTCAGCACGCACGCAACCTGGTACCGCGCACGCACGCACGCACGCACGCACGCACGCACGCACGCACGCACGCACGCACGCACGCACGCACGCACGCACGCACGCACGCACACACACACACACACACACACACACACACACACACACACACACACACACACACACACACACACACACACACACACACACACACACACACACACACACACACACACACACACACACACACACACACACAATTAGCCTACCCTCATCAGTATGGTTTAATTAATTTAACATTCTCTGACTCAGATCAGAAGTTGGCAGGAATCAGACTCACCATGAATCCTTTGCCTTCACGTCTGTATGTACCAATCATCTCCTGGAGTTCCTGGCGGAACTTCTCGTATCCTCCAGGGACTGTGTACAGACCAGCTCCCACGTTGTTCTCCAGGGATTTAAAGACTCGTTGGATGATTTGTTCACATGCCGTCTTGGACTCGCTGATGTTCTTGTTCTTGATCTGATCGTATTCCCCCTGAAGTACAATCTAAAAACACAGTGGTAACAATGAACACGGTTTACTGCAGTGCAGCCCAGTATTTAATACAAATGGGAGGGGCTCCCACAGTGAAAAGACAAGAGACAGGAACTATGCATATCGAGATACAAGGGAAAGGAGTTAAACAACAACTGTATTAAACAAGGGACTTAAAAGCACAATAATTTTGACTAAGTTTTAGAGGATTTAAAAAAGTGTTGGATAAAGTGACCGAAACACACAATATGAAAACTAGAAAAAGTGCCGTGCTGGGCACAGGTCTCCCCCAGGAGGATAGGAGTGTGTGTGATGTTTGGCAAAATGTTTAGTAATATATATGAGTAATATAAACATTTATTTTGCAAATAATGTCTTCAGTTTGTTGAGGAAATGCTAAGCCAGATCACTCTCAGCATCTCTGAGGATATAGAATTCTGGATGAGCAGGACATTTGCAGCATTTTGTACGAAATGGGCCACTCCTGAAAATGTTGGAAGGCAATCTTAGCCAATCAGTGTAGAATCTGAGAAATCCAAGAGACTCGTCTTGATCACATGACTACAGAGATCATGTGTAACGATTTGGAAAATGTTTTTCCATGGCCTCTAGGGAGTGCGCATACAAAGTTGTACACAGTTCGATGCAGTTATAGGTAAAAACAGGAATTGCCCTGTTATGGCGCCACGTGAGGCTGATTTGTCGTCCTCGGCCTAGTGGAAATTGCACACTGTTTGTGATTTGTGGCATTTTGTTCGAAACGGACCAATCATGTGAGCTTTGGAAGCCAATCAGGATGGTTGATGGGAAATGGTGCAGATCCGTGTTGATCACTAGTGGTAGTGTATACCTAATTGTGTGATGTATGGATAAAATGTGTACGAGTAATCTACAGAAATGTGTTTTCAAAACATTGCCAAAACCAGCCTTGTGTGGGCGCTATAACAGGCCGTTGTGGAATATTTGGGGCAGAGGTTCATCGTTGGCATCCAGGGAGTGTGTGTGCACAGTTTGGCATGGATCGGGCCAACCGTGCCGGAGATTAGCTGGTAACGCACGCACGCACGCACGCACGCACGCACGCACGCACGCACGCACGCACGCACGCACGCACGGAGTGCAAAACATACTCTCTCCCCATGCCTTCGGCCTGGTGAACACATACCGAAAGCTTCTTCTGATATTCTAGGTTGTCATCTCTGAAAGAACGTTCCATGAAGAGTGCCAGGGCGTCTCTCTCACTGGAAGCATGGATTGCAGACAGCTCCTCCAAGGTGTTGGTGGGGAAGCGTACCGACTCCATCCCCTTTTTATAGAGGTCCCGGGCCTGCTCAACAGCTTTGGCATTCTCAACCTCAGCCAGAGCCACCACAGCGTTTTCCAGACAGGGAACCTTTCCACTCTGGATGGCTTTCACGTATGTCTCTGCCAGCTGACCAAGCACTGTGGAAGATAGACCCATTCAGCAAGTGTGTTACAACTCTTGATAGAGACTGATGTTTATGCTGGAGCAGACAAAAGTCAGATGTTGCTAATTCCGATATCACCTTCAACAACAAAACAGGAGAGGCTGGCAGATATAACGAATATCATGTTATACTGTCATGAATCCAAACAAACTTTTATTGTTATATAATATTTATATAATATTTTGACGACAGAATGCAAAGTGAGCACGTACTTAGCCGTCATTTATTTCAATCCCTCAAATGCTGTTGACTAACAGAAATGCCAGACACCCAGTGAATGTAGTGTACATTTATTTAAATCCCACTTACATCTGCCAGTGACCTTTATGCCATCCCCCACAAACTTGGTGTCAGACTTGGTGTAGATGTGTTCAGTGAACATGTTGGCCTGTTCGACAAACTCTGGATCCAACTCAGCATCAGTCACTTCCTCCATTCGTTTCATTGTCTTAGCCCTGGCCGGACTCTCAAACACAAAGCATGAGCGAAGTGGGAAGAATTTACGTAGGCAGGCACGGGGTTCGTTGTACTGCGGCTTCCCACCTTTGGCAACATGAAACATATACAGAACACAATACCTTTTAGTGTAAAGACCTTCTGGTGCCTATTTTAAATGATTGAAATCTCAATTATATTCAAATCATTTTAAGCCGTTCATGAAACCTTCAATCTCCTTGAGACCGTGTTCCAGGTACTCGTCGTCTGTACAGGGTTTCCCATCAATCTCCAGGAGGAGTGAAAAATCTCGCACAGTCCACACAAAGGAGGGAAGGTAACGTACAATCGTACGATCATCATTCTTCTCCTTGGACTTAATTTTGATATTCTTTGTCACTTCTGTCACATAGCTGTAAGGGGTGGTGTTGAGGATGACAAACAAACCTCACACAACACTGGGTTTGTAAACCTTTTTACAGGAGGGTAGAATATTTGTAAACCATTTTACAGAAGGGTAGATTGAGCAGGGAAAGACAGACATGCCTACATGAGATACATTTATTTAGTATTAAATATTAAATACTGAATAAATGTTTGTTAAGAGGAAACTGTCCCTGAAACACTGTTTGGAGCTAGAAAGAATCTTATTGCTGTGGCCCTCCTGGGGACTGCCCATACGTAAGTCTGACATCCCGTTAGTCCGACCTGTGGCCGTTTAAGACTGAGGTAAGGGTTAGCGACCTACATGGCCGGTTAAGACTGAGGTTAGGGTTAGTGACCTACGTGGCCGGTTAAGACTGAGGTTAGGGTAAGTGACCTACGTGGCTGGTTAAGAAGACTGAGGTTAGGGTTTATTATAGTGTTAGTAATCGGTCGGATTAACGGGAGGTCGGAACAACCAAGCTCTAAGCATGAGCGTGGTTCATTTTGTTTCTGCATTTTTATGGAGATTAAAGAAGGTTTAAGCCTTTGCCAGGGCTTTCCAGAAACAATATATACTTGAGCTTGTCCAAATATAATTGGACTGGTTAATAAATTAACAAGTGAAAGCAAGCCAAATATAGGAAAATAGTCATAGATTTAATCTTGGCAAAAGAGGGAATAATGAGTGAATAATGTGAAGGATACTGAAGTTTCTCCATGGATTTATTATCAATGGTTCCCATGCTGTTGTAGACCAGGGTGCTGCTGAGCAGAACTGCCATGGCAAAGATCCAGTTGTCATTCTTCGTATCTCCCTGAAAACACAATACATTGTTTGGACGTCTTTTATGTAGTATTAGAATAAGTGTGGTGGGGGTGAATGTTCAACTCCACTAACCTCCAGGTTCTGACGTAAATCATTAAATGCAACGTGATTTGAACATGAAACAAAATGGCGTCTCACCTTCTCAACATCTCCCAGTCCCTCTGTGTCCAGCAGCACCAGAGTGTGGTCAGTCTTTCTGGGGTGAGGTACACACCACATCCAGATGCCCTTTGTCTTGGATTGGATGGTGGATCCCAGAGGAAATCCTTGAGGATGGAATATGGGACAATAACAAACCAAAATATAGCTGCAAGCAGCGATAGGACGGGGCCAAGCAATAAGAAAAATCACACCTGTGTGAACTGAGCGGTGCAGACCGCTCAACAACACCGCTGGCTATAGTTATAGTGCTCAGTGTGACGGGCCTTTTTAGGCTGCTCAACAGAGCAGCGGTATTGCTAGCCTGGATCGTAACGGAGCGGATGGTAACTTTCGCCATGTTGTAGTGAATGATTTGTAGTCATCTGGCAGGAAACCACAAGGCGGAATCGGTACTATGAATGGATACTTCTTATTCCGCCTTGTGGTTTCCTGCCTGATGACTACAAATCAGTGACTACAACATGATGTAAATTACCATCCACTCCAGACCGGTATACACATCGATTTTGGAACACAGACCAGGCTTTCCTCCGAGGTGGAAAGCCTGGTGACGCGAGCTTACGGTATTGCAGCTGTTCGTACCCCAAACAGACGCCAAACAGACCCACTTATTGTGCGTATTGCATATAGTCTTTTTCTTATTGCTGCATTCTTTGGCCCCTCTTATCGCTGCTTGCAGCTATATATTGTTGGCTTTTGGCCAAACGAGGCATGATCTAAAGGTCAGAGGTCAAAAGTCAGAACATGAAAGTTGTTTGGCATGAGGAGACACATAATGTGTATCAAAGTGTCATTGCTGACGGTCAAACGATTCATGAGCTATGCCTGTAGAAGGTTTGCATTTTCAATTAAGTGCTATAACGCCACCCTTTGGCCAATGGCCGTGGGCTTTGCGTCATCACCATTTGGTATAGCCCTCTACCATATTGCCAAGTATTATGAAAACCAACTGCACGGTTAAGCCAGAACTGCTATTTTTGGCGGAAGGAGAAGAAAGAGAAGAAAAAAACAAACACAATAAGGGACCAAAGAAAAGACCCTTAAGTCCCTTCAGGCTTGGCCCCTTAATTTCATGAAAAATATTTCAACAAGACTATCCTATACTATAGAGAACCGAAGTCCTGACGTCACTCGCTCAACCCCTGGTTCGCAGAAGTAATTTATCTATGGAGAATAACATGGGGTCATCTTAAAATAATCTCATATAAGAATTGTGGTCCAAAAATAAGCAAACTGTCTTGCCGATATTGTGGGGGAGGTGTCTCTGTATTGTTTGCGACAGTCAGTCACTCATTTGATACAGTCTGTTTCTAGCGAAAATTTTACTAATTCAGTAGCAGTAACATTAGTGTTTTCTCTCAGTCAGTTGATTCTTCATATCCATATGAGTGAAACGGTCAGGATGATTTGTTTATTTTTCAAACAGTTCTTATATGAGGCGATCTAAAATCCCCCTACGGGGATTATAATACAAATAAAACCCAGTTCTTATATGAGGTGATCTAAGATCCCCCTATGGGTATTATAATACAAATAAAACACAGTTCTTATATGAGGCGATCTAAGATCCCCTGGGGATTATAATACAAATTAAAAAGTACACGAACCCCAGGAACAGCGACCTCTGAACCCTGGGAACAGCGACCTCTGAACCCTGGGAACAGAGCCCTCTGAACCCTGGGAACAGAGCCCTCTGAACCCTGGGAACAGAGCCCTCTGAACCCTGGGAACAGAGTCCTCTGAACCCTGGGAACAGAGCCCTCTGAACCCTGGGAACAGAGCCCTCTGAACCCTGGGAACAGAGTCCTCTGAACCCTGGGAACAGTGCTCTCTGCCAATATTGACGTCAGACTTCGGTGCTCTATTGATACCGAATCTTAATACCAAATTGATGTCCAAGAAAAGATAGCTTTTATCTAGTGATAATGATCTGAAGTAGGATTTTCTATTTTGTGGACTTTGGAACGCATACTGTGAGTATGTGTGTATGCCTTATAATGGAATTAGTGTATACCTTATAATGAAAATGCTCACCTTTCTTTGCCCCAGCCAGCCTGTTCATGAGGTAGGACTTCCCGGTTCGGTACATGCCCACTACTGACACCACAACCACTTTCTGCTCGATCTGCTGTAAAATATCCAGTGCACTGGGAACCATACGGAGACTCCCTTCACTGTCACTCTCTATCAGACATACTGGCTTCTCCATGCTGCAGGCTGCCATGACACTGCTATAGTGGAGAAAACACAAACACCACATCCTTCATGTTGCAGGCTGCCATGATACTGCTATAGTGGAGAAAACACACACAACACATCCTCCATGCTGCAGGCTGCCATGATACTACTAGTGGAGAAAACACACAACACATCCTCCATGCTGCAGGCTGCCATGATACTACTAGTGGAGAAAACACACACAACACATCCTCCATGCTGCAGGCTGCCATGATACTACTAGTGGAGAAAACACACACAACACATCCTCCATGCTGCAGGCTGCCATGACACTGTTATAGTGGAGAAAACACACAACACATCCTCCATGCTGCAGGCTGCCATGATACTAGTGGAGAAAACACACACAACACATCCTTCATGCTGCAGGCTGCCATGATACTACTAGTGGAGAAAACACACACAACACATCCTCCATGCTGCAGGCTGCCATGATACTACTAGTGGAGAAAACACAAACACCACATCCTTCATGCTGCAGGCTGCCATGATACTGTTATAGTGGAGAAAACACACACAACACATCCTCCATGCTGCAGGCTGCCATGATACTACTAGTGGAGAAAACACACACAACACATCCTCCATGCTGCAGGCTGCCACGATACTGCTATAGTGGAGAAAACACACACAACACATCCTTCATGCTGCAGGCTGCCATGATACTGCTAGTGGAGAAAACACACACACCACATCCTCCATGCTGCAGGCTGCCATGATACTGCTATAGTGGAGAAAACACACACACCACATCCTTCATGCTGCAGGCTGCCATGATACTGTTATAGTGGAGAAAACACACACAACACATCCTCCATGCTGCAGGCTGCCATGATACTGCTATAGTGGAGAAAACACACACAACACATCCTCCATGCTGCAGGCTGCCATGATACTACTAGTGGAGAAAACACAAACACCACATCCTCCATGCTGCAGGCTGCCATGACACTGCTATAGTGGAGAAAACACACACAACACATCCTCCATGCTGCAGGCTGCCATGATACTACTAGTGGAGAAAACACACACAACACATCCTCCATGCTGCAGGCTGCCATGATACTGCTATAGTGGAGAAAACACACACAACACATCCTCCATGCTGCAGGCTGCCATGATACTGCTATAGTGGAGAAAACACACACAACACATCCTCCATGCTGCAGGCTGCCATGATACTACTAGTGGAGAAAACACACACACCACATCCTCCATGCTGCAGGCTGCCATGATACTACTAGTGGAGAAAACACACACAACACATCCTCCATGCTGCAGGCTGCCATGATACTACTATAGTGGAGAAAACACACACAACACATCCTCCATGCTGCAGGCTGCCATGATACTACTAGTGGAGAAAACACACACAACACATCCTCCATGCTGCAGGCTGCCATGATACTACTAGTGGAGAAAACACACACAACACATCCTTCATGCTGCAGGCTGCCATGATACTGCTATAGTGGAGAAAACACACACAACACATCCTCCATGCTGCAGGCTGCCATGATACTGCTATAGTGGAGAAAACACACACAACACATCCTCCATGCTGCAGGCTGCCATGATACTACTAGTGGAGAAAACACACACAACACATCCTCCATGCTGCAGGCTGCCATGATACTGCTATAGTGGAGAAAACACACACAACACATCCTCCATGCTGCAGGCTGCCATGATACTACTAGTGGAGAAAACACACACAACACATCCTCCATGCTGCAGGCTGCCATGATACTGCTATAGTGGAGAAAACACACACAACACATCCTCCATGCTGCAGGCTGCCATGATACTACTAGTGGAGAAAACACACACAACACATCCTCCATGCTGCAGGCTGCCATGATACTACTAGTGGAGAAAACACACACAACACATCCTCCATGCTGCAGGCTGCCATGATACTACTAGTGGAGAAAACATACACAACACATCCTCCATGCTGCAGGCTGCCATGATACTGTTATAGTGGAGAAAACACACACAACACATCCTCCATGCTGCAGGCTGCCATGATACTACTAGTGGAGAAAACACACACAACACATCCTCCATGCTGCAGGCTGCCATGATACTACTAGTGGAGAAAACACACACAACACATCCTCCATGCTGCAGGCTGCCATGATACTGTTATAGTGGAGAAAACACACACAACACATCCTCCATGCTGCAGGCTGCCATGATACTACTAGTGGAGAAAACACACACAACACATCCTCCATGCTGCAGGCTGCCATGATACTGCTATAGTGGAGAAAACACACACAACACATCCTCCATGCTGCAGGCTGCCATGATACTACTAGTGGAGAAAACACACACAACACATCCTCCATGCTGCAGGCTGCCATGATACTACTAGTGGAGAAAACACACACAACACATCCTCCATGCTGCAGGCTGCCATGATACTACTAGTGGAGAAAACACACACAACACATCCTCCATGCTGCAGGCTGCCATGATACTACTAGTGGAGAAAACATACACAACACATCCTCCATGCTGCAGGCTGCCATGATACTACTAGTGGAGAAAACACACACAACACATCCTCCATGCTGCAGGCTGCCATGATACTACTAGTGGAGAAAACACACACAACACATCCTCCATGCTGCAGGCTGCCATGATACTACTAGTGGAGAAAACATACACAACACATCCTCCATGCTGCAGGCTGCCATGATACTACTAGTGGAGAAAACACACACAACACATCCTCCATGCTGCAGGCTGCCATGATACTACTAGTGGAGAAAACACACACAACACATCCTCCATGCTGCAGGCTGCCATGATACTGTTATAGTGGAGAAAACACACACAACACATCCTCCATGCTGCAGGCTGCCATGATACTGCTATAGTGGAGAAAACACACACAACACATCCTCCATGCTGCAGGCTGCCATGATACTACTAGTGGAGAAAACACACACAACACATCCTCCATGCTGCAGGCTGCCATGATACTACTAGTGGAGAAAACACACACAACACATCCTCCATGCTGCAGGCTGCCATGATACTACTATAGTGGAGAAAACACACACAACACATCCTCCATGCTGCAGGCTGCCATGATACTACTAGTGGAGAAAACACACACAACACATCCTCCATGCTGCAGGCTGCCATGATACTACTATAGTGGAGAAAACACACACAACACATCCTCCATGCTGCAGGCTGCCATGATACTGTTATAGTGGAGAAAACACACACAACACATCCTCCATGCTGCAGGCTGCCATGATACTACTAGTGGAGAAAACACACACAACACATCCTCCATGCTGCAGGCTGCCATGATACTACTAGTGGAGAAAACACACACAACACATCCTCCATGCTGCAGGCTGCCATGATACTACTATAGTGGAGAAAACACACACAACACATCCTCCATGCTGCAGGCTGCCATGATACTGTTATAGTGGAGAAAACACACACAACACATCCTCCATGCTGCAGGCTGCCATGATACTGCTATAGTGGAGAAAACACACACAACACATCCTCCATGCTGCAGGCTGCCATGATACTACTAGTGGAGAAAACACACACAACACATCCTCCATGCTGCAGGCTGCCATGATACTACTAGTGGAGAAAACATACACAACACATCCTCCATGCTGCAGGCTGCCATGATACTACTAGTGGAGAAAACACACACAACACATCCTCCATGCTGCAGGCTGCCATGATACTACTAGTGGAGAAAACACACACAACACATCCTCCATGCTGCAGGCTGCCATGATACTGTTATAGTGGAGAAAACACACACAACACATCCTCCATGCTGCAGGCTGCCATGATACTGCTATAGTGGAGAAAACACACACAACACATCCTCCATGCTGCAGGCTGCCATGATACTACTAGTGGAGAAAACACACACAACACATCCTCCATGCTGCAGGCTGCCATGATACTACTATAGTGGAGAAAACACACACAACACATCCTCCATGCTGCAGGCTGCCATGATACTACTAGTGGAGAAAACACACACAACACATCCTCCATGCTGCAGGCTGCCATGACACTACTATAGTGGAGAAAACACACACAACACATCCTCCATGCTGCAGGCTGCCATGATACTACTATAGTGGAGAAAACACACACAACACATCCTCCATGCTGCAGGCTGCCATGATACTGTTATAGTGGAGAAAACACACACAACACATCCTCCATGCTGCAGGCTGCCATGATACTACTAGTGGAGAAAACACACACAACACATCCTCCATGCTGCAGGCTGCCATGATACTACTAGTGGAGAAAACACACACAACACATCCTCCATGCTGCAGGCTGCCATGATACTACTAGTGGAGAAAACACACACAACACATCCTCCATGCTGCAGGCTGCCATGATACTACTATAGTGGAGAAAACACACACAACACATCCTCCATGCTGCAGGCTGCCATGATACTACTAGTGGAGAAAACACACACAACACATCCTCCATGCTGCAGGCTGCCATGATACTACTATAGTGGAGAAAACACACACAACACATCCTCCATGCTGCAGGCTGCCATGATACTGTTATAGTGGAGAAAACACACACAACACATCCTCCATGCTGCAGGCTGCCATGATACTGCTATAGTGGAGAAAACACACACAACACATCCTCCATGCTGCAGGCTGCCATGATACTACTAGTGGAGAAAACACACACAACACATCCTCCATGCTGCAGGCTGCCATGATACTGCTATAGTGGAGAAAACACACACAACACATCCTCCATGCTGCAGGCTGCCATGATACTACTAGTGGAGAAAACACACACAACACATCCTCCATGCTGCAGGCTGCCATGATACTACTAGTGGAGAAAACACACACAACACATCCTCCATGCTGCAGGCTGCCATGATACTACTAGTGGAGAAAACACACACAACACATCCTCCATGCTGCAGGCTGCCATGATACTACTAGTGGAGAAAACACACACAACACATCCTCCATGCTGCAGGCTGCCATGATACTGTTATAGTGGAGAAAACACACACAACACATCCTCCATGCTGCAGGCTGCCATGATACTGTTATAGTGGAGAAAACACACACAACACATCCTCCATGCTGCAGGCTGCCATGATACTACTAGTGGAGAAAACACACACAACACATCCTCCATGCTGCAGGCTGCCATGATACTGCTATAGTGGAGAAAACACACACAACACATCCTCCATGCTGCAGGCTGCCATGATACTACTAGTGGAGAAAACACACACAACACATCCTCCATGCTGCAGGCTGCCATGATACTGCTATAGTGGAGAAAACACACACAACACATCCTCCATGCTGCAGGCTGCCATGACACTGTTATAGTGGAGAAAACACACACAACACATCCTCCATGCTGCAGGCTGCCATGATACTACTATAGTGGAGAAAACACACACAACACATCCTCCATGCTGCAGGCTGCCATGATACTACTAGTGGAGAAAACACACACAACACATCCTCCATGCTGCAGGCTGCCATGATACTACTAGTGGAGAAAACACACACAACACATCCTCCATGCTGCAGGCTGCCATGATACTGTTATAGTGGAGAAAACACACACAACACATCCTCCATGCTGCAGGCTGCCATGATACTACTAGTGGAGAAAACACACACAACACATCCTTCATGCTGCAGGCTGCCATGATACTGTTATAGTGGAGAAAACACACACAACACATCCTCCATGCTGCAGGCTGCCATGATACTGTTATAGTGGAGAAAACACACACAACACATCCTCCATGCTGCAGGCTGCCATGATACTGTTATAGTGGAGAAAACACACACAACACATCCTCCATGCTGCAGGCTGCCATGATACTACTAGTGGAGAAAACACACACAACACATCCTCCATGCTGCAGGCTGCCATGATACTACTAGTGGAGAAAACACACACAACACATCCTTCATGCTGCAGGCTGCCATGATACTGTTATAGTGGAGAAAACACACACAACACATCCTCCATGCTGCAGGCTGCCATGATACTGCTATAGTGGAGAAAACACACACAACACATCCTCCATGCTGCAGGCTGCCATGATACTACTATAGTGGAGAAAACACACACAACACATCCTCCATGCTGCAGGCTGCCATGACACTACTATAGTGGAGAAAACACACACAACACATCCTCCATGCTGCAGGCTGCCATGATACTACTAGTGGAGAAAACACACACAACACATCCTCCATGCTGCAGGCTGCCATGATACTGTTATAGTGGAGAAAACACACACAACACATCCTCCATGCTGCAGGCTGCCATGATACTACTATAGTGGAGAAAACACACACAACACATCCTCCATGCTGCAGGCTGCCATGATACTGTTATAGTGGAGAAAACACACACAACACATCCTCCATGCTGCAGGCTGCCATGATACTACTAGTGGAGAAAACACACACAACACATCCTCCATGCTGCAGGCTGCCATGATACTACTAGTGGAGAAAACACACACAACACATCCTCCATGCTGCAGGCTGCCATGATACTACTATAGTGGAGAAAACACACACAACACATCCTCCATGCTGCAGGCTGCCATGATACTACTAGTGGAGAAAACACACACAACACATCCTCCATGCTGCAGGCTGCCATGATACTACTAGTGGAGAAAACACACACAACACATCCTCCATGCTGCAGGCTGCCATGATACTGCTAGTGGAGAAAACACACACAACACATCCTCCATGCTGCAGGCTGCCATGATACTGTTATAGTGGAGAAAACACACACAACTGCAGAGATACATGAGGACAATAATGTACAATGCTACCTACATAATTGATTATGGTATATGTAACGCCCAAGTCTAGTATAGGCAATACCGGTCGCCAACTTGCCGACGGACAGGAATGAAAGTTGCCCAAAACGTGTCCAAAACTGTCCATATAGTTCAACATTTGAACAACAGTTCAGCAGCAGGCCACCATTGGACAGGTTAAGAAAATTGTGTCTGACCCCTCCCATGTACTATACCCCATTCATCACACACAGACATGGTTCCACCTGTACAAACCCCATTCATCACACTCAGACATGGTTCCACCTGTACAAACCCCATTCATCACACATAGACATGGTTCCACCTGTACAAACCCCATTCATCACACATAGACATGGTTCCACCTGTACAAACCCCATTCAACACACAGACATGGTTCCACCTGTACAAACCCCATTCATCACACAGACATGGTTCCACCTGTACAAACCCCATTCAACACACATACATGGTTCCACCTGTACAAACCCCATTCAACACACATACATGGTTCCACCTGTACAAACCCCATTCATCACACACATACATGGTTCCACCTGTACAAACCCCATTCAACACACAGACATGGTTCCACCTGTACAACCCCCATTCAACACACAGACATGGTTCCACCTGTACAAACCCCATTCAACACACAGACATTGTTCCACCTGTACAAACCCCATTCAACACACAGACATGGTTCCACCTGTACAAACCCCATTCATCATACAGCCATGGTTCCACCTGTACAAACCCCATTCAACACACAGACATGGTTCCACCTGTACAAACCCCATTCATCACACATAGACATGGTTCCACCTGTACAAACCCCATTCATCACACAGACATGGTTCCACCTGTACAAACCCCATTCAACACACAGACATGGTTCCACCTGTACAAACCCCATTCAACACAGACATGGTTCCACCTGTACAAACCCCATTCAACACACAGACATGGTTCCACCTGTACAAACCCCATTCAACACACAGACATGGTTCCACCTGTACAAACCCCATTCATCACACATAGACATGGTTCCACCTGTACAAACCCCATTCATCACACAGACATGGTTCCACCTGTACAAACCCCATTCAACACACAGACATGGTTCCACCTGTACAAACCCCATTCAACACAGACATGGTTCCACCTGTACAAACCCCATTCAACACACAGACATGGTTCCACCTGTACAAACCCCATTCAACACACAGACATGGTTCCACCTGTACAAACCCCATTCATCATACAGCCATGGTTCCACCTGTACAAACCCCATTCAACAAATAGACCTGGTTCCACCTGTACAAACCCCATTCATCACACAGACATGGTTCCACCTGTACAAACCCCATTCATCACACATAGACATGGTTCCACCTGTACAAACCCCATTCATCACACATAGACATGGTTCCACCTGTACAAACCCCATTCAACACACAGACATGGTTCCACCTGTACAACCCCCATTCAACACACAGACATGGTTCCACCTGTACAAACCCCATTCAACACACAGACATGGTTCCACCTGTACAAACCCCTTCAACACACAGACATGGTTCCACCTGTACAACCCCCATTCAACACATAGACATGGTTCCACCTGTACAAACCCCATCCAACACACAGACATGGTTCCACCTGTACAAACCCCATTCATCACACACAGACATGGTTCCACCTGTACAACCCCCATTCATCACACACAGACATGATTCCACCTGTACAAACCCCATTCAACACACAGACATGTAAAGTACATCGATCATACCGATAAAACATGCTCAACTACACATAATTCACAATATGTGCCCCATTTGACTGCAGTGTTTATGACAGGAAGACTAGAATGACATACAGAACATGTGCTCTCGAATACCCCAAACGTCTCTGAGCGCCTCGTACACCGCCCCTCCAACCACTAATCTATAGTGTAAGTATTTTAATTCACCACCAGGTCTTACCTACTGTGACTGAGACGTGGAGTGTTGAGACTCAGGAGCCTTTTAGGTTCTTCAATGGAGTGTTGAGACTCAGGAGCCTTTTAGGTTCTTCAAGTGGGGAGATGCGTTGGATAAGGCTTCATATATACTGCACGGTACACACATGTGTTATCAGTGGGTGTGTTGCAGACTTGCAGGTGGAGTCATTCATGAGCAAACAAATGATGACTTTTCATTGTGAAGTGCTGAGTGCAACAATTCAGGTAATTTAAGTTTCAGTTTGACGAGATCAATCTGTCCTTGTCATAAAAAAACATTTAATCTTGAGCAACACCTCCCATCCCGCCCCACTATAGCAGGACACCCACACGCTTTACTGGAAATGTCTCTCTGTGGCCAACCGGTGGATGGCCTTGGATGAATATTAACTAATGATAACACGCATTATAATGCAGAGATGAAAATATGATCTATAAAATCAAAGTCCACTGGCTGGGAGCCGATCAGGCCATGCATGTATCAGACGAGGTGTGTGTGTGTGTGTGTGTGTGTGTGTGTGTGACCTGCTTTCACCCACAGCCAAAAAGGAGGAAGCTCAAAGTCTAGACATTAAAGTGCATGACAGTGAATTACACCTTTAATGAGCCTAACGATATGCTGTTGGAGGACAAGCATAAAAAGCTTTTTTTCCCTTTTTTTGTACAGTACTGACTAAAGTATGTGGACCATGTTGACATTGATCAATTCTTGATAAAATTGCTTCTAATATATTATTTAGGCCCCAATCTATACATCTCAGTTACACTATTAAGGCAACCGGCCTGTTCCACGCGCTGCACAAGGTGCCCTTTTTTTCACTTGAGCACCTGCCCCTCAAAATGTCTGTGCACGCCACTGCATCCAGTCCTATAGTATTTCAGAAATAACAGACCTCACATCCAGTCCTAGTATTTCAGAAATAACAGACCTCACATCCAGTCCTAGTATTTCAGAAATAACAGACCTCACATCCAGTCCTAGTATTTCAGAAATAACAGACCTCACATCCAGTCCTAGTATTTCAGAAATAACAGACCTCACTCCAACCAGGCTTGGTTATCTGAACTGACTTGTATATTACACATGGAGAAAATGTGTTATGATGGATAATTCAAGCAAGTTCCATGCGATTTGGCAGCAATTCTTAGAACACATTGCTCAAATGTCTCACTGATCCCAATTAGCATTTAGTCTGCATGCAGCATCTGTGTGTCCTCCACTTTCCATGATATATTCTAGTCTCTGTAACTCGTTGATTTGAAATCATGCCCTGTTCTCTCTTTTTCTGTTGTTTATGCTTTTTTGTTTTCTCTCTCTTTCTTTTCAATTCCTTTGTCTGTTCTTTTTTTTGCAAAAACCTTAATACAAATATTAAATACATAAATAACAGACCTGCAGTAATCCACCAGGTTTGGACATGACCAAAACATATGAGTCCAATCTGTTGATGCTGATGGTATATTCTCCATAGTCAACCTTTTTCATGTCAAGGCCCATTATTTTTTCGGCAATTGAGCCATCACAATTTGATGAGATTGAGCCTCTCGCTAGAACCAAAATGTAAGATTGTGTCCACAATTCCATGCTGTATTTGATGTTGGTACCATTAGGAGAGAACAGGAAAGAAAATTCTTCCACATTCTCTAGTTGTGTCGACTTCTTTTAGTAATGCAGATGTTTAACAATAATGTAACTCTTGAGAGCTTAAAATGAAACCAAATTTCGTTTCATTTTATGCTCTCAAGAGTTAAATATCTATCTAAGGGTCCATTTGGTTACTCTCTATCATTTAGCTGGGGACCACCTAGAACCCCCTCAAGGACCACTGGTGGTCCCCGGACCACTGACCATGGACCACTGGTGGTCCCCGGACCACTGGTGGTCCCTGGACCACTGGTGGTCCCGGACCACTGGTGGTCCCGGACCACTGGTTGAAAACTATCGCTATAGTGTATCCTGAAGTACTAGAATAGGCTGAGACCAAGTCTCACACAGGAAGAGGTTGAGTTAATTGTTTTTTAATGCAGCATCAAAACGTGTGTCTGACAGAGTGGTGACCAATTCGGTCCCCCGCCATGAGTTCGGTATAGTGTCATATCCCTAATATGTATGGCATGGTGTAGGGTGGCTGTGGCTCAGGAGGTAGAGCAGGTCGTCCAATGGTCCATGGGTCGGCGGTTCGAATCCCGGCTCCTCCTGTCTACATGTCGTAGTGTCCTTGGGCAAGACACTGAACCCCAAATTGCTCCCGATGTGCTGGTTGGTACCTTGCATGGCTTCCGCCACAATCGGTGTATGAATGTGTGTGTGAATGGGTGAATGTTATGCACAGTCTATGTAAAGCGCCTTGGATAAAGGCGCTATATAAATGCACCATTTACCATTTAGTACAGTTGAGTTTGGGTTTTGCACCCCAGCCTACTGACAGGAAATATGCTGAGCTCTGTATGGGACGGTTATTCTCTTGAAACCACATGGTTTCATGGAAATCATCCACCCACATTTCTTATCTCTTTACACAACTAACAGTAATAAAACAGGGGAGTAAATTATGCCACTCAGTCACACATCATGATGATATCAGATTATCAGATCTAATTGTGAAAGTACAACAGAGGTTAACGTTATGCGGTGAGTTTTCAGAACCTTTTTTAAAGGAAACTAGTGATCTGCTTGTTTTGAGGGAAGGGGGCAGGGCATTCCACACTTGAGTGGCAGTGTTGTGGAAGGTGAATTTACCCATATTGGTCTGAAAATAGCTGGCACCAGATCATTATTTACGCTCCCTCTAGTATCATGGCTGTGGGAGTATAGCCCACCTTTTGGAGGTAATCAGTCAAGTAAATGGGGCGGGCACTGACACACACACACACACACACACACACACACACACACACACACACACACACACACACACACACACACACACACACACACACACACACACACACACACACACACACACACACACACACACACACACACACACACACACACACACACACACACACACACACACACACACACACACACACACACACACACACACACACACACACACACACACACACACACACACACACACACACACACACACACACACACACACACACACACACACACACACACACACACACACACACACACACACACACACACACACACACACACACACACACACACACACACACACACACACACACACACACACACACACACACACACACACACACACACACACACACACACTTTATTTATGTCCACACAAAGGATATGCATACAAGGACACACATATTATAGGTGCATTAGAGTTACATCTGCAAAATCATGGCATGTGTTTTCATGATACAACAGGCATGTCACTCAAAGCAAAGCAAAGTTCTTTGTTTACCCAGGGAAGTGGACTAAGCTCGAGACTTGTTTACAGCCACACCCTGCTCATAGAACATTTCATGGTAGGGGTTCAATGCCTTGCTCAAGGGCACGTCAGCGGTGGTAATTTTAACGTGCCGGTCCGGGGATTCGAACTGGCGACCTTCCGGTATCAGGACCGCTCCGCAAACCGTTCGGCCACCGCTGCCCTACTCAGTACTCTATGGGTATAAGTAACAGTTACAGTAACAGTTACAGTAACAGTTACAGTAACAGTTACAGACCTGTTATGGTTATTTCAGGGCTATAGCTCTTTGTGTGTTTCTGGTAATATTTTTGTCCGGCCATTTTGTATAAGTGGTACAATTAGAATTTTGACAAAAATGTCCACCGCAAGCCAGCATGTATGGCGATGAATGACCCCTGGGTCCGTGTCAGTCAATAATAATGTGGGAAGTGGGAACACAACTGACAGAAATCAGAAAGGGTAATCGTACGCTACGTTAGTCTGCCTACCGTTAGCCTGGTGAAGCATTCCTTTTGGGGTTTATGATCTGGTCGGGAGCGGATGTCATTTCTCCTGTGGTACCAAGTTACCAACATCAATAAAGCACGGAAGAATTGGGAACAAAATCTTATCCAAAAATATAATGTTTAGGTTCTGAGAGGCTATTAATCTGATCAAATGGTGGTCCGTGGCTCAAATGAAGAAAACATAACGGACCCTGATATTGGAAAAGATTGAAAACCACTGTAGATTGTGAATGAACGTGAACTGGTGGTGACATGCAGTCTCAGGGGTTGAACTGGTGCTTACATGCAGTCTCAGGGGTTGGTCTGGTGGTGACATGCAGTCTCAGGGGTTGAACTGGTGGTGACATGCAGTCTCAGGGGTTGAACTGGTGGTGACATGCAGTCTCAGGGGTTGAACTGGTGGTGACATGCAGTCTCAGGGGTTGAACTGGTGGTGACATGCAGTCTCAGGGGTTGCCAAATTTCAGCTCAAGATAAAATAAAAAGATAAATGTTGTGTCTCCCTAGTAAAAAAAAAATCACACCTGTGTGAAGTAAGTGGTGCAACTCCGTGTGGGGGTCCCCGGGGGGGGGGGTTCCAGACCCACAGGAACGCACCCAGGTTGCCGGCCCGATTCCGGCGAGCCGCCCCGCGTCCGAAACGGTTGAGAAATGACAGTTACCGTGTGGGGGTCCCTCTACTGTAACCAAAACTTTAACCAAATTCAATCATATTTCTCTGAGAATGTATTGAATACTGACTTTCAACACGCCTATAGAGATGGGCTTTCTACATGTACAGCACTGACACAGTTAATAGATGACTGTCTAATGAATGTGGATTCAACACGCCTATAGAGATGGGCTTTCTACATGTACAGCAATGACACAGTTAATAGATGACTGTCTAATGAATGTGGATTCAACACGCCTATAGAGATGGGCTTTCTACATGTACAGCACTGACACAGTTAATAGATGACTGTCTAATGAATGTGGATTCAACACGCCTATAGAGATGGGCTTTCTACATGTACAGCACTGACACAGTTAATAGATGACTGTCTAATGAATGTGGATTCAACACGCCTATAGAGATGGGCTTTCTACATGTACAGCACTGACACAGTTAATAGATGACTGTCTAATGAATGTGGATTCAACACGCCTATAGAGATGGGCTTTCTACATGTACAGCAATGACACAGTTAATAGATGACTGTCTAATGAATGTGGATTCAACACGCCTATAGAGATGGGCTTTCTACATGTACAGCAATGACACAGTTAATAGATGACTGTCTAATGAATGTGGATTCAACACGCCTATAGAGATGGGCTTTCTACATGTACAGCAATGACACAGTTAATAGATGACTGTCTAATGAATGTGGATTCAACACGCCTATAGAGATGGGCTTTCTACATGTACAGCAATGACACAGTTAATAGATGACTGTCTAATGAATGTGGATTCAACACGCCTATAGAGATGGGCTTTCTACATGTACAGCAATGACACAGTTAATAGATGACTGTCTAATGAATGTGGATTCAACACGCCTATAGAGATGGGCTTTCTACATGTACAGCAATGACACAGTTAATAGATGACTGTCTAATGAATGTGGATTCAACACGCCTATAGAGATGGGCTTTCTACATGTACAGCAATGACACAGTTAATAGATGACTGTCTAATGAATGTGGATTCAACACGCCTATAGAGATGGGCTTTCTACATGTACAGCAATGACACAGTTAATAGATGACTGTCTAATGAATGTGGATTCAACACGCCTATAGAGATGGGCTTTCTACATGTACAGCAATGACACAGTTAATAGATGACTGTCTAATGAATGTGGATTCAACACGCCTATAGAGATGGGCTTTCTACATGTACAGCAATGACACAGTTAATAGATGACTGTCTAATGAATGTGGATTCAACACGCCTATAGAGATGGGCTTTCTACATGTACAGCAATGACACAGTTAATAGATGACTGTCTAATGAATGTGGATTCAACACGCCTATAGAGATGGGCTTTCTACATGTACAGCAATGACACAGTTAATAGATGACTGTCTAATGAATGTGGATTCAACACGCCTATAGAGATGGGCTTTCTACATGTACAGCACTGACACAGTTAATAGATGACTGTCTAATGAATGTGGATTCAACACGCCTATAGAGATGGGCTTTCTACATGTACAGCAATGACACAGTTAATAGATGACTGTCTAATGAATGTGGATTCAACACGCCTATAGAGATGGGCTTTCTACATGTACAGCAATGACACAGTTAATAGATGACTGTCTAATGAATGTGGATTCCAAGAGACTAGTGGGGTCTGTATTGTTAGATTTAGAGACTAGTGGGGTCTGTATTGTTAGATTTAGAGACTAGTGGGGTCTGTATTGTTAGATTTAGAGACTAGTGGGGTCTGTATTGTTAGATTTAGAGACTAGTGGGGTCTGTATTGTTAGATTTAGAGACTAGTGGGGTCTGTATTGTTAGATTTAGAGACTAGTGGGGTCTGTATTGTTAGATTTTAGTGCCGCGTTCGACATTATTGATCACAATCTTTTGCTTGACAAACTTTCATGTTATGGTTTTACCTTATCTGCACTAAGGTGGATAAAAAGCTATTTATCCAGCAGATCACAGAGAGTATACTATAATGGGAGTCTCTCAGACACTAAACATATTCACTGTGGAATTCCACAAGGAAGTTGCTTAGGTCCTTTGTTGTTCACTATATTTACAAATGACATGCCACTGGTCTTAGACAGGGCCAATATAGCCATGTATTCTGATGACACTACTTTGTATATGTCTGCCACTAATGTGGAAGATCTGTCTGTAGCTCTCAACAAGGAACTACAGAACATATCAGAGTGGGTGGTGAACAATAGGATGGTCCTGAACATCTCAAAGACTAAGGCCCTTTCCCAATTCCCCCCTTCTCCATGGCCCTTAGCCCTTCCCCTTGCTGATGCGCGTTCACGTGAGGAGGAAGGGTTATCTCAATTCTCTTTGGAACGAGGGGTAGGGCCAAGGGGTAGGGTTAGGATCCCCTTCAAACGAAGGGACTTCGCGACCAGACTTAAAACGGAGCAACACAACGGAGGGACATCAGAGGGCGGAAGGCGGACGAGGTAAGACGCCTTTTTCGTCCTTTATTATGGAAGAATATGATAATAACCAATATTATTTGAATGTGTTAACAATCTGCATCGCCAAAAATATCGCAATCTCTAGCAAAGGTTAACGTTACCTCACTTGAACTAACGATATGCGTACGGCGTTGCATTCATACAACGTTACGGTAACGTTAACCATTCATTTTTCACATCGGCGCTTTATTATTTTTTATTTACCGCGTGCCCCGGTGGAACAACTCGGATGCAAACTAGCTTAACTAGCAGGCATCAGTCCGACCCCCCAGACCACGATATGTCAACATTCTGCAATTTTTGGAGCTCTTTAAAGCTGTGAAATAGCCTACTGTACCTACACAACGCTGTCGCTACAGCAGCATAACGTTGGCTACTCGCTGCAGTGATAGCTGGTATGGTTGTATCATGACCAATGTTATGCTAATCCCAACTAGTTGCAAAAGTTACATAACTAATTAGCAATGGTGTTGTTTTTTCCCCCAGGCAAACCAGCTATGGAACAGACTGCAAGCTGCTGTACATTGGATGGAGATGAATCACGATGGCATTTGTCCTAAATGTTGTTGAATTTGAAACATTGTCATTCATATATCATTCATATGTAGCATACCACGACTTGTCATAGGACATGATAGAAAATGACTTCTTAATGATATTAAAAACAATGAACACAGTGACCACAGCCCCTTCTTTCTATACTGTAAATTGTTTTTCCTTTTTTTAACCCTGTATATGATATAACTGTACCCATTCTATACAAACTGTTAATACAATAATCAATGAATCAGGGACAACTGTTGAGCAGGTGTCAGAATGAGCTATAGTATCTAGCTGAATTACATTCTGGTGGGCTACCAAGATGAGACAAAATTACAATATATTTATTTCATCATAACCACAGCAATGTTTACGTTCCATCTCTTCTCCCAAAATAGCCGATCTACAGCTTATAGAAAGTTGTTTCCAAAGTGGGTTATGGGGACCCCCAGAGGGGGTCCAGAGAGGTAGCTAGGGGGTCCCCAGCTAAATGATAGTTTGGAACCAAATGGACCCATAAGGGTCCATTTGTACACTCAGAGTTAATTAACATTGATTTTACAATATAAATTGGGGGTCCCAGAGACAGAAATGCCATCAAATGGGGGTCCATGGACTAATGCATGTCACACTGGCGGTCCGTGACACTGCTAGATTCGTAAGAATCTATGGGGTCCGTGGCATATCTCTTCAAATGGGGGTCTGCAGGCTAATTATTGTCAATTTGGGGGTCCTTGACATGAAAAAGTTTGGGGACCACTGGCCTGTAGTGAGCTTGCAGATCAGCTATTTTCTGAGAACAGGTTGTATATCAATATATCAATATCTACAAGGGACGTTCAATATTTAGGGACGTTCCAATTCCTAGGGTGATGATTTATCCCCCTACCCCTTGACACTCATTATCTAGGGGCAAGGGGAAGGGCCAAGGGATAAGGGCTAGGGCCAAGGGCTGAGGGGTAGGGTTAAAAAATGAATTGGGAAAGAGCCTAAATCCATTGTATTTGGATCACAGCATATGCTCAAGTCAAAACCAAAATTGAATCTGAATCTGAGCGATTTAGCAATTGAGCAGGTAGATGAAACAAAACTACTTGGGGTTACATTAGACAGTCATCTAACATGGTCTACTCATATTCAAAACATAACTAAGAACATGGGAGGGGGTTTGTCCATGATTAGGAGATGTGCTGAGTTTTTAACTCCAACATCTGCTGTCCAGGTCATCCAGGCACTAGTGATATCCCACCTTGACTATTGTCCAGTTGTGTGGTCCAATGCAGCTAAAAAGGACCTGTGTAAATTACAAATAGCCCAGAATAAGGCAGCTCGCCTTGCCCTGAACTGCAATACTAGATCTAGTACACTGTTAAATCATCAGAAGCTGTCATGGCTGTTGGTGGAGCAGAGATTAGCTGCTAGTCTGGCTGGATTTTTTAGGAACATTTGTTCAAATAAAAAACCAAAATGCTTATATAAAAATATTCATTATACCAGTGATAGACACAGACATAATACCAGACATGTTGCAATGGGTCGATTCACAGTGCCTAAGCCAAGAACTGATGCAATGAAGAATACAGTCATGTACAGGGCAATGACTTTCTGGAACTCTCTACCAGTATGCATCACAGAAATTAAGGGTAAAAGGCACTTTAAGAAAAGACTGAAGGATTTTCTTATATATATGGCGAAATTGTAATTCTGTTTATGTCAATATACCAGTTAATGTAATCTAGAGTGAATGCACTAACCGTAGTTATGCTTTAATGTATTTATTTTTTTGTTTTTTTGTTTTCTTTTGTGATATCTGTAATGTTGTAATGTTTTTTTGTATGTATATTATTCTGTGAGGACCCCAGGAAGAATAGCTGTTGCCAGGTGCAACAGCTAATGGGGATCCTAAATAAACTAAACTAAACTGTACTGTACTGTCACTGTACTGTACTGTACTGGCAGTCTGGCACACCCAAAATCACCATATATACAGTTGATATGTGCGTGTGTTTGTGTGTGTTAGGTTGTGCACAGGTGGTGAAAAACAACCATGCTGTTTTCGTGCTCAGACGCACCCAGCCACCCACCCAGCCAGCCACCCACCCAGGCACACACATAGTCACTTAAGGAAGTGGTTGCACCACTTAAAAACATTAGCTCACACTGCAACGCATCGATTCGATGCGTCGCTTCGTTGTGAGCTTGTAGATCGGCTGTTTTTGCCTTCATGTTCGCCAGCAGAATTAATTTGGGACGCTAAAGGGAACACGTGGTTACAAACATTTCACCTTATAAGCGCGGCGCTTCACCTAGAAACCAAGTCTCTGACTTTCCCTCAGAAAACCAACCCCAGCGTGAGTTTTTTCCCCTCACACACACACACACACGCACGCACGCACGCACGCCTCTGAAACCAGACTAGACTGAGGTGAGAGGAGGATGTGAGAATAAGGGGCCTCACAGAAGACCACCCCGCTAGACTTACACACACACACACACACACACACACACACACACACACACACACGTGAGTCAACACTCTCACTGTAACCACACTGTAGGCCATAAGAATGACAGTGTGTGTGCGTGCGTGCGTTCGCTTTTCATAGTGCAGAATTTCATATTTAGTTTTACGACCTAAAAACACAAATCTTGTACGGGGGTCCCTGACATAAAAACTTGTGTCAGGTGGGGGTCCGCAGCCAAATGCATAATAATCTGGGGGTCGTTGACTCAATAAAATGAAATAAGACCGCTGCCATCTTGCCATCAGTTTGGAAGCGCTCCTTTTCAGTAGAGCAACGTCCTGCTGCCTCCTGCGTTATGTGCACGTTCAAAACAGGTGGTACACATGGGCTGTTGAGTGACATCTAACCAGCACTTCCAAACTGCAACGCTTTGAAAAGGAATCACCTGCAAAGACACTTTGCAGATAGAAAGAGGAAAATTCAAGCTTTTCGTACAGCTGCAATGTTGGGGAGTTTGACGTTGTTTAACTGTCATCTGGGGGGACCCGCATATAGGCCTATAGCTTGTTGCTTAGCAGAAAATAAAATAAAAAAATAAAATGTAAAGATATTTTAAAATATATTTTTCGTGAACGGAAATGGCAGCTTCCTTACTCAGCTCATGGGGGCTATAGTTCCAGACTCTACATAGCATTCAGGAGGTGTAGTTCCAGACTACATAGCATTCAGGAGGTGTAGTTCCAGACTCTATATAGCATTCAGGAGGTGTAGTTCCAGACTCTATATAGCATTCAGGAGGTGTAGTTCCAGACTCTATATAGCATTCAGGAGGTGTAGTTCCAGACTCTATATAGCATTCAGGAGGTGTAGTTCCAGACTCTATATAGCATTCAGGAGGTGTAGTTCCAGACTCTATATAGCATTCAGGAGGTGTAGTTCCAGACTCTATATAGCATTCGGAGATTGTGGAATAGTTGTCTGGCTACACAAGACTAAACTGTGGTCTAATGTGACTAAATTTGACTGAGGGACTGTTTCGTTTTTTCATGTCATGTGAAAGCAGGGAATCATAGCTTCAAATTGACATATTGGTTGTTCAGTTTGACCCACCAGTTTTGGAGATATGGCTTATAGAATAATGTCTTGCAGAAAAAAGCGAATTGAGAAAACAGGCTTGAAAGGTTCACTTCTGTGGTCTCTAACATTACACCTAGCTACATGTTTAAGCATTTATTTCATATTTACATTTCGATTTCAGCTCTGACACTTATTTCAGACATGCTCTAGTATGTGAAGAGTCTGCCTGTGCTATTAACTCATTTTTGAAAAGCTGGAATTTGCACGATGGCAGTCTCTCAGTCAAATCTGGTCACTAATGGTCTTCCTCTTTAGGGCAGGTCATTATAGGCACAACTTTAAAAAATGGGGGAAAAAAATGAAATAGCCAAACTACAACCTCACGACGCATCATGCCATTCACACAATCAATCGTCTGAAAACAGAACGTTCCATCCTCTTTTTACAGAACAAAGTTTATTTAATTGACACATCAAGAAAACACAATCGCTTACTGTCTGATTCTCAGTTACTGGTAATGTTGAGTAACAGACAAACACAACATTATATACTGTCAGTCGTACAGTTAGCCCAAGACCGTAGAGTTCAACACCCATGTCGATCTACAAGTGCATTCTTGTAGATCGGCTATTTTCACTATTATTGTGGGGAAGAGGGATATTTGTCACTGTATGCTGGGGGGCACCTGTCAGTGGGGAGCGATAATAATAATAATAAACTAAAATACACGTAGGCCTATTATATAGCACTTTCATGTCATAGAATGCAGTGCAAACTTAAAGTACATAAGTGTTGGGCAGGAGGAGTAGGACGAAGGCTCTACGTCCTCCCGGTGGGGGCTCCTCACTGGCAGGTGAGTCAGTAGGATATGACAGTATACGTCCTCCCGGTGGGGGCTCCTCACTGGCAGGTGAGTCAGTAGGATATGACAGTATACGTCCTCCCGGTGGGGGCTCCTCACTGGCAGGTGAGTCAGTATAGGATACAACAGTATGTCCTCCCGGTGGGGGCTCCTCACTGGCAGGTGAGTCAGTAGGATATGACAGTATACGTCCTCCCGGTGGGGGCTCCTCACTGGCAGGTGAGTCAGTATAGGATACAACAGTATGTCCTCCCGGTGGGGGCTCCTCACTGGCAGGTGAGTCAGTATAGGATACAATAGTATGTCCTCCCGATGGGGGCTCCTCACTGGCAGGTGAGTCAGTATAGGATACAACAGTATGTCCTCCCGGTGGGGGCTCCTCACTGGCAGGTGAGCCAGTAGGATACAACAGTACGTCCTCCCGGTGGGGGCTCCTCACTGACAGGTGAGCCAGTAGGATACAACAGTATGTCCTCCCGGTGGGGGCTCCTCACTGGCAGGTGAGCCAGTAGGATACGACAGCAGTGACAACACCACACTGAAATGTGTGTGTGTGTGTGGGGGGGGGGGGGAATCAATTGGTATAACGACTACATTGGGGAGAAAAAAAGGGGTTAAAAAAATAATTGGCTATACTCTAAATGTAGGAAGAAAAAAATGAAATTAAAAAGAAAATCTAATTTGGAATTTGCCGTTTTGAATTCTTATATTATATCTAATATTTTTTTAGTACTCCAGTACTTTAACTCAAGTAGAAATTAGACAGGAGTACTCATTTGTACTGTAGTCATATTTAACCAGGCAGAGGTATCTGTACTTTGACTACAGTACTGGGGTTGAGTACTTTGTCCACCAGTCCGTTGGGCAAGACTTTACAAAAGGCAGCAAAATAATGATGCATTATGTATTCATAATTTACATGGCAATGTATGAGCACAGCTCCCACCTAAACACTTCTTATAGAGTCACCAACACTGTTAAAAATTAAACACAATAAATAAAGTAAATATAACAAAATAATCTCAATATAAATAGTCCCGTGTTTCGACATACAGTACGTACGTACGGCTGTGAATTTAAACTGTGTTTGAGGGAAGTACTGTATGGAAACTATGAGGTCTTAAGAAATGAGGTAAATATAAATATGTTGTTTTGCTGTGTAACGGCCGGGCTCCACCGGGCGCGTCAGCGTCGCGTCTCCGTCACCGTCAGGGAATGTTCCCTTTTTAATCAATGAAGGGTGGCTCCACTGCCCGCGTTGACGGAGACGCGACGCGTGCATTAAAATTGAACCGGTGCGTTTTTTGACGCGACGCGACGGAGACGCAACGCGTCCGGTGGAGCCCTGGCGTTATGTACAGTAGACGTTGGCAAAATCCAACAAAACTGTAAGCAGCTTCTCACTTCAAATGCCGGTTAAGGGGAAAAAATGGCACTAACTAACTTACACCCATGGCTGCAGAGCCAGAACCACCGACTCTGATATGAACGCTTCTGTGAAAAAAACAATAAACAAAAAAGCCTACTTCCTAGTGGGACCAGAGACGAGGGGCGCGACTGAACGACAACGAGTTGGACATTTGAGGACGCTAAAAGACAAAGCAGGCTTTGGCCTGGAGGGCCTTCAGCAATAAGGGCTTTGGTAAAAAAAAACCTTCTCTACAAGATAATTAACTACGCGTCCAAAAGCAGGCTTTTGCATGGGGGGGTCTTACGGAATTCTCTACAAGTTACTTTCAGAAATCGACGCAGTTACTGCAACTGGAGTTGGAAATACATTGTTTTCAATGAGGGCAGCGCAAATAAGAGCTATTTTAAGCATGTGTTCAACATGACAACTGTTTTAAAGTATTGTACAGTAACAACTAAAGTCTCTTTAATGTTTATGTTGTACTATTACTACAAAAAAATCTAAAATAAAAGGATTTAAGATCATAAAAGCTGGGCTGTTCCCTGAGTCCAAAGCATTTCTGCCTACTTCCGGTCCAGGACTTGTCCCAGTTGGTTGTCCCCATTCTCAATAGAAGTCTATGTAGGAGAGCCGCCATTGGACTGAAACCCCATGAAGTGAACGCCATTTGCGTAACTCTGTCTATATCTAAGGCACTGCCCCCAATCCAACCCTTGATGCTGAGTGCCAAGCAAGGGGGCACTGGGTCCCATTTTTACAGTCTTTGGTATGACCGACCCGGCCGGGGATCGAACCCTGACCTCCCAGTCTCAGGGCTACTGTATACTATGGAGTATAAATTAGGTTCCAAGGCACTGTTTGCATTATCAGCTCGTATCCTAATCTATAGTAAACGAGTTACAGCGGTCTCAAAGAGAGTACTACTTGTTGAAGACCTTGAACTTAGTCTCTCCTGTGTAAGTTCACAAGGTCTTCAAGGAGCGGCAGTGGCTCAGGGGTTGATCTGGCCGGTAGAGCGGCCGGATGGGAACGGTTAGCTGTCCCAGTTCGATCCCGGACTCCCCCAGAGTTAGTGTCGATCGAAGTGTCATTGAGCAAGACTCTGAACCCCTAATTGCTCCCGATGTGCAGGTGGACTCATAATATACAGCCTACAATACTGCACGTCATTGGTGGAAAATGGAAATGGAAAAAACATAAAATCTTTTGTTACATTTTCCATCCAAAATGTAAACTTTTACTGAGGGACACGGTCAGGTTGGCTGGACTGGAGTGTTAATGAGTTGGGTTGGTTCTGGCTGCCACAGCGTGTGCACGTGTGTGTGTGTGTGTGTGTGTGTGTGTGTGTGTGTGTGTGTGTGTGTGTGCGTGTATTAAGGCTTTAAGCAACTAGTCGACTATTCAACTAGTCGACTAATAAATCCACTAGTCACAAGTATCTGATGCTTAGTCCAGTTACCCTGGGTAAATATAGTAACTTTGCTTTGCTTTGCTTTGAATAGTTGATAGGAAAAAAAACATTTTTTGTTTTTTTCCCCCGTTTTTGTAGGCCTCAAGATCGGCTAGATTATAGTTATAGTCACAAATGTATAGTTTTTAAATGTACAACTATTATACAAAAATAAAATAAATAAAATGACATAATAGGTAGGCCTAGTTAAACAACTAGTCGACTAGTAAAAATCACTAGAAGTGAAAGCCCTAGCGTGCGTGTGTCTTCATCGGAGCAGGTGTCCCACGCTGATGGACAGGAACAGTCCTAAAACAGAGACATAAGGACACAGAGAGGACAGACAGAACGGTCAGGAACAGTCCTATAAAGCAGAGACATAAGGACAGACAGAACGGTCAGGAACAGTCCTATAAAACAGAGACATAAGGACAGACAGAACGGTCAGGAACAGTCCTATAGAGCAGAGACATAAGGACACAGAGAGGACAGACAGAACGGTCAGGAACAGTCCTATAAAGCAGAGACATAAGGACACAGAGAGGACAGACAGAACGGTCAGGAACAGTCCTATAAAACAGAGACATAAGGACACAGAGAGGACAGACAGAACGGTCAGGAACAGTCCTATAAAACAGAGACATAAGGACAGACAGAACGGTCAGGAACAGTCCTATAGAGCAGAGACATAAGGACACAGAGAGGACAGACAGAATGGTCAGGAACAGTCCTATAAAACAGAGACATAAGGACACAGAGAGGACAGACAGAACGGTCAGGAACAGTCCTAAAACAGAGACATAAGGACACAGAGAGGACAGACAGAACGGTCAGGAACAGTCCTATAAAACAGAGACATAAGGACACAGAGAGGACAGACAGAACGGTCAGGAACAGTCCTATAGAGCAGAGACATAAGGACACAGAGAGGACAGACAGAACGGTCAGGAACAGTCCTATAGAGCAGAGACATAAGGACACAGAGAGGACAGACAGAACGGTCAGGAACAGTCCTATAAAGCAGAGACATAAGGACACAGAGAGGACAGACAGAACGGTCAGGAACAGTCCTATAGAGCAGAGACATAAGGACACAGAGAGGACAGACAGAACGGTCAGGAACAGTCCTATAAAACAGAGACATAAGGACACAGAGAGGACAGACAGAACGGTCAGGAACAGTCCTATAAAACAGAGACATAAGGACAGACAGAACGGTCAGGAACAGTCCTATAGAGCAGAGACATAAGGACACAGAGAGGACAGACAGAACGGTCAGGAACAGTCCTATAAAACAGAGACATAAGGACACAGAGAGGACAGACAGAACGGTCAGGAACAGTCCTATAAAACAGAGACATAAGGACACAGAGAGGACAGACAGAACGGTCAGGAACAGTCCTATAAAACAGAGACATAAGGACACAGAGAGGACAGACAGAACGGTCAGGAACAGTCCTATAAAACAGAGACATAAGGACACAGAGAGGACAGACAGAACGGTCAGGAACAGTCCTAAAACAGAGACATAAGGACACAGAGAGGACAGACAGAACGGTCAGGAACAGTCCTATAGAGCAGAGACATAAGGACAGACAGAACGGTCAGAGGACTGAAGGGAGACGCAGCGGTCGTACGCAGCACGCAGCAGCACACGTCAAGACATAATTTCTATGAACCAGGGCTTCCAGATCTAAACTAGCTGATCTACAAGCTCACAATGTGTGTTAAAAGAAGGTTAGCCAATGGAATGCAACCACCCCAAGCCCTAACCACACCAAAGGGTCAAGGCGGTTTTAGCGTTGTCCCTGCGGTGTGATATGTCTTGTTGCACGTTGACCAACGTTGACCCTTGTGATTCAACGTATGGAATTCAATGGCCCAAACCACACCAAAGGGTCGAGACGGTTTTAGCGTTAACTCCTTGCAACCGTTTGGACCCAAGGAGTTGTACGGTGACCCTTTGGTGTGGTTAGGGCTTCAATAAGGACTACTACCTGTATGGAGTAGACCTTGTAGACCAGGTATAAGGACTACTACCTGTATGGAGTAGACCTTGTAGACCAGGTATAAGGACTACTACCTGTATGGAGTAGACCTTGTAGACCAGGTATAAGGACTACTACCTGTATGGAGTAGACCTATGTAAACAGAGCTGCTACTTGTACACACATTTTACATTTCAGGCTTTTCTTTCTTGTATACTATTTACATAGTTTTGAGGGAAAATGCTGCTATTTGTCCCAAAATGACTGCAAAATATGTGTTTGAAAAAGCTTTATACCCTGTTTACATTCTTATAGAAAATAATACCAGCACTCACGTAGTTTCCTGGAAACTACGTATTATTTTCTATAAAACTGTATGTTCCAGAACCGTGCACCCGTGGGTTAGGGTTAGAACCAAGGGGCCAGTGAGGCTATTCAACGTTGAAGCTCTGGGCCCTAGTGGTAGGAGGAGGGACTACAGGCGGACCCGTGTATTCATGACCGGGAAACCCCGTGCAGCTGGGCTTTAACATGTAGGACCATCACTCCCTACGTCACCCCAGACCTTAAATTTGAGGTCTGTTCACACAATGCGGTACCCCATAACATGTATATAACGATGCAATGCGACAGCTCTGTTCACACAATGCGGTAACCCAACTGTATATACTTTTCCCATTTTCAACAGTTATTACATTGGGACTCTTGCTTTGGCAATGTTAACATGTGTTTTCTCATGACAATAAAGCTCATTTGAATTGAAGTGTGTGTTCTATTACCTGTAGCGTCCGTGTGGTCATTCTACAGTGT
This sequence comes from Electrona antarctica, assembly GCF_951216825.1. Lineage (NCBI taxonomy): Eukaryota > Metazoa > Chordata > Actinopteri > Myctophiformes > Myctophidae > Electrona > Electrona antarctica. The sequence continues at coordinate 54,561,808 of NC_136811.1, read as the reverse complement.
GTGTGTGTGTGTGTGTGTGTGTGTGTG
>NC_136811.1:54541781-54559281 GCF_951216825.1 Electrona antarctica | reverse complement strand
GACAAGACAAGACTAAATGAGCACCGTGCTGCCCAGAGGGATGGGACTGCAACAGGAGACAAGACAAGACTAAATGAGCACCGTGCTGCCCAGAGGGATGGGGCTGCAACAGGAGACAAGACAAGACTAAATGAGCACCGTGCTGCCCAGAGGGATGGGGCTGCAACAGGGGACAAGACAAGACTAAATGAGCACCGTGCTGCCCAGAGGGATGGGGCTGCAACAGGAGACAAGACAAGACTAAATGAGCACCGTGCTGCCCAGAGGGATGGGGCTGCAACAGGAGACAAGACAAGACTAAATGAGCACCGTGCTGCCCAGAGGGATGGGGCTGCAACAGGAGACAAGACAAGACTAAATGAGCACCGTGCTGCCCAGAGGGATGGGGCTGCAACAGGAGACAAGACAAGACTAAATGAGCACCGTGCTGCCCAGAGGGATGGGGCTGCAACAGGGAACAAGACAAGACTAAATGAGCACCGTGCTGCCCAGAGGGATGGGGCTGCAACAGGGGACAAGACAAGACTAAATGAGCACCGTGCTGCCCAGAGGGATGGGGCTGCAACAGGGGACAAGACAAGACTAAATGAGCACCGTGCTGCCCAGAGGGATGGGGCTGCAACAGGGGACAAGACAAGACTAAATGAGCACCGTGCTGCCCAGAGGGATGGGGCTGCAACAGGGGACAAGACAAGACTAAATGAGCACCGTGCTGCCCAGAGGGATGGGGCTGCAACAGGGAACAAGACAAGACTAAATGAGCACCGTGCTGCCCAGAGGGATGGGGCTGCAACAGGGGACAAGACAAGACTAAATGAGCACCGTGCTGCCCAGAGGGATGGGGCTGCAACAGGGAACAAGACAAGACTAAATGAGCACCGTGCTGCCCAGAGGGATGGGGCTGCAACAGGAGACAAGACAAGACTAAATGAGCACCGTGCTGCCCAGAGGGATGGGGCTGCAACAGGAGACAAGACAAGACTAAATGAGCACCGTGCTGCCCAGAGGGATGGGGCTGCAACAGGAGACAAGACAAGACTAAATGAGCACCGTGCTGCCCAGAGGGATGGGGCTGCAACAGGAGACAAGACAAGACTAATTGAGCACCGTGCTGCCCAGAGGGATGGGGCTGCAACAGGGGACAAGACAAGACTAAATGAGCACCGTGCTGCCCAGAGGGATGGGGCTGCAACAGGAGACAAGACAAGACTAAATGAGCACCGTGCTGCCCAGAGGGATGGGGCTGCAACAGGAGACAAGACAAGACTAAATGAGCACCGTGCTGCCCAGAGGGATGGGGCTGCAACAGGGAACAAGACAAGACTAATTGAGCACCGTGCTGCCCAGAGGGATGGGGCTGCAACAGGGGACAAGACAAGAGTAAATGAGCACCGTGCTGCCCAGAGGGATGGGGCTGCAACAGGGAACAAGACAAGACTAAATGAGCACCGTGCTGCCCAGAGGGATGGGGCTGCAACAGGAGACAAGACAAGACTAAATGAGCACCGTGCTGCCCAGAGGGATGGGGCTGCAACAGGAGACAAGACAAGACTAAATGAGCACCGTGCTGCCCAGAGGGATTGGGCTGCAACAGGGGACAAGACAAGACTAAATGAGCACCGTGCTGCCCAGAGGGATGGGGCTGCAACAGGGAACAAGACAAGACTAATTGAGCACCGTGCTGCCCAGAGGGATGGGGCTGCAACAGGAGACAAGACAAGACTAAATGAGCACCGTGCTGCCCAGAGGGATGGGGCTGCAACAGGGAACAAGACAAGACTAAATGAGCACCGTGCTGCCCAGAGGGATGGGGCTGCAACAGGAGACAAGACAAGACTAAATGAGCACCGTGCTGCCCAGAGGGATGGGGCTGCAACAGGGGACAAGACAAGACTAAATGAGCACCGTGCTGCCCAGAGGGATGGGGCTGCAACAGGGGACAAGACAAGACTAATTCACTCCATTTTTGTCTCCGCTAAACCCCTTATCCCTAAACTTCTTTGCCTTTTTTTACTATTTTGCAAAACATTTTTGAATAGTTAAAATGGCTAGTCTACAAGCTCACAACGTGTCAATGTAGATTGGCTAGTTGAACTATTCAAAAAAAATATCAAAATAGTAAAAAAAAAAGGCAAAGAAGTTTAAGGATAAGGGCTTTAGCGGTGACGAAAATGGAGCCCTAAATGTCACTTCATTATGCAGAATAACGGGTGTTTTCCATGAATCTAATATGGTTAAAATGGAGGTTGACCAGGTAATGATGGAGGTAATGGATACAGACCCATTGTAACAATGGGTCTGTATATAGGAAGAGGGCTGGGCAGCTAAAAATGAATATCAAATGTCTAAATACTGATTCAAGCAACTTAAAAACCGTCCAGGGTGTTCACAAAATTCTGAGTAGACGATAAAATGACCAAAATATTTTATGATAGTATAATATCCCTTAAGTGCTTACATTTCTATTATAGCTTTGTTTCTAGAGCCTGGAGTAGAAGACAATCCCAGCTCTTCAAGTAGGCTAATGGTGTATTTTATTTTATTTTATGTTGTATATTATGTAATCTGCCTCGTAAGGATCTGGAGTGTCAGTTTGGTATTCACTTGATCATTGTCTGCAAACCGTCATGTCGGTTTATTGTAATTGTTTATGTAAAGTGTAAAAAGTGTCCTGTATGGGCTGGGCTTCTTCGGAAGCATGATAAAGAATCAATCAATCAATCATATAGCCTATGCTGTCAGACAGAATGCCTGCTCCATTTTCAAACTGCTTAACAGTATTCTAAATGTGTTTTTCATGAACGTTTGAATGCATTATGTTTCATGTTGTGTTCATTTCTTTACAGCCAGTGTGTATATCATAACTGGCTCAAAATACGTTGCGATGCAGTAGGGCATTCATTTATCAAACAAAGTTAAAATATATAAATATAGATTAGAAGGGAGTTCCAACCACGCCTCTAGCCTATAGCAGGCCAGTCTGGTGCATCTCAGAAGCAGGACAGATAACATCAGGTCATGACCTGACGAAGATGTAACTTACACATCGAAACGTTGTCACTTTTTACCTGTACCCTGTTATAATAAACTAAGGGCCTAAATCATCTGAGCTGCTCCAGTGCCTTCTTGTTCGCATGTAAATATAGAGGTTTCTGCCTGACAGTATATGCAATGTGGTCCTCTGGAGTGAGTGTGGAAATATAAGTAAGACCAGCGGTTAGCGGTTGATGTTGAGGTTGTGTACAGTTGTTAATTTCGTCGACTAAAACTATGACGATAAATGTCCGTCGTCTGCCTTTTTTCACTGACGAAAACAAAATAAAAATGAAATAAAAACTAGGCTACAATGACTAAAACTAAGACTAAATATATTGACAATTTCGTCAACAGATATAAACTAGACAAAATAAAAATGAAATAAAAACTAAGCTACAATGACTAAAACTAAAGACTAAATATATTGACAATTTCGGCAACAAATATAAACTAGACTAAACTAAGGAGGGACTAGTGTAGAAAAGATCCAGTAGAACTAAAAGACAAGTCATTTTATTCTTAGTTGTGCTCGGGTGTTGCACTCTGAAAATAGCCAATCTACAAGCTCACAACGTGACGGGCTGCGACGCGTTGTGAGCTTGTAGATCGGCTATTTTCAGCATGCAACAAAGTGTAAAATCAGGCCTTTTGATGGCATCAAGGCCTGGAAAAATACATTTTTGTTGACAAAACCAAGCTTACGATATTCAGTCGACTTAAACTAGACTAACACACATGACTAAAACTAAATGGAATTTTATTCAAAAGACTGGCTTCTGTGTGGAGTTTGCATGTTCTCCCCGTGTCCCCTAGGGTAGGTACCCTCACAAAAAACATGCAGTAATCCTGGTCTCTAAACTGCCTCCCCCTGGCCAGCCGGGGCACCTGATGGAGGGGAAAGAAACTGGTTGGAATAACGTGTTCCTTCCACGTGCTACGTCCAACCAGGGAAACTCCCCCCTGTCAGGTGTAAAGGAGCAACTTGGACACTCAGGCATGAAGGAAGCATGAGTTCGTTGCTCTCCCCAGGTTGGCGAAGGGTGTATAGAGCCCAGGATCACATTAGATAATTGACACAGGGGTGAAAATGGGTTACATTTGCTGCATGCTACAATCAACACTAGTACAGTACATCATGGTGATCAGTGAGACCTGCGGTAGTTGATGTTGAGGTTGGCTGTCATCACAGGGCCAGGCCCAGCGATGTAGGAGGCATGGGTCCCCGTCACAGAGTCAATCATGGTGGCTATCGCCCCCCCGTGGACGTGTCTGGAAGCGCAATCACAATACATGTCATCATCATCGGTTGACATGGTGCAGCGTCACTTTGTCATTCTGATTCAGTTGTTGTTTGTTATTGTTGTCTGGCCTCTCTGCGTTCAAATTATTTCGTACGGTAGGTAGGAGAGACATTGATGAACTAAAACAAAATATTTAACGGCACTCTGATGTTGTAGGGACTACGGAATCAATTTGTTAGGGAAAGTTAGCCAAATTTGTCACCAATCTGCAAAACAAAATGCTTACCACTAGCTTTCTCCACAACTGTGTTCAAAAAGGTGTCTACTATCACATATCAATTTGTTCCAACTCCCTTGGGAAACTTTGGGACAGCTGCTGAAAGTCGGGATATCATTAACAACTAGTAGTGGATATCATTAACAACTAGTAGTGGATATCATTAACAACTAGTAGTGGATATCATTAACAACTAGTAGTGGATATCATTAACAACTAGTAGTGGATATTGCTTGCAATCTCACAATAGATATGTATACAGAGGCCACGATACGATATATATCGATATATATCGATTATACAAAATAATGACCATGTTGCACAAATACAATAAAACACTTTCAGGCCCACAGAGATCTTTAAATTAAAATAAATGTCTAAACATCCTAACAAGGGGTCTGGGAAGGGAGTGCTTTGCAACTTGCAAGGGGGGCTTTGATAACGTTAAACAGAGGTACGTTTGTAAACACTGCGTCACCCAGATAATTCATGCCGTTTATTGCCGTATCGATACAGCAGCCTCTCGATCGATTCACCTATCGTCCGGAATTTTTATCCATATATTGCCATATCGATAACAACAACCTACGCAGGCAAAATGTACACATGTTCATTCTGTAATTTAGGTAGCATATGACAGGTCAAACTCTGTTTTTTTTTTCATGATTCTGAATCCATTGGAAGCATTTGTTTTGCATGGAAAACACTCCTTGTGTTAAAAAACAGCCATAGCTGCCATCACAAATGTGATGAGTTATCTCATTTGGAAAAGTGGCTATAGCTGTGGCTATAAAAAAGTGGCATTTTTAAGCATTTCTATTGCATTTATTTAACTTTTCCTAACTAAATGCACCAGAGCGTAGCTGTTTGTTAACACTATGCAGATAGCATACACAGGTGAACAGGGACAGTGGTGCTGTGAGATCACACAGGACACTGGATTATAAATGTTCTTTCGCTCTAACTGAACTGTGTTCCGAGTCCAATACTATTACTTTGTAGCATTTACCGTGGTCCTGTGTCGGAGCTCAGTCGGTAGAGCTCTCGCCTTTGGACCACGAGTTCATGGGTTCGATCTTGGGCACCGGCAACTCAGCGTATGAGTAGCACGGCTTGGGTGCGGCAAGTCGTGCGGGAAGTACTGGGAGCTGATGGTAGGTGTGGTGATCCACCTCAGCATCCATCTACCAGGGGACTAGAGCATTGTAACTTTACAGGGACAGACTCCCGCGTGTGAATAGCTGGTGCTGACAATAAGCCACTGCCGACCTACTTAATTGTTTTGTTCTAAAAGGGTGTATTCTGCTCAAGAACACATATGAATTCTCTACTTAACTTTATTTCTCATTAACCTATTATGAACTGATGCCAAATTCACAAATGCCTTCTAAATCAGTGAATCTCAAATTTCTTTGCAGAGGACTCCCAAAGAAACGTGTATTCAGACCCTGCTATTTTTGAAAATGTTCAAAAATAGCAGATGTACAAGCTCGCAGCACGTCACTTTGTGCCGCACTGCGTGCTTGTACATCTATTTCATTTTTTTAAACCACTGTTCTAAAACCACTAGTTACCGATATAACCGATATTACCAATGTCAATATGATCTCATTCTGAAATGTAAAAATAATAATAATGTTGTCCATTCTGAAAAATACATGCATGTAACAGGCTATCTTATCTGCACTGCAGGTTTAGGCAAGTCAGATTGAACTCTAATACCTTATATTTTATATTGTGAGCTTGTAGATCTGTTCAAGCTGTTACTTTGGGCTTGTTTATTTGTAAAGACAACGGATCGGTCCGATTGATTAATTGGAAAGATGTCGATGAATCAAAAAACCTACCGTGTTTGCCGATTAATCTCCCATCACTAAAAAACACTGTTCTAAATCCTAAGAGTCTTCTGAAAAACCTACGTTGCTATATAATATAGCTAAAATATACAGGGACAGATATGCTTTCCTGGTGTTAATGGATGTAAAAGCATATTCACTTCAGGGGAAAAGGCCCGCTCTGGCATTTTGACACTGACGAAGGCCTGTGCGCCGAAACGCGTTCGTCTGTCTGGTATGACTGCTGCTGCGGAGCACTATCATCATTAAACAAAGACTCTTACTCGACTGGATGTGCGGATTTTATTCATTTTTTAAAAGCATATTTTAATGCTTAAAATAAAACCCTGGGGTTCTGGATTGAAAATGTAAAGTTAAGATCAGGCTGCTGAACAGCTGACCTTGAACTGTATTGGACTGTCACTTTACACTTTGTTTTTGTGTTCTTTCTTTTGCACTATAGCCGTTTGTTTTTGGCCTGTTTACACTGGTGCATATAAGAAATTATTTTGCTCGGAGCAAAATAATTTAATTGTATTTATACTCTGTATTTATGACAAATAAACCTGAACAACGGGCACCTCCACGGACCACCCTGGTCCAGTGGTCCTCTCCATAGATATATATAAGAAAGCTAGATGGCTCACCCGCGCTCTGGCCAATGGAGAGCGACATTGCTACGTGGCGGCCATCTTACCTCGGGGCAGCATAACATTGTGTCTATGGGGCATGTACTTTTAAATAACCATAACTTGCTAAATTTTCAACCGATTTTCAAACGGTTTGGTTTGTTATAAACGTCAGAGACGTCCGCATACGTATATGCTTTTATACAACAAAATTAATTTAAATGAATTAATGTCTCTGGTCCTCTCTCCCACTCACTCACCCCGGGGGTCCTTCCAGCAGGTGTCCGGCCTGGAACACGCACACAGACCTGTGCTCCGCCTCGTTGATGAACATCACGTACTCGAACGCCGCCCCCGGAGCACGGATGTTGCGCGTGAAGAGACGCGCCTTGGACTGGACGATCTTACTGAGGTACACCCCACCTGCACGCACGCACATGCACGCACGCACGCACGCACGCACACAATTTACAATTTAGACATTTAGCAGACGCTCTTAATCCAGAGCGCCTTACAGTAAGCAAGATTAACATCTAATTAGCCTAATTAAAACATATATATAAATAGCTGTGCTGTTGTCTCAGAGCAGAGCCGACTGGGTTGCTAGGATAGCGATTTTCTTGGAACACTTTTTGGTGTTGTGGCTACAGTCATTAAAGTGATCTTAGCGAATATCTTATGTTATAATGAAATTTAGTTGACGTGGGTTTTTATTTTAAGGGTAACTCGACAGTCGTGCTTTAGCTTCATTAATGGCACTGCGCTGGCTATATGGAACTCGCCAACGCAGGTGTGCCACAGCTGCTATAAGCAATAATGTCAAAATTGTAATGACCTTTTTATTTTTTATTATTTTGGTATTCAGACAGCCATGCAGCCATGGGTAGAACGCTCCCAAAATAAATGTAGTCTCTGTGACACATCTAGGGGCCGCACTCTGCATTCAAAGATGTTCCTAGAAGCTTTGTCATTGGTCGAAAAAAACCCAGTCGCAATGACTAACCAATCAGGAAGCAGATAAGCAAATCGACCAATGACAAAGCTTCTAGGAAAATCTTTGAATGCAGATTGTGGCCCCTAGCTGTGTCACATAGACTACATTTTTTTGGGGAGCGTTCTACCCATTGCTGGCTGTCTGAATACCAAAATAATAAAAAATAAAAAGGTCATTACAATTTTGACATATTATTGCTTATAGCAGCTTTAACCCATTTTAGACCTGAGGAAAACAATTTTTAAAGTTTTTCTCCTCTGGTGAAAAGCTGGAATTTGCGTGATGGCAGGCTCTCAGTCAAATCTGGTCACTATTGTTAAACATCTGCATTGCTTAAGTTTACACAGTAAAGAAGTCTACGCAATCATTGGATGTAGATGAATTGTTCAACTAAATAGCCGACGTGGCTTCAAACTTCAAACAAAACGTTTTTTGTACGCAACGAGGAGGAGCATGATGTGACGCTTGGTATTTTATACCTGTGACGTACTTGAGGGTCCGGTTGTAGCTGGGCAGCCTCCTCCACGCCCCCGTCCTCTCCACCGCACCCCCATCGGGGGTCACCACCGCACCCTCCTCGGGGGTAGGGCTGCCACCATTACAGATTGATGATTAATAGTCACACAAACGATTACATTTTTTTTTTCATTGAACATTTTGGAACGTTACAATTTGTGTTTCTGTTTGGCTTTCGTAATCACAAACAAGCACTTGTCAGATATGGCAAATTACTTAAATCTAAGTCTTGAAATCACTGATACATTTAATATGTTTTTTCTTTCCAAAAAAAATGCACAAAATAGCGGAAATTGTTGAAATATATACAAGCAGTTAACACACTTCACAAAGTGACGTGTTGTAAGCTTGTAGATCTGCTATTTCTGTTACATTTTTCAACATGGAAACGATTGACGATTATGCAAAAAATAATAGCGATTAATCATTGTGTCCGGCCTTACTTCTCCGCCTCACACAGGCTGTTGTAGTGCTCGTTCAGTCGGGTCATCTCGGACCCCCACGACGAGTTCGGCACGCTGAAGTCCCTGGGCTGGAACGAGAAGGGCCACGGCAACGACTGGACAACACACACACACACACACACACACACACACACACACACACACACACACACACACACACACACACACACACACACACACACACACACACACACACACACACACACACACACACACACACACACACACACACACACACACACACACACACACACACACACACACACACACACACACACACACACACACACACACACACACGGGATTGTTAAAGGACTACTTCACCACTATTCAACCCACCCTCACTAATGAACATACAAAAGACGGAGAAGCGCTGCGTGGGTCCTTAGTTGTAGAAAACTGGCAAACAGGTGCTCTTTGGAGATGGTTTTACACAGGAATACACAGCACAGGAGTTCTATAAAAGTTCTATACCTTTGAGCGATGTTTCACAATGGAAAGAGTTGACGGTGGCGAACTTTAAAGTGGATCCAAGGCAGCTCTCTTCAGTTTGAAGTAGAAGATCCTTTATTACATGTTTTTCTTTAAAAAGCAAGGGTTATAAAAATGACCAACGTGTTTCGTATGTGTGCACTGCACACACACCGTAGTGCTATTGTTATTTTTTGACGTCAAGTTATGCGATGCCTTGTGATGCTGATTGCATATTTAATGACGTGTCACGCAGTCATCTTTAGAGGCCTCGGGACAAAACATATTTAATGACGTGTCACGCAGTCATCTTTAGTGGCCTCGGGACAAAACATATTTAATGACGTGTCACGCAGTCATCTTTAGTGGCCTCGGGACAAAACATATTTAATGACGTGTCACGCAGTCATCTTTAGAGGCCTCGGGACAAAACATATTTAATGACGTGTCACGCAGTCATCTTTAGTGGCCTCGGGACAAAACATATTTAATGACGTGTCACGCAGTCATCTTTAGAGGCCTCGGGACAAAACATATTTAATGACGTGTCACGCAGTCATCTTTAGTGGCCTCGGGACAAAACATATTTAATGACGTGTCACGCAGTCATCTTTAGTGGCCTCGGGACAAAACATATTTAATGACGTGTCACGCAGTCATCTTTAGAGGCCTCGGGACAAAACATATTTAATGACGTGTCACGCAGTCATCTTTAGTGGCCTCGGGACAAAACATATTTAATGACGTGTCACGCAGTCATCTTTAGAGGCCTCGGGACAAAACATATTTAATGACGTGTCACGCAGTCATCTTTAGAGGCCTCGGGACAAAACATATTTAATGACGTGTCACGCAGTCATCTTTAGAGGCCTCGGGACAAAACATATTTAATGACGTGTCACGCAGTCATCTTTAGTGGCCTCGGGACAAAACATATTTAATGACGTGTCACGCAGTCATCTTTAGTGGCCTCGGGACAAAACATATTTAATGACGTGTCACGCAGTCATCTTTAGAGGCCTCGGGACAAAACATATTTAATGACGTGTCACGCAGTCATCTTTAGAGGCCTCGGGACAAAACATATTTAATGACGTGTCACGCAGTCATCTTTAGAGGCCTCGGGACAAAACATATTTAATGACGTGTCACGCAGTCATCTTTAGTGGCCTCGGGACAAAACATATTTAATGACGTGTCACGCAGTCATCTTTAGTGGCCTCGGGACAAAACATATTTAATGACGTGTCACGCAGTCATCTTTAGTGGCCTCGGGACAAAACATATTTAATGACGTGTCACGCAGTCATCTTTAGTGGCCTCGGGACAAAACATATTTAATGACGTGTCACGCAGTCATCTTTAGAGGCCTCGGGACAAAACATATTTAATGACGTGTCACGCAGTCATCTTTAGTGGCCTCGGGACAAAACATATTTAATGACGTGTCACGCAGTCATCTTTAGAGGCCTCGGGACAAAACATATTTAATGACGTGTCACGCAGTCATCTTTAGAGGCCTCGGGACAAAACATATTTAATGACGTGTCACGCAGTCATCTTTAGTGGCCTCGGGACAAAACATATTTAATGACGTGTCACGCAGTCATCTTTAGAGGCCTCGGGACAAAACATATTTAATGACGTGTCACGCAGTCATCTTTAGAGGCCTCGGGACAAAACATATTTAATGACGTGTCACGCAGTCATCTTTAGTGGCCTCGGGACAAAACATATTTAATGACGTGTCACGCAGTCATCTTTAGTGGCCTCGGGACAAAACATATTTAATGACGTGTCACGCAGTCATCTTTAGAGGCCTCGGGACAAAACATATTTAATGACGTGTCACGCAGTCATCTTTAGAGGCCTCGGGACAAAACATATTTAATGACGTGTCACGCAGTCATCTTTAGTGGCCTCGGGACAAAACATATTTAATGACGTGTCACGCAGTCATCTTTAGAGGCCTCGGGACAAAACATATTTAATGACGTGTCACGCAGTCATCTTTAGTGGCCTCGGGACAAAACATATTTAATGACGTGTCACGCAGTCATCTTTAGAGGCCTCGGGACAAAACATATTTAATGACGTGTCACGCAGTCATCTTTAGAGGCCTCGGGACAAAACATATTTAATGACGTGTCACGCAGTCATCTTTAGAGGCCTCGGGACAAAACATATTTAATGACGTGTCACGCAGTCATCGTTAGTGGCCTCGGGACAAAACATATTTAATGACGTGTCACGCAGTCATCTTTAGAGGCCTCGGGACAAAACATATTTAATGACGTGTCACGCAGTCATCTTTAGAGGCCTCGGGACAAAACATATTTAATGACGTGTCACGCAGTCATCTTTAGTGGCCTCGGGACAAAACATATTTAATGACGTGTCACGCAGTCATCGTTAGTGGCCTCGGGACAAAACATATTTAATGACGTGTCACGCAGTCATCTTTAGAGGCCTCGGGACAAAACATATTTAATGACGTGTCACGCAGTCATCTTTAGAGGCCTCGGGACAAAACATATTTAATGACGTGTCACGCAGTCATCTTTAGAGGCCTCGGGACAAAACATATTTAATGACGTGTCACGCAGTCATCTTTAGAGGCCTCGGGACAAAACATATTTAATGACGTGTCACGCAGTCATCTTTAGTGGCCTCGGGACAAAACATATTTAATGACGTGTCACGCAGTCATCTTTAGAGGCCTCGGGACAAAACATATTTAATGACGTGTCACGCAGTCATCTTTAGTGGCCTCGGGACAAAACATATTTAATGACGTGTCACGCAGTCATCTTTAGAGGCCTCGGGACAAAACATATTTAATGACGTGTCACGCAGTCATCTTTAGAGGCCTCGGGACAAAACATATTTAATGACGTGTCACGCAGTCATCTTTAGAGGCCTCGGGACAAAACATATTTAATGACGTGTCACGCAGTCATCGTTAGTGGCCTCGGGACAAAACATATTTAATGACGTGTCACGCAGTCATCTTTAGAGGCCTCGGGACAAAACATATTTAATGACGTGTCACGCAGTCATCGTTAGTGGCCTCGGGACAAAACATATTTAATGACGTGTCACGCAGTCATCTTTAGAGGCCTCGGGACAAAACATATTTAATGACGTGTCACGCAGTCATCGTTAGTGGCCTCGGGACAAAACATATTTAATGACGTGTCACGCAGTCATCTTTAGTGGCCTCGGGACAAAACATATTTAATGACGTGTCACGCAGTCATCTTTAGTGGCCTCGGGACAAAACATATTTAATGACGTGTCACGCAGTCATCTTTAGAGGCCTCGGGACAAAACATATTTAATGACGTGTCACGCAGTCATCTTTAGTGGCCTCGGGACAAAACATATTTAATGACGTGTCACGCAGTCATCGTTAGTGGCCTCGGGACAAAACATATTTAATGACGTGTCACGCAGTCATCTTTAGAGGCCTCGGGACAAAACATATTTAATGACGTGTCACGCAGTCATCGTTAGTGGCCTCGGGACAAAACATATTTAATGACGTGTCACGCAGTCATCTTTAGAGGCCTCGGGACAAAACATATTTAATGACGTGTCACGCAGTCATCTTTAGTGGCCTCGGGACAAAACATATTTAATGACGTGTCACGCAGTCATCTTTAGTGGCCTCGGGACAAAACATATTTAATGACGTGTCACGCAGTCATCTTTAGTGGCCTCGGGACAAAACATATTTAATGACGTGTCACGCAGTCATCTTTAGTGGCCTCGGGACAAAACATATTTAATGACGTGTCACGCAGTCATCTTTAGAGGCCTCGGGACAAAACATATTTAATGACGTGTCACGCAGTCATCTTTAGAGGCCTCGGGACAAAACATATTTAATGACGTGTCACGCAGTCATCTTTAGAGGCCTCGGGACAAAACATATTTAATGACGTGTCACGCAGTCATCTTTAGTGGCCTCGGGACAAAACATATTTAATGACGTGTCACGCAGTCATCGTTAGTGGCCTCGGGACAAAACATATTTAATGACGTGTCACGCAGTCATCTTTAGTGGCCTCGGGACAAAACATATTTAATGACGTGTCACGCAGTCATCTTTAGAGGCCTCGGGACAAAACATATTTAATGACGTGTCACGCAGTCATCTTTAGTGGCCTCGGGACAAAACATATTTAATGACGTGTCACGCAGTCATCTTTAGTGGCCTCGGGACAAAACATATTTAATGACGTGTCACGCAGTCATCTTTAGAGGCCTCGGGACAAAACATATTTAATGACGTGTCACGCAGTCATCTTTAGAGGCCTCGGGACAAAACATATTTAATGACGTGTCACGCAGTCATCTTTAGTGGCCTCGGGACAAAACATATTTAATGACGTGTCACGCAGTCATCTTTAGAGGCCTCGGGACAAAACATATTTAATGACGTGTCACGCAGTCATCTTTAGTGGCCTCGGGACAAAACATATTTAATGACGTGTCACGCAGTCATCGTTAGTGGCCTCGGGACAAAACGCGTTGGTCGTTTTTTTTTTTACCCTTGCTTTTTAACCCATTTGGGCCTGGCGTCAAAAAAAAAGAAAAAGAAACGTTTGCTAATATATATTCAAAGATTTGTGCCACATTTTTACGATTTTTCAAAAATAGCAGACCTACAAGCTCGTAGCACGCCACCGAGTGGCGCGCTATGAGCTTGTAGATCTGCTATTTTTCAATAGCTAAAAAAAGTATAACATAATTAATTTAGTTAAAACACCAAAAGGGGTTCCCGCCCAGTCCCAGAAACATGTAATAAAAAGGATTTTCTACTCCAAACTGAGGAGAGCTGCCTTGCCACCGTCAACTCTCTTTCCATTGTGAACTTTTACAAACTCAAAGGTATAGAACTTTTAAAGAACTATGTCTAACCTCACTAATGTTAATGATAAAATAGCAAAACAAAAAAACAATCTCCTCAGTCTGTGTCACATGGGAGGGCTGTGGGCAGTTCAGAAAGCTGTCCACGAGTGGCATCATCAAATCCAAGCTAACGGAAACTGCAGGCTTTCTATTCCTGAAAAGTTGCCATGTGAAAATGGAAGCCATCGTTCTCACGATAATAAACATATGGACGGGTCTCTGAAGTTAGACTATGAGACACAGACCGAGTAGAAAAATATTGTGCCATTTTATCATGAACATTAGCGAGGACCAATTATATGAAGATAAGTTGAAAAGTGGCAAAGTGGTCCTTTAAGTTTGCATTGTTATTTCCTGTGTTAATTTCGTCGACTAGGACAGTGTTCGTCGACTAGGCCTACCTTTTTTTTTAGACTGAGAGACTAAATATTACTGACAATTTCTTCAACAAATAAAAACTAGACTAGAAGGTTATGGAGGGACTAGCGGAGAAGAGATATACTATTAAAAGACAAAGTAATTTGTGTGTAAATTACAATCAAAAGAGTGAAATAACACTGTCTCTCTCTCAGCAAAGTTGTGGCATTTCAAACATGTCAATTAATGAACTGAAAAAACAATTCTATGTAAACATATTGAAACAAAGGACGACTGTGTGTGTGTGTGTGTGTGTGTGTGTGTGTGTGTGTGTTGTGTGGAGTGACCCCACGCAGCATCAACGTAAAACAACAGCATCACACACACAGCCTGCGGGAGAAATGACTAGAGCCATGGTGAACACAATGGCGCACAAACGCACGCACGCACGCACGCACGCACGCGCTCACACAGTTCTAAAAGGTGAATGGACAGATGTTTCAGGTACATTACAGGGAGAGTTCATCAAGGTTCACCATTTATTCTGGATCAGATCGAGCTCCAGCTAACCATAAACCAGCTATATATATATTTACAAGACATTTGTAGAGTGGGCTTCAGGTCTGCATGGTTTAATGAAACAACTACACTATAGCTTCCATCAACGCTATACACTGTCTCGTATCAAAGTACACATATAGGGAGGAAGGAAGGAAGGAAGGACCTTATTTGGTCATGTCCAGTAGAGGAGATAAAACAGTGGAACCCTGCCCAAGGCATTGTTTTCAACTCAGATAATAATTAAGCTGAGAAAAGACAGCAGATCATCTTGACTGCTTTAGTGATCATATGGCTGTCTGTTGTGCTATAAGTATGCAATACATTCTGTAAGTGTTTCCACCATTACATTTTGATTTGATATTTGTATATCCCCCCCCCCCCCCCCCCACACACACACACACACACACACACACACACATTAGGCTCAGAGTCATAGGCTATACCAAACCACTGTGACGGTTAGTGTTATTCATATAATCACCAGTCAAATTAAATGTATGAATGAACGAATGAATGAATGAATGAATCGTCAGTCAGTCAGTCAAATAAATGAACACAAATAGGCCTACACCTAGCCCGTCTCCGGACCCCCCGGGTTGAGCTCCTTTGGGTCCAAAGGAGCTCAACCCGGGGGGTCCGGAGACGGGCTAGCCTACACCCTTAAGTCTGACAGTGGACAAATAGACCTGGCTATATCTGTCCAATATCAGAGTAAGATTATCACATTAAAACAATACTACTACTAATCATAATGATCACAATACTCACCACCATGGTCCGTGTAAACACAGTGTTGGTAGATGACACGGAGCTTCTAGGATGCTGGGACAGAGAGAACTGTGCCATTCTAAACACACAGTTCGCCATCGTCTTCATAATGCCTGATTGATCTGTTCCTTAGTTGTTTGTTCCCTTTCTTTGAGTTCGTGTTTGGTTTAGTTTGGTTTGGTTTGGTTTGGTTAAACATGAAGTGTATAACCGTGTGAATGGAACATGTTTACTACGTTAATAAATACATATATAGTTGTGTAAATGTGTTCTGTTCTGTTGCCTTGAATGACTTTCATCCTCCTCCGCCCCATGTGTACACATGCACTTCCTGCATGGACATAGGGTGTTGTTTTGCCTCGTTGCGAATGCCTTGCAGTCTCGCTATATGAGACGTATCTGTTTTTATTGTTCCTATTTGCGGTCAGGTATTTCAATCCCCACTTCAACCCATTACCAAGGGTTCCCATTGAACTTTTCAGTTTGAAGTGGGGACCCCCCAAAATATTAATATTTGAACTGGCAAAACCCTCCAGGATCTGAACTGTGGGGACCCTCCAAAATATAATCATATTTGAACTGGGGACTCCCTACAATAGGCCTATGTATATTTGAAAAAATATATATTCTGCAGAATATATATATTGCAGAAGTCGGGATGATATTTAGTTTCAATGTGGTGGCGTTTTGAGAGCTTGTAGATCGGCTATTTTCACAATGTTTGCCTAAGGTCTTACAATTCTTATCAATGAATACGTAGGTCTACTGTGTGTTGGGTTGTTTATTGTTGAGTGAGAAAAGTTAGAAAACAAGGTTGCACATACAAATACTTAAAGCGATATAGCCTAGCCTACCGGTACTTAAAGCGATATCATCTGAAAAATAAATTGGGGACCCCGAACCCCAGTTTCGGAACCACTGCTCGAATAGCTAGAATGTTTGTATTGTCACTAAACAATGGACAATGAAATAGTAACCTGAAACACAGGCAATGATCAAGGTATTAAAAAATGTGGGCTACAGCGTGAAGATAGCATTATGAATTTCAAAAAATGTGAACCAAAAAGTCTTAAAACACACATCAGCATAGTTAATCTAGAATGCTCTAATCTTGATTGATTGATTGATTGATTGATTGATTGATTGATTGATTGATTGGTTGGTCGGTCAAACGATCGATCGATTTGTTTTCACAGTATGCAGAATGCGTACATTTCAAACGAAAGCACAACTCAATACAAAAACTGTGGATGACACCATGATAAATCATTTTAAATTCATCAGAACATTTAGAGACGTACAGATATACACTGCTAATTATCTATTTATAGCTATTATTAAGATAGCTTAATTATAAGTTTGTATTGGTAACACACTTTTTATTTGACATAAATCTCTCAGTGCTATATAAAAGTCGAGTTACGATGGATAATA
>NC_136811.1:54234281-54536781 GCF_951216825.1 Electrona antarctica | reverse complement strand
TGCACTTTAATGTCTAGACTTTGAGCTTCCTCCTTTTTGGCTGTGGGTGAAAGCAGGTCACACACACACACACACACACACACACACACACACACACACACACACACACACACACACACACACACACACACACACACACACACACACACACACACACACACACACACACACAGAGAGCTTATCACTCTAGATAACTTACAAAGGGACATTTGGATCAACTTTGACCTTAATTACCTTATACTTACTGTGTAAAAATGAAACTAATAAAACTGCTTTTCATTCATGTGATTAAAATGATAAAACAATATATAGATAAGGTTTCACCCTGCTGTCAGGTCAGAGTGATACAGAGAGAGGTGGGAGGTCAGGAGACTCAGGACACCACATGATGAAACTGAAAGTGTTTGTTATCTTTTATGAAGTAATAACAGGTAGACACAGCAATGCTGCTGAAGACCTTTCTGTCTTCAGCAGATTTCTGGAATGGATTTCTAACTATCTCACCCTGAGACCACAGTATGTGTGGCTACAAGGCTGCCAGTCCGAAGTGTTGATGGGAAGCACTGGTGTTCCCCAGGGAACCGTCCTATCACATTTCCTGTTCACCATTTACACCTCCGACTTCTGCTTCAACTCCGATACTTGCCATCTTCAGAAGTTCTCCGATGACTCCTCCATTGTGGGCTGCATCACTGAGGACAATGATGAGGAGTACAGAAGCGTGGTGGAGAACTTCATTGGCTGGGCTGAACGGAACCACCTACTGCTGAACATCAGGAAAACCAAAGAGCTGGTGTTCGACGCCAGGCGGAGCAAGAGGAGGACCCCAGCACCCATCACCATCCAGGGGGAGGAGGTGGAGATTGTGGACTCCTACAAGTTCCTGGGTGTACTGTACACCTGAACAAAGACCTGGACTGGAGAGTCAATACAGAGGCTGTGTACAAAAAGGGTCAGAGCAGACTGTACCTCCTGAGGCTCAAGTCCTTTGGAGTATGTAGCAAGCTACTTGTGATGTTCTATCAGTCTGTTGTGGCCAGCGTTCTGTTTTATGCTGTGGTATGCTGGGGGGGTGGCATCAAGGCTGGTGAGCTCAACAGGCTCAATAAAATCATAAAGAAGGCCAGCTCTGTTGTTGACCTCCGAATGGAGAGCCTGCAGTCAGTCGCGGAGAGGAGGATCGGGGTCAAACTGGACTCCATGCTGGCTAATCCCTCCCACCCCTTCTATGGTGTGCTGCAGGATAGGGTGAGCACTTTCAGCCGGAGGCTCACACTCCCCCCGAGGATGCACACGGAACGATACAGACTCTCTTTTATGCCAACTGCTATCAGACTATATACAATGCATAAGAACTTCCTCCCCCCCCGAATGGCATATGGTCCTTAGTGGTGCCGGTCTTGTGTGGTTCATGTCCATTTGTCTGTTTTTGTGTTTATGTCTGTCCAGTAGTTTTAGCTTTCTATGTGTCACATTGTGCTGTTGTAACGCTTCAATTTCCCCTCGGGGATTAATAAAGTATATCTCATCTCTCATCTCATCTCATCGTCTGCCGTTAACCTTTATTGAGTTTTATTGGAATTTATTCTGCACTGTAATTGTATTCCCCCCTTATTGTGTCTTTTAATGTTTTTTACTTTTCTTATGTTTTAAACAGTACTAAAATGTCCTTTTATATTATTGTATGTGTCTAGTGTTCTGCCTCTCAATGTGTTAATGTAAAGAACTTTGAATTGACTCGTTGTTGAAATGGTAAATGGTGCATTTATATAGCGCCTTTATCCAAGGCGCTTTACAGAGATTGTGCATTACATTCGCACCACACACACACGCAAGCACGCACGCACGCACACGCACACACACACGCACACGCACACGCACACACACACACACACACACGCACACACACACACACACACACACACACACACACACACACACACTTCATGACCATATCGCGGCCACGCCAACTTCTTCCGTCTGCCGGACGGATCTCCAAGCCTCCGCCTCTCATCCCCTCATCTCCTTGCTGCCTTGCGGCCTACAGCGCCACAACGCGCTGGTTCCGCCACGTCGCCTTCCCCCGACGTCAGACCCGCTCCGCCTACAACTCTCCCCCGCCGGCTACCTCACCCTAACTGATCTCCTAACACTTCATTCCCCCGAACCCCTCACCTTCACACCCAACGAAGCAAGACAGACCAGCAAGGGCGTTCATCCTCCATCCTCACGTTCAAACGAACTCGCCACTCAGTCCTTACCCCTAACCCCTCCTCAGCCACGTCACCACGAGACGATCCCTCCACGGGAATCCACAAGACCCCCTCATCGTCACGGAGTCTGGCTCCGTCGTCACCCGATTCTGGTTTCACCATCATCACCGACAAGTTATCTCCCTCTCCGGCCTCCCTCCTCATATTCACCCCTGCCACTCCTTCCGCGTCGGCGCCGCCTCATCGGCTTCCCGACGAGGCCTCTCAGACCCTCTCATCCGCATCCCGGGAAGATGGGTCCCCCAGTCATACCACACCTATAGCCGGTCCAACCCCACTACGTACGCAACGCCCGTCTCCAACTAGCCGACCGCTAGGCCGCAGCCAGCCTAGCCTGTCCGCCCCGGAAGGGGGTCCCCTCCTTCGCGATCCTTCCCGAGGTTTCTTCCTCACTCTCCTCGAGGGAGTTTTTTCCTCGCCTGACCGAGGGTCCAAGGACAGGAGGTTTCGCGCACTGGTCGCCCAGAGACATCCGTCATCCTCCGGCCTTCCCACGGTTCGATTCGTTCTTTTGGGGGCAGTGTGGAACTATAGTGGCCCTCTGGAGTGAGTGTGGAACTATAGTGGCCCTCTGGAGTGAGTGTGGAACTATAGTGGCCCTCTGGAGTGAGTGTGGAACTATAGTGGCCCTCTGGAGTGAGTGTGGAACTATAGTGGCCCTCTGGAGTGAGTGTGGAACTATAGTGGCCCTCTGGAGTGAGTGTGGAACTATAGTGGCCCTCTGGAGTGAGTGTGGAACTAAACTGGCCCTCTGGAGTGAGTGTGGAACTATAGTGGCCCTCTGGAGTGAGTGTGGAAATATAGTGGCACTCTGGAGTGAGTGTGGAACTATAGTGGCCCTCTGGAGTGAGTGTGGAACTACTGTATAGTGGCCCTCTGGAGTGAGTGTGGAACTATAGTGGCCCTCTGGAGTGAGTGTGGAACTACTGTATAGTGGCCCTCTGGAGTGAGTGTGGAACTATAGTGGCCTTCTGGAGTGAGTGTGGAACTATAGTGGCCCTCTGGATTGAGTGTGGAACTATAGTGGCCCTCTGGAGTGAGTGTGGAACTATAGTGGCCCTCTGGAGTGAGGAACTATAGTGGCCCTCTGGAGTGAGGTTGGAACTATAGTGGCCCTCTGGAGTGAGTGTGGAACCTTTCCTTCTTCAAAGTTGCCGACACCTTCTGTAACCTAACCTAGGCCTAACCCTGTACAGCCCACTGCAGGGCACCCTGCAGGGTAAGCGGAAAACAACGACACCCAAGGCCCTATTTCCGCCCAAGTGCCCTTACCCCTTATCTCTATAAACGTCTTGAAAAAAACATTTTAATATTGTCCCAACTAGCCGATCTCCACGTTGTGGAGTCTGTGGACTTATAGATCGGCTATTTGAACTATAGAGATCTGCTCCCCCCACACACACGCACAAGTCGCACATGGCGGAGACGCTGTTACTTATACCCATAGAGTACTGAGTGACATGCCTGTTGTATCATGAAAACACATGCCATGATTTTGCAGATGTAACTCTAATGCACCTATAATATGTGTGTCCTTGTATGCATATCCTTTGTGTGGACATAAATAAATGGTTAATGTGTGTGTGTGTGTGTGTGTGTGTTTGTGTGTTTGTGTGTGTGTGTGTGTGTGTGTGTGTGTGTGTGTGTGTGTATGTGTGTGTATGTGTGTGTTTGTGTGCGTGCGTGCGTGCGTGCGTGCGTGCGTGCGTGCGTGCGTGCGTGCGTGCGTGCGTGCGTGCGTGCGTGCGTGCGTGCACATGCGTGCGTGCGTGCACATGCGTGCGTGTGTGTGTGTGGTTGTCTTCCACTCGGAGGGTCCAGACTCCGGCCACGCCCCCCCGCCAGGCCGCCACGGCTCTGATCCACCTGATCCAAGCAACTGAAAATGGGACTATAGCATTCAAGATTGTAAAGGCAGCTCCACCCTCCATGCCCTCAGTGCCCGCCCCATTTACTTGACTGATTACCTCCAAAAGGTGGGCTATACTCCCACAGCCATAATACTAGAGGGAGCGTAAATAATGATCTGGTGCCAGCTATTTTCAGACCAATATGGGTAAATTCACCTTCCACAACACTGCCACTCAAGTGTGGAATGCCCTGCCCCCTTCCCTCAAAACAAGCAGATCACTGGTTTCCTTTAAAAAAGGTTCTGAAAACTCACCGCATAACGTTAACCTCTGTTGTACTTTCACAATTAGATCTGATAATCTGACTGTGTGACTGAGTGGCATAATTTACTCCCCTGTTTTATTACTGTTAGTTGTGTAAAGAGATAAGAAATGTGGGTGGATGATTTCCATGAAACCATGTGGTTTCAAGAGAATAACCGTCCCATACAGAGCTCAGCATATTTCCTGTCAGTAGGCTGGGGTGCAAAACCCAAACTCAACTGTACTACACCATGCCCTACATATTAGGGATATGACACTATACCGAACTCATGGCGGGGGACCGAATTGGTCACCACTCTGTCAGACACACGTTTTGATGCTGCATTAAAAAACAATTAACTCAACCTCTTCCTGTGTGAGACTTGGTCTCAGCCTATTCTAGTACTTCAGGATACACTATAGCGATAGTTTTCAACCAGTGGTCCAGGGAGTCGACCACCAGTGGTCCGGGGACCACCGGTGGTCCGGGACCACCGGTGGTCCAGGACCACCGGTGGTCCCGGGACCACCAGTGGTCCAGGGACCACCGGTGGTCCGGGACAAAATCTTACATTTTGGTTCTGAGAGGCTCAATCTCATCAAATTGTGATGGCTCAATTGCCGAAAAAATAATGGGCCTTGACATGAAAAAGGTTGAAAACCACTGCCCTATAGAGAATATACCATCAGCATCAACAGATTGGACTCATATGTTTTGGTCATGTCCAAACCTGGTGGATTACTGCAGGTCTGTTATTTATGTATTTCATATTTGTATTAAGGTTTTGCAAAAAAAAAGAACAGACTTTGAAACAGGAATTGAAAAGAAAAAGAGAAAACAAATGAAAAAAAAGCATAAACAACAAAAAAAGAGAGAACAGGGCATGATTTCAAATCGACGAGTTACAGAGACTAGAATATATCATATGGAAAGTGGAGGACACACAGATGCTGCATGCAGACTAAATGCTAAGTGGGATCAGTGAGACATTTGAGCAATGTGTTCTAAGAATTGCTGCCAAATCGCATGGAACTTGCTTGAATTATCCATCATAACATAACACATTTTCTCCATGTGTAATATACAAGTCAGTTCAGATAACCAAGCCTGGTTGGAGTGAGGTCTGTTATTTCTGAAATACTAGGACTGGATGTGAGGTCTGTTATTTCTGAAATACTAGGACTGGATGTGAGGTCTGTTATTTCTGAAATACTAGGACTGGATGCAGTGGCGTGCACAGACATTTTGCTCAAGTGAAAAAAAGGGCACCTTGTGCAGCGCGTGGAACCGTCCGGTTGCCTTAATAGTGTGACTGAGATGTATAGATTTTGGGGCCTAAATAATATATTAGATGCTATTTTATCAAGAATTGATCAATGTCACCATACTCCACATACTGTACAAAAAAAAGCTTTTTATGCTTGTCCTCCAACAGCATATCGTTAGGCTCATTAAAGGTGTAATTCACTGTCATGCACTTTAATGTCTAGACTTTGAGCTTCCTCCTTTTTGGCTGTGGGTGAAAGCAGGTCACACACACGCACGCACGCACGCACGCACGCACGCACGCACGCACGCACGCACGCACGCAATGTTGTTAAAAAAACAACAACATTGTACTATTCATCTTATCTCAGCTCCGCTAGCAGGACGCCCACACGATCATTAGGGAAGGTGTATGCATGTACTATGTGTACTACATGTAAACTCTTCCAGCCATTCAGTAGCATAAAAAAAAAAGGGGGTTTATTTTTATTTTATTTTTTTATTTATTTGGGGACCCCCCAAAATAATTTGGCGACCCCCCCAAGGGGTCGCGACCCACGGGTTGAGAACCCCTGCTCTACTGCAGTGGTTCCCAAACCTTTTCATGTCAAGGACCCCCAAATTGACACTAATTATCCTGTGGACCCCCATTTGAAAACATATGCCAGGGACCCCCCCATAAGAGAAGAATTGTACGGCTCTACTAATAATAAAACTTTATGTTGTATAGCACCTTTCATGACATGAAATGCAGCTCAAAGTGCTTTACAGAGCAATGGAGAAAAAAATAAAAGAAAAGCAAGGCATAAAACATTAAAATAATAGCAGTAATGCAATACAGTGAGGACATGAATAACAAGGGATTTAAAAGATCAATTAAAAGCAAGAGTGTGGAAGTAGGTCTTGAGCTGCACTTTTAAAACAGTCTACAGAGGCTGCCTGTCGAAGGTACAGTGGAAGTTTGTTCCACGCCGCCGGCCCGGTGGTCAAAGGTGGAGCAGAAAGCTGCTTCACCGTGTTTTTTAGTGTACATTTTTTTAGGCCAGCAGTGGAAGACCTGAGGGGGGCGGTTTGGGACATATTTAGGCAGGCAGTCATGTATGTACAGTAGGAAGGTGCGAGACCACTGATTCTCAACCCGTTTAATTTCAAGGACCCCCAGTTTGACATGCATTAGTCTATACGGACCCCCATTTAATGGCATTTCAATCTCCCCAATTTATATTGTAAAATCTAATAACGTAATAAGCTTTCTCAACTGTCAGTTCCACTGTCACCAGGCCGGTTGCTCAGTGGCCTGATGACAGGCAATGCCGTTAGGCTGGCCTTCTTTTTGCTCTCCCTGAACATGCCTCGGTCTCCTAAACCCCCCCCCCCCCCCCCCCCCCCTGATCTCTTCTCTTCTTCCCTTTCATTGTTTTATTTCTTGGAAAAATGACACGATGGGAACCTTTTTTTTAACCTATAAAACTGTGATGTGACAACAAAGATTATTCAGATTCTGAACAGCTAGCAGGCACAATAAAGCTCTCAGAGTCAAACTCCAGTTGTAATGCCAGTACCAGCAGCACTGTGTCCTGTATTACACTAAATATGGCAATTATTAACCATACTGACTATAAATGAAAGTGAAAACTCCCCAGGCTGCAAAGGGTTAGTAATGACCTGAAGAAGGTTGGATGTCTGCACACCGTAGTTTATGAGTGCATAGTTCAGGAATCAGTTTATTAGTACATAGTTTATTGACCTGAGACATGGTGTTCTCTTTTGTCTGACCCTTCCTCACCCAGGACTCCTGGGTGAGGAAGGGTCAGACTGATGTCTGGATAAGGAGCTGTGATGACTCCTGGGCCAGGAGTCATCACAGCTCCTTATCCAGACATCAGTCTGACCCTTCCTCACCCAGGAGTCATCACAGCTCCTTATCCAGACATCAGTCTGACCCTTCCTCACCCAGGAGTCACCACAGCTCCTTATCCAGACATCAGTCTTATGGCCCCTACACCAGCGGTTCCCAAAGTGGGGTCCGCGGACCCCTAGGGGTACGAAACGCATAGCCAGGGGGTACCCGAAATAATTCCCAGAAAAAAAAGTGTTTTTTAACATTAAAATTATGTTTATCTACGTGGTCATTTCTGCCAAGTTGCGCAATAAACGTATTTTTTTGTGTTGTTCATTGTGTTTCTCCCATGTTTGCTTTGGGCCAATAGCTGACATGATTACTAAAACTACAACATCAGTCAACCTGTCGTGACCCCAAACAGTAACAGCAGGACGCATGCTGCAGAAACAACACAAAGACTCAGGACACTTGAAAGGTTTCTGCGGCCGCTTCAGATGAGGGGGTACCTGGAAAAATGTCTACCCCAAAAGGGGTACCTGGTCCAAAAAAGTTTGGGAACCCCTGCCCTACACCAGGGGTTCTCAACCCGTGGGTCGCGACCCCTCGAGGGGTCGCCAAATTATTTTGGGGGGTCCCCAAATTATTTAAAAAAAATATATATATATGTTGTTGTTTTTTTGCAACTGAATGGAAGTGGAAATGAAGAGTTTACATATAGTACACATAGTACATGCATACACCTTCCCTAATGATTATGGTTTCAGAATGTATTTATGGTGTATTGTCTCTATTATTAAGGTTATTGTAGAAGTCAATTTATATTGGGGGTCGGGAGGGGGCGGGGCGGGGGTCCCGAGACGTTGCCAAAGCATTTTCGGGGGTCCCCGGCCAAAACGTTTGGGAACCCCTGCCCTACACACTGTAGGAGTTTTAAAGTTGTCGGCGAGTCAGATCGTTATGTATTTCACACTGCAGGAGTCTTTTTTTAAAAAAATCGTCTGTCATTATATCGTTGTGGCTGTTGTAGCGACTACTTCTTCCCATCAAACCAAATAAAAGTAGTGCTAGTAGAGGCTGAGCTGTCGGCAGGAATTGTATGACGCATTTCCAATCAAATCCAGAAAACTTCTTATTGTAGTTAAGGTGATTTATTGACAAAATAAACAAGGTCCAAAAAATGTACTGAAAAGGTTGATAAATGAAAACGTATAGATACAGGATTAAACGTAGATAAGCGATTAAACGGTCAACAGAAAATATTGAGCCTAGAGCAGACATTTTTCCAGGTACCCCCTCATCTGAAGCGGCCGCAGAAAAAAGTGTCGCGAGTCTTTTTGTTGTTTCTGCAGCATGCGTCCTGCTGTTACTGTTTGGGGTCATGACAGTATCTACGTGGTCATTTCTGCCAAGTTGCGCAATAAACGTATTTTTTTGTGTTGTTCATTGTGTTTCTCCCATGTTTGCTTTGGGCCAATAGCTGACATGATTACTAAAACTACAACATCAGTCAACCTGTCGTGACCCCAAACAGTAACAGCAGGACGCATGCTGCAGAAACAACACAAAGACTCAGGACACTTGAAAGGTTTCTGCGGCCGCTTCAGATGAGGGGGTACCTGGAAAATGTCTACCTCAAAAGGGGTACCTGGTCAAAAAAAGTTTGGGAACCCCTGCCCTACACCAGGGGTTCTCAACCCGTGGGTCGCGACCCCTCGAGGGGTCGCCAAATTATTTTGGGGGGTCCCCAAATTATTTTCAAAAAAAATATATATATGTTTGTTTTTTTTGCAACTGAATGGAAGTGGAAGTGGAAATGAAGAGTTTACATATAGTACACATAGTACATGCATACACCTTCCCTAATGATTATGGTTTCAGAATTTATTTATGGTGTATTGTCTCTATTATTAAGGTTATTGTGGAAGTCAATTTATATTGGGGGTCGGGAGGGGGCGGGGCGGGGGTCCCGAGATGTTGCCAAAGCATTTTCGGGGGTCCCCGGCCAAAACGTTTGGGAACCCCTGCCCTACACACTGTAGGAGTTTTAAAGTTGTCGGCGAGTCATCAGATCGTTATGTATTTCACACTGCAGGAGTCTTTTTTTTTAAAATCGTCTGTCATTATATCGTTGTGGCTGTTGTAGCGACTACTTCTTCCCATCAAACCAAATAAAAGTAGTGCTAGTAGAGGCTGAGCTGTCGGCAGGAATTGTATGACGCGTTTCCAATCAAATCCAGAAAACTTATTATTGTAGTTAAGGTGATTTATTGACAAAATAAACAAGGTCCAAAAAATGTACTGAAAAGGTTGATAAATGAAAACGTATAGATACAGGATTAAACGTAGATAAGCGATTAAACGGTCAACAGAAAATATTGAGCCTAGAGCAGACATTTTTCCAGGTACCCCCTCATCTGAAGCGGCCGCAGAAACCTTTCAAGTGTCCTGAGTCTTTTTGTTGTTTCCGCAGCATGCGTCCTGCTGTTACTGTTTGGGGTCACGACAGGTTGACTGATGTTGTAGTTTTAGTAATCATGTCAGCTATTGGCCCAAAGCAAACATGGGAGAAACACAATGAACAACACAAAATACGTTTATTGCGCAACTTGGCAGAAATGACCACGTAGATAAACATCATTTTACCGCTGGCCTAGAGCTCACCCCCATTGTTCTCTCACTGAATGCCACTGCCCAGACACACAGCTGACATAAGTATAGGTGATTAGCAGACACACAGCTGACATAAGTATAGGCGATTAGCAGACACACAGCAGGAGCTCATAAATGAAGTGGAACATCAAAAACCAAGTGTGGGAAAAACAAAACAATAAATAGAATCGACAAACAAAATGTATATTTTGGCTCCTACAGTGGCTTTCACACTAAACGATTGGTCGCAGACTAGGCATCACACACTGCAAGAGTTCACCAAGATGAGATCCAGACCCGATATTCATTTGTTTTTATTGTATTCATTTTTACATCTCGTGCAGGATGCCGTGATACAAGCGACACAGGACGCCTCTCTCTGTCTCTCTCTCTCTCTCTGCGTGCACGCCACACACACACACACACACACACAGAGAGAGAGCGAGAGAGAGCACAAGGTCCAAAAGTTTGCTCCGATGCGGTTTTATCAGCATTATTCAAGTGAAATGAGTTGGTTTTATAGACTATTTAACAGCAACATTGGGCTAATATAGCTACCATTGTACGACACAGGACAGGTATTTACCCAAGGAATAAAGGTTATATATATTATTATCATCTGATCATCTGTCGATACAGTCGACGACCAACAGACAGACAGACAGACAGACAGACAGACAGACAGACAGACAGACAGACACCGCACAACTGTAGAGAACAGTTGCACCGCTCACTTCACAGGGGTGTGATTTTTATTATTACAGTAGAAGTTTACAGACCAAACTGTAAATAAAAGCTTTACATGACTTTCTGCCTCAGTCCGTATATAGCGAGCTGTAGTGAATAAGTAGAGAACAGAGTTGCACCGCTCACTTCACAGGGGTGTGATTTTTATTATTACAGTAGAAGTTTACAGACCAAACTGTAAATAAAAGGTTTACATGACTTTCTGTCTCAGTCCGTATATAGCGAGCTGTAGTGAATAAGTAGAGAAGTAGAGTTGCATCGCTCACTTCACAGGGGTGTGATTTTTTTTATTATTACAGTATAATTTTTTTCCTTATGAAAGCAGAGAGTCTTCTGTTTCATACGGTATATAGTATTTATATGTCGCTATAGGCCTTATTTTGTGAATATTGAGGAGTTCACGTCCATGTCTTCTCTGAAGTTATCTGGTGGGCACAAGCTGCATTCAATAACCAATTACTGTCTAACTGTAGATGGGATCAATGTGTTTTCCTCGTAAAAGTTCACATTCAGGGCTTTCATTCGGTGTATAGGATGTATAGGATATTTATTGGGTTCAATTTTATATCTGCCTGTCAATGTCTCTGACTTTAAACCATCCATAACTCTGCTTGCTGTTCAAGATAACCACTTCCAGGCAAATGCAGGTGTTGCAAAAAGGTCAATATCTCCAGAATGGAACATGGTCAAATCAAAATGTATTTTTTAAATTGAAGTGGACAAGTTCAGCTTTCTTTTGATGTATGCGTGTGATTCTCGCTATAAGAGAACATTTTGCTGTGGGCCCCCGAACAAGGCCTTTGTGCAATGTTAAACGGTAGCAACATCAAAATAGGCCTGGGGAGATCCTGTAGCAATCAAAGTGTTAATATACATTCAAAGATTTGCACCACATTTTCAGAAATCTTCAAAAATAGCAGATCTACAAGCTTGTAGCGCAGATCTGTGCCGCGCTATGAGCTTGTAGATATGCTATTTTTCAATAGCTAAACTATAACATAATGCTTAAAACACCAAAAGGGGTTCCCGTCCAGAATTTTATTTGGGTCAGTAGTGCCCAGAAGAGCCCGTAGCACTTGCCCTATAGCCTCGACGACCTTACAGGCATATTATACAAATGGCTCAACTTATGTAACTTAGATAGCATTTGACGTAGACATGGCACTCTATAGTGTATACGCATAGTTTCATCATATAGATATTCCACTGTTAGATTCTTAGCTTACGTATGATTCTTGATGACTTTTTTTTATGTATTTGATGTATTACCATGTTTTGTTCTTGCAAAGCCGCTCTGGATTAAGAGTGTCTGCTAAATTGCAAATGTGAAACTGTCTGTACAATGTTCACCACCGGATAAACTATACCACTAAGAAATGCCTAACAGCCTTGATAGGATTTGGTGACACCTGGCATGGTTATATGTTATGGTAATAGATGAGGGGTTGGTTCAAATTATCAACACGGGTGCCAGGTTAAAAAGAAAACATACTTTGTAATATATACGGTACCACATTTAGCTATGTTTCAAGACTTCTTCATTCACAAAAACAGATGTTTCGATCCATAGTGGTTCTTCATTAGGTCAATAAAATAAAATAAATCCTGTTAGGCCTAATTGAATTTTTGATTCAAACCTTTTGGAGACAACTTTGTTGTATGTAATTATTTTCTCTCCTGAGCAATACGTTTTAATGTCAATGTCGATGTCGCCGCCCCTTCTTGGAGTCTTAAAATGCTCTAGTGGTCAGCAAGTAAGTTTGGCCTCGGGAAAGTTTACATGTTTCTTTCTAAGCCATTGGATGTTGTGCTACAACAACATCAATGGCTAATTTAAGACCTGGAACTTGCAAATATACCATAATGTATTCTCACCATTTATATTGGACAATTAGTCCCCCAATTAAATGGTTATAAATGTGTGTTGTCTGCATAACTATAGTAACATATTTAGTTGCATGTACAGTACAGTACAGTACAGTACAGTACAGTACAGTACAGTACAGTACAGTACAGTACAGTACAGTACAGTACAGTACAGTACACAGACTACAGTACTTACGTGACTTTGTGTGTATGTGCGTGTATGAGCACAAGCAACATCCATTGATATTAACTTTGTAGGTCTGTGTGTATATATGAGCATGACCCAATATTCACCCCAGCAGCCATTACGTGACTTTGTGTGTGAGCGTACAGTACAGTACAGTACAGTACAGTACAGTACAGTACAGTACAGTACAGTACAGTACAGTACAGTACAGTACAGTACAGTACAGTACAGTACAGTATTTTCTAACTAAGCCATTGGAATGACTAATTTAAGAACTGGAACTTGCAATATACCTTCTACAATAATGTATTCTCACCATTTATATTGGACAATTAGTCCCCAGATGAAATGGTATGCATGTTGTCTGCATTTCTACAGTAACATATTTAGTTGAGCAGAAGGCTTGCAGAGCTGTTTGTGTCATTGGTGTCAGCTCAGATGTGTAAGCTAGACACACAGTCCCTGTTCTTTCAGTATGATTCAAATCACTTTAGTACTGTCCCACACCACCCGTAATTCCTGTCAACGGACCTCGTCTGATACATGCATGGCCTGATTGGCTCCCAGCCAGTGGACTTTGATTTTATAGATCATATTTTCCTCTCTGCATTATAATGTGTGTTATCATTAGTTAATATTCATCCAAGGCCATCCACCGGTTGGCCACAGAGAGACATTTCCCGTAAAGCGTGTGGGTGTCCTGCTATAGTGGGGCGGGATGGGAGGTGTTGCTCAAGATGAATTGTTTTTTTATGACAAGGACAGATTGATCTCGTCAAACTGAAACTTAAATTACCTGAATTGTTGCACTCAGCACTTCACAATGAAAAGTCATAATTTGTTTGCTCATGAATGACTCCACCTGCAAGTCTGCAACACACCCACTGATAACACATGTGTGTACCGTGCAGTATATATGAAGCCTTATCCAACGCATCTCCCCACTTGAAGAACCTAAAAGGCTCCTGAGTCTCAACACTCCACGTCTCAGTCACAGTAGGTAAGACCTGGTGGTGAATTAAAATACTTACACTATAGATTAGTGGTTGGAGGGGCGGTGTACGAGGCGCTCAGAGACGTTTGGGGTATTCGAGAGCACATGTTCTGTATTTCATTCTAGTCTTCCTGTCATAAACACTGCAGTCAAATGGGGCACATATTGTGAATTATGTGTAGTTGAGCATGTTTTATCGGTATGATCGATGTACTTTACATGTCTGTGTGTTGAATGGGGGTTGTACAGGTGGAATCATGTATATGTGTTGAATGGGGGTTGTACATAGGGATGTTGAAAAAAGTTGAAAATCGACTCGATTTTCGACTCATGCCTTCCGCGACTCAAAAACGTATGAGTCGAAAAATCGTTTTTATTTTTTTTAATTTTGTAATGGCTTATTATAAAACGTTATAAACTTTACTGTTTCAAATGTTTTCCAAATGGGAGAGGTACGTGTTTGTCTGTGTGACACTGCTGTGCTGCGCCTGTCAGCGCCGCTCCTCACATGCATGCCCTGGCTGCAGTTAGTTAGACTTTAGAGCAAGACGCCATCGTCCAAGGGTGTGGGGTGAAGGGGGAGGGTATCTTAGCAACACTGAATCCTCTGTCCCATTGGTCGTGTGCTCGTATCATGAGCCAATGGCTGCAGCTCTGAGCCTCCCAGACCCCAGGTTCGCATCTCATTGCTCACACTCAAAGACAGTGTTGCCATGCCGTTTTATTATAAGCGACTTTAGGATTGTTTTTCTGTAAGGTTGTTTGTAAAAAATTGTAGTTGCAGCCTGGAACTACAACTTGCAGGTTGCGTTTTTTTGGGGGCTTGTTTTTAAGGACCTCCAGATGAATGTATTTGTCCAACTACAACCTAGATCTATATATCTATGCCAGGAACCCCCATACAAGATTTGTGTTGTTGGTAAAATGTTTCAAAGAATATTCCACATTTTATAAAAGAAAATAATAATAATAATAATATAATCCCATGATTGTTTTGAAAACAGCAGATCAACGCAACGCTGTGAGCTTGTAGATTGGCTATTTTCAAATAGCCCATTAGTTAGCTCTTCTCTTCTCGTGAAGATAGCAGGACAGCGTTGTCAAATAAATCCCGCCGTCATTCATACTCTATTTATTCCATTAAAATACGGAACAACGTGCGTCCCGTTATCAGGTCATTACGGGACTTGTGACAGGCTGCTGCAGACACTTGAGAGTTGGGACTAGCCGATAGCATAGCAGCCGACAGCGCTGCTGCTCCTTCAGTGTCGTTGTTTACAAAATAAAGTTTATTTTGTATTATTGGGCTTTGATCATTGATGCAAATTCTAAACATATGGATGCAGCTGCAGACGTGTTGCTTAAAGGAATGCATAGTTGCGTTCTCCTCAACTGCTGCGCAGCAACAACAAAAATAAAATAAAAAATCACACCCATGTGAACTGGGTGACCATAGCAACCATGCTCATTTTTTGGTACGAACAGACAGACAGACAAACTAACAAAGCCAGTTGTAGGAGTGGTTTACACCACTCAAAAAATCACACCCGTGTGAACTGAGTGGTGTAAGGTCTTATATAGACTGATCAGCTGTGGTCTGACGTAATGTCTGACGTAATGAAATCACACCCGTGTGAACTGGGTGACCATAGCAACCATGCTAATTTTTTGGTACGAACATACAGACAGACAAACTAACAAAGCCAGTTGTAGGAGTGGTTTACACCACTCAAAAATAATGGGAAAAAAATAGGAAAAAAATCGATCGACACGTCGATTTTCGGCCTCGACACGTCGATTGGCCAAATATGAGTCGTTTGGCATCCCTAGTTGTACAGGTGGAACCATGTCTGTGTGTTGAATGGGGGTTGTACAGGTGGAACCATGTCTGTGTGTTGAATGGGGGTTGTACAGGTGGAACCATGTCTCTGTGTTGAATGGGGTTTGTACAGGTGGAACCATGTCTGTGTGTTGAATGGGGGTTGTACAGGTGGAACCATGTCTGTGTGTTGAATGGGGTTTGTACAGGTGGAACCATGTCTGTGTGTTGAATGGGGTTTGTACAGGTGGAACCATGTCTGTGTGTTGAATGGGGTTTGTACAGGTGGAACCATGTCTGTGTGTTGAATGGGGTTTGTACAGGTGGAACCATGTCTCTGTGATGAATGGGGTTTGTACAGGTGGAACCATGGCTGTGTGTTGAATGGGGTTTGTACAGGTGGAACCATGTCTGTGTGTTGAATGGGGTTTGTACAGGTGGAACCATGTCTATGTGTTGAATGGGGTTTGTACAGGTGGAACCATGTCTGTGATGAATGGGGTTTGTACAGGTGGAACCATGTCTGTGTGTTGAATGGGGTTTGTACAGGTGGAACCATGTCTGTGTGTTGAATGGGGTTTGTACAGGTGGAACCATGTCTATGTGTTGAATGGGGTTTGTACAGGTGGAACCATGTCTGTGATGAATGGGGTTTGTACAGGTGGAACCATGTCTGTGTGTTGAATGGGGTTTGTACAGGTGGAACCATGTCTGTGTGTTGAATGGGGTTTGTACAGGTGGAACCATGTCTGTGTGTTGAATGGGGTTTGTACAGGTGGAACCATGTCTATGTGTGATGAATGGGGTTTGTACAGGTGGAACCATGTCTGTGTGTTGAATGGTGGTTGTACAGGTGGAACCATGTATATGTGTGATGAATGGGGTTTGTACAGGTGGAACCATGTCTGTGTGTTGAATGGGGTTTGTACAGGTGGAACCATGTCTGTGTGTTGAATGGGGTTTGTACAGGTGGAACCATGTCTATGTGTGATGAATGGGGTTTGTACAGGTGGAACCATGTCTATGTGTGATGAATGGGGGTTGTACAGGTGGAACCATGTCTATGTGTGATGAATGGGGTTTGTACAGGTGGAACCATGTCTGTGAGATGAATGGGGGTTGTACAGGTGGAACCATGTCTGGGGAGGTATTTTATACTCTGTTGTACGATGGTGTCGCTTTACTTGCCGAAAAGAACACATCTGACCACCAGCCAGTGGCCTTGTGGTTAGAGTAGGAGGTCGGGGTTCGATCCCCGGCCGGGTTACACCAAAGACTGTAAAAATGGGACCCAATGCCTCCCTGCTTGGCACTCGGCATCAAAAGGGTTGGATTGGGGGGTCAAATCTACTAATCAAATGATTCCCGAGCGCGGCACAGCTGCACTCACCGCTCCTTGGCTGCGGCTCACCGCTCCCTAGACCTGCCCCCTGCTAACAGTATAGGGCAGTGATTCCACTAGACCTGCCCCCTGCTAACAGTATAGGGCAGTGATTCCACTAGTCCTGCCCCCTGCTAACAGTATAGGGCAGTGATTCCACTAGACCTACCCCCTGCTAACAGTATAGGGCAGTGATTCCACTAGACCTGCCCCCTGCTAACAGTATAGGGCAGTGATACCACTAGACCTGCCCCCTGCTAACAGTATAGGGCAGTGATTCCACTAGACCTGCCCCCTGCTAACAGTATAGGGCAGTGATTCCACTAGACCTACCCCCTGCTAACAGCAGGGGGCAGTGATACCACTAGACCTGCCCCCTGCTAACAGTATAGGGCAGTGATTCCACTAGACCTACCCCCTGCTAACAGCAGGGGGCAGTGATACCACTAGACCTAACCCCTGCTAACAGCAGTACTAGACCCGTACGTTTTCTCTCAAGACCCAAAAGATAACTGTTGTGTTTCCCTGGGACAAACAAATACATTATGAACTAGATAAAGTGCCCCTCTGGGCACAGGTCTCCACCAGGGCAGGTCAGGTTGTGGCCTCCTGGTGGCACTATAATAATGCCAATGTGAAAAGGGTGCCATTTCTTCATACGCCTTTGATGGCAATTGGATGATTTGAGGCTTGTTCCAAAAATGTGTTTTGCAAAAATCAACCTGTTGGTGGCGCTCTAACAGGCCAATGTGAAAAGGATGGGATATATTCCTCAGCCTAGTAAGAAAATGTGTGAAAGATTTCACATAAATTGCACTCTGCGTTCATGATTTGAGGCTTTTGTTCAAAACGGGGAAATCTTGCAAACTGTGAAAGCCAATTATAGCCAATTAGGATGGAATATTAAATATCGGACAGATCCGACTTGAGCACATGACCATAGAGATACTGTGTAACGATTTGTGAGATTAGAGTAATATCAAAAAATGTGTTTATACACATACCGGTATACCATAATCAATTATGTAGGTAGCATTGTACATTATTGTCCACATGTCTCTCTGCAGTTGTTTGTGTTTTCTCCACTATAGCAGTATCATGGCAGCCTGCAGCATGGAGGATGTGTTGTGTGTGTTTTCTCCACTAGTGGTATCATGGCAGCCTGCAGCATGAAGGATGTGTTGTGTGTGTTTTCTCCACTATAACAGTATCATGGCAGCCTGCAGCATGGAGGATGTGTTGTGTGTGTTTTCTCCACTATAGTAGTGTCATGGCAGCCTGCAGCATGGAGGATGTGTTGTGTGTGTTTTCTCCACTATAGTAGTGTCATGGCAGCCTGCAGCATGGAGGATGTGTTGTGTGTGTTTTCTCCACTAGTAGTATCATGGCAGCCTGCAGCATGAAGGATGTGTTGTGTGTGTTTTCTCCACTATAACAGTATCATGGCAGCCTGCAGCATGAAGGATGTGTTGTGTGTGTTTTCTCCACTAGTAGTATCATGGCAGCCTGCAGCATGGAGGATGTGTTGTGTGTGTTTTCTCCACTATAGTAGTATCATGGCAGCCTGCAGCATGGAGGATGTGTTGTGTGTGTTTTCTCCACTAGTAGTATCATGGCAGCCTGCAACATGGAGGATGTGTTGTGTGTGTTTTCTCCACTAGTAGTATCATGGCAGCCTGCAGCATGGAGGATGTGTTGTGTGTGTTTTCTCCACTATAGTAGTGTCATGGCAGCCTGCAGCATGGAGGATGTGTTGTGTGTGTTTTCTCCACTAGTAGTATCATGGCAGCCTGCAGCATGAAGGATGTGTTGTGTGTGTTTTCTCCACTATAGCAGTATCATGGCAGCCTGCAGCATGGAGGATGTGTTGTGTGTGTTTTCTCCACTATAGTAGTATCATGGCAGCCTGCAGCATGGAGGATGTGTTGTGTGTGTTTTCTCCACTATAGCAGTGTCATGGCAGCCTGCAGCATGGAGGATGTGTTGTGTGTGTTTTCTCCACTATAGCAGTGTCATGGCAGCCTGCAGCATGGAGGATGTGTTGTGTGTGTTTTCTCCACTATAGCAGTGTCATGGCAGCCTGCAGCATGGAGGATGTGTTGTGTGTGTTTTCTCCACTAGTAGTATCATGGCAGCCTGCAGCATGGAGGATGTGTTGTGTGTGTTTTCTCCACTATAACAGTATCATGGCAGCCTGCAGCATGGAGGATGTGTTGTGTGTGTTTTCTCCACTAGTAGTATCATGGCAGCCTGCAGCATGGAGGATGTGTTGTGTGTGTTTTCTCCACTAGTAGTATCATGGCAGCCTGCAGCATGGAGGATGTGTTGTGTGTGTTTTCTCCACTATAGCAGTATCATGGCAGCCTGCAGCATGGAGGATGTGTTGTGTGTGTTTTCTCCACTATAACAGTATCATGGCAGCCTGCAGCATGAAGGATGTGTTGTGTGTGTTTTCTCCACTAGTAGTATCATGGCAGCCTGCAGCATGGAGGATGTGTTGTGTGTGTTTTCTCCACTAGTAGTATCATGGCAGCCTGCAGCATGGAGGATGTGTTGTGTGTGTTTTCTCCACTATAGTAGTATCATGGCAGCCTGCAGCATAGAGGATGTGTTGTGTGTGTTTTCTCCACTAGTAGTATCATGGCAGCCTGCAGCATGGAGGATGTGTTGTGTGTGTTTTCTCCACTAGTAGTATCATGGCAGCCTGCAGCATGGAGGATGTGTTGTGTGTGTTTTCTCCACTATAGTAGTATCATGGCAGCCTGCAGCATGGAGGATGTGTTGTGTGTGTTTTCTCCACTAGTAGTATCATGGCAGCCTGCAGCATGGCGGATGTGTTGTGTGTGTTTTCTCCACTATAACAGTATCATGGCAGCATGGAGGATGTGTTGTGTGTGTTTTCTCCACTAGTAGTGTCATGGCAGCCTGCAGCATGGAGGATGTGTTGTGTGTGTTTTCTCCACTAGTAGTATCATGGCAGCCTGCAGCATGGAGGATGTGTTGTGTGTGTTTTCTCCACTAGTAGTATCATGGCAGCCTGCAGCATGAAGGATGTGTTGTGTGTGTTTTCTCCACTAGTAGTATCATGGCAGCCTGCAGCATGGAGGATGTGTTGTGTGTGTTTTCTCCACTAGTAGTATCATGGCAGCCTGCAGCATGGAGGATGTGTTGTGTGTGTTTTCTCCACTATAACAGTATCATGGCAGCCTGCAGCATGGAGGATGTGTTGTGTGTGTTTTCTCCACTAGTAGTATCATGGCAGCCTGCAGCATGGAGGATGTGTTGTGTGTGTTTTCTCCACTAGTAGTATCATGGCAGCCTGCAGCATGGAGGATGTGTTGTGTGTGTTTTCTCCACTAGTAGTATCATGGCAGCCTGCAGCATGGAGGATGTGTTGTGTGTGTTTTCTCCACTATAGCAGTATCATGGCAGCCTGCAGCATGGAGGATGTGTTGTGTGTGTTTTCTCCACTATAACAGTATCATGGCAGCCTGCAGCATGAAGGATGTGTTGTGTGTGTTTTCTCCACTAGTAGTATCATGGCAGCCTGCAGCATGGAGGATGTGTTGTGTGTGTTTTCTCCACTAGTAGTATCATGGCAGCCTGCAGCATGGAGGATGTGTTGTGTGTGTTTTCTCCACTATAGTAGTATCATGGCAGCCTGCAGCATAGAGGATGTGTTGTGTGTGTTTTCTCCACTAGTAGTATCATGGCAGCCTGCAGCATGGAGGATGTGTTGTGTGTGTTTTCTCCACTAGTAGTATCATGGCAGCCTGCAGCATGGAGGATGTGTTGTGTGTGTTTTCTCCACTAGTAGTATCATGGCAGCCTGCAGCATGGCGGATGTGTTGTGTGTGTTTTCTCCACTATAACAGTATCATGGCAGCATGGAGGATGTGTTGTGTGTGTTTTCTCCACTAGTAGTGTCATGGCAGCCTGCAGCATGGAGGATGTGTTGTGTGTGTTTTCTCCACTAGTAGTATCATGGCAGCCTGCAGCATGGAGGATGTGTTGTGTGTGTTTTCTCCACTAGTAGTATCATGGCAGCCTGCAGCATGAAGGATGTGTTGTGTGTGTTTTCTCCACTAGTAGTATCATGGCAGCCTGCAGCATGGAGGATGTGTTGTGTGTGTTTTCTCCACTAGTAGTATCATGGCAGCCTGCAGCATGGAGGATGTGTTGTGTGTGTTTTCTCCACTATAACAGTATCATGGCAGCCTGCAGCATGGAGGATGTGTTGTGTGTGTTTTCTCCACTATAGTAGTGTCATGGCAGCCTGCAGCATGGAGGATGTGTTGTGTGTGTTTTCTCCACTATAGTAGTATCATGGCAGCCTGCAGCATGGAGGATGTGTTGTGTGTGTTTTCTCCACTAGTAGTGTCATGGCAGCCTGCAGCATGAAGGATGTGGTGTTTGTGTTTTCTCCACTATAGCAGTATCATGGCAGCCTGCAGCATGGAGAAGCCAGTATGTCTGATAGAGAGTGACAGTGAAGGGAGTCTCCGGATGGTTTCCGATGCCCTGGAGATGTTACTGCAGATCGAGCAGAAAGTGGTGGTGGTGTCAGTAGTGGGAATGTACCGGACCGGGAAGTCCTACCTCATGAACAGGCTGGCTGGGGCAAACAAAGGTGAGCATTTTCATTATAAGGTATACACTAATTCCATTATAAGGCATACACACATACTCACAGTATGCGTTCCAAAGTCCACACAATAGAAAATCCTACTTCAGATCATTATCACTAGATAAAAGCTATCTTTTCTTGGACATCAATTTGGTATTAAGATTCGGTATCAATAGAGCACCGAAGTCTGACGTCAATATTGGCAGAGGGCACTGTTCCCAGGGTTCAGAGGGCTCTGTTCCCAGGGTTCAGAGGGCTCTGTTCCCAGGGTTCAGAGGGCTCTGTTCCCAGGGTTCAGAGGGCACTGTTCCCAGGGTTCAGAGGGCTCTGTTCCCAGGGTTCAGAGGGCTCTGTTCCCAGGGTTCAGAGGGCTCTGTTCCCAGGGTTCAGAGGGCTCTGTTCCCAGGGTTCAGAGGTCACTCTGTTCCCAGGGTTCAGAGGTCACTGTTCCCAGGGTTCAGAGGGCTCTGTTCCCAGGGTTCAGAGGTCACTCTGTTCCCAGGGTTCAGAGGACACTGTTCCCAGGGTTCAGAGGGCTCTGTTCCCAGGGTTCAGAGGGCTCTGTTCCCAGGGTTCAGAGGGCTCTGTTCCCAGGGTTCAGAGGGCTCTGTTCCCAGGGTTCAGAGGGCTCTGTTCCCAGGGTTCAGAGGGCTCTGTTCCCAGGGTTCAGAGGGCACTGTTCCCAGGGTTCAGAGGGCTCTGTTCCCAGGGTTCAGAGGGCACTGTTCCCAGGGTTCAGAGGTCACTCTGTTCCCAGGGTTCAGAGGGTGCTGTTCCCAGGGTTCGTGTACTTTTTAATTTGTATTATAATCCCGTTAGGGGGATCTTAGATCACCTCATATAAGAACTGTGTTTTATTTGTATTATAATCCTTAGGGGGATTTTAGATCGCCTCATAGAAGAACTGTGTTTTATTTGTATTATAATCCCCATAGGTGGATCTTAGATCACCTTATATAAGAACTGTGTTTTATTTGTATTATAATCCCCATAGGGGGATCTTAGATCGCCTCATATAAGAACTGTGTTTGAAAAATAAACAAATCATCCTGGCCGTTTCACTCATGGATATGAAGAATCAACTGACTGAGAGAAAACACTAATGTTACTGCTACTGAATTAGCATTTAGTTATATTTTCGCTAGAAACAGACTGTATCAAATGAGTCGCAAACAATACAGAGACACCTCCCCCACAATATCGGCAAGACAGTTTGCTTATTTTTGGACCACAATTCTTATATGAGATTATTTTAAAATGATCCCATGTTATTCTCCATAGATAAATTACTTCTGCGAACCAGGGGTTGAGCGAGTGACGTCAGGACTTCGGTTCTCTATAGTATAGGATAGTCTAGTTGAAATATTTTTCATGAAATTAAGGGGCCAAGCCTGAAGGGACTTAAGGGTCTTTGGTCCCTTATTGTATTTGTCTGTTTTGTTCTTCTCTTTCTTCTCCTTCCGCCAAAAATAGCAGTTCTGGCTTAACCGTCGGTTTTCATAATACTTATGGTAGAGGGCTATACCAAATGGTGATGACGCAAAGCCCACGGCCATTGGCCAAAGGGTGGCGTTATAGCACTTAATTGAAAATGCAAACTTTCTACAGGCATAGCTCATGAATCGTTTGACCGTCAGCAATGACACTTTGATACACATTATGTGTCTCCTCATGCCAAACAACTTTCATGTTCTGACTTTTGACCTCTGACCTTTAGATCATGCCTCGTTTGGCCAAAAGCCAACAATATATAGCTGCAAGCAGCGATAAGAGGGGCCAAAGAATGCAGCAATAAGAAAAAGACTATATGCAATACGCACAATAAGTGGGTCTGTTTGGCGTCTGTTTGGGGTACGAACAGCTGCAATACCGTAAGCTCGCGTCACCAGGCTTTCCACCTCGGAGGAAAGCCTGGTCTGTGTTCCAAAATCGCTGTGTATACCGGTCTGGAGTGGATGGTAATTTACATCATGTTGTAGTCACTGATTTGTAGTCATCAGGCAGGAAACCACAAGGCGGAATAAGAAGTATCCATTCATAGTACCGATTCCGCCTTGTGGTTTCCTGCCAGATGACTACAAATCATTCACTACAACATGGCGAAAGTTACCATCCGCTCCGTTACGATCCAGGCTAGCAATACCGCTGCTCTGTTGAGCAGCCTAAAAAGGCCAGTCACACTGAGCACTATAACTATAGCCAGTGGTGTTGTTGAGCGGTCTGCACCGCTCAGTTCACACAGGTGTGATTTTTCTTATTGCTTGGCCCCGTCCTATCGCTGCTTGCAGCTATATTTTGGTTTGTTATTGTCCCATATTCCATCGGTAAAGGATTTCCTCTGGGATCCACCGTCCAATCCAAGACGAAGGGCATCTGGATGTGGTGTGTACCTCACCCCAGAAAGACTGACCACACTCTGGTGCTGCTGGACACAGAGGGACTGGGAGATGTTGAGAAGGTGAGACGCCATTTTGTTTCATGTTCAAATCACGTTGCATTTAATGATTTACGTCAGAACCTGGAGGTTAGTGGAGTTGGACATTCACCCCCACCACACTTATTCTAATACTACATAAAAGATGACGTCCAAACAATGTATTGTGTTTTCAGGGAGATACGAAGAATGACAACTGGATCTTTGCCATGGCAGTTCTGCTCAGCAGCACCCTGGTCTACAACACCATGGGAACCATTGATAATAAATCCATGGAGAACATTCAGTATCCTTCACATTATTCACTCATTATTCCCTCTTTTGCCAAGATTAAATCTATGACTATTGTCCTATATTTGGCTTGCTTTCA
The DNA here is from genome assembly GCF_951216825.1 of Electrona antarctica. Lineage (NCBI taxonomy): Eukaryota > Metazoa > Chordata > Actinopteri > Myctophiformes > Myctophidae > Electrona > Electrona antarctica. Next base: position 54,512,171 of record NC_136811.1, on the reverse strand, counting down.
CTTGTTAATTTATTAACTTTAGAATAGTCTTTTCCAGTCCAATTATATTTGGACAAGCTCAAGTATATATTGTTTTTGGAAAGGCCAGGGCTTTCTCCATAAAAATGCAGAAACAAAATGAACCACGCTCATGCTTAGAGCTTGGTTGTTCCGACCTCCCGTTAATCCGACCGATTACTAACACTATAATAAACCCTAACCTCAGTCTTCTTAACCAGCCACGTAGGTCACTTACCCTAACCTGAGTCTTAACCGGCCACGTAGGTCACTAACCCTAACCTCAGTCTTAACCGGCCAAGTAGGTCACTAACCCTAACCTCAGTCTTAACCGGCCACATAGGTCACTATTTATCCTAACCTCACTCTTAACCGGCCACGTAGGTCGCTAACCCTAACCTCAGTCTTAACCGGCCACAGGTTGGACTAACGGGATGTCGGACTTATGGGCAGTCCCCAGGAGGGCCACAGCAATAAGATTCTTTCTAGCCCCAAACAGTGTTTCAGGGACAGTTTCCTCTTAACAAACATTTATTCAGTATTTAATACTAATTAAATGTATCTCATGTAGGTCTGTCTTTCCGTGCTCAATCTACCCTTCTGTAAAAAGGTTTACAAATATTCTACCCTCCTGTAAAAAGGTTTACAAACCCAGTGTTGTGTGAGGTTTGTTTGTCATCCTCAACACCACCCCTTACAGCTATGTGACAGAACTGACAAAGAATATCAAAATTAAGTCCAAGGAGAAGAATGATGATCGTACGATTGTATGTTACCTTCCCTCCTTTGTGTGGACTGTGCGAGATTTTACACTCGAGCTGGAGATTGATGGGAAACCCTGTACAGAGGACGAGTACCTGGAACACGGTCTCAAGGAGATTAAAGGTTTCATGAACTGCTTAAAATGATTTGAATATAATTGAGATTTCAATCATTTAAAATAGGCACCAGAAGGTCTTTACACTAAAAGGTATTGGGTTCTGTATATGTTTCATGTTGCCAAAGGTGGGAAGCCGCAGTACAACGAACCCCGTGCCTGCCTACGTACATTCTTCCCACGTCGCTCATGCTTTGTGTTGGAGAGTCCGGGCAAGGCTAAGATATTGAAACGAATGGAGGAAGTGACTGATAAGGAGCTGGAGCCAGAGTTTATTGAACAGGCCAACAAGTTCACTGAACACATCTACACCAAGTCTGACACCAAGTTTGTCGGGGATGGCATAAAGGTCACTGGCAGATGTAAGTGGGATTTCAATAAATGTACACTACATTCACTGGGTGTCTGGCATTTCTGTCAGTCAACAGCATTTGAGGGATTGAAATAAATGACGGCTAAGTACATGCTCACTTTGCATTCTGTCGTCAAAATATTATATAAATATTTCTGTTTTTCAAAAGTACCTTTGTGTGGATTCATGACAGTATAACATGATATTCGTTATATCTGCCAGCCTCCCCTGTTTTGCTGTTGTAGGTGATATCGGAATTAGCAACATCTGACTTTTGTCTGCTCCAGCATAAACATCAGTCTCTATCAAGAGTTGTAACACACTTGCTGAATGGGTCTATCTTCCACAGTGCTTGGTCAGCTGGCAGAGACATATGTGAAAGCCATCCAGAGTGGAAAGGTTCCCTGTCTGGAAAATGCTGTGGTGGCTCTGGCTGAGGTTGAGAATGCCAAAGCTGTTGAGCAGGCCCGGGTCCTCTATAAAAAGGGGATGGAGTCAGTACGCTTCCCCACCAACACCTTGGAGGAGCTGTCTGCAATCCATGCTTCCAGTGAGATAGACGCCCTGGCAGTCTTCATGGAATGTTCTTTCAGAGATGACAACCAAGAATATCAGAAGAAGCTTTCGGTATGTGTTCACCAGGTCGAAGGCATGGGGAGAGAGTATGTTTTGCACTCCGTCCGTGTGTGTGTGTGTGTGTGTGTGCGTGCGCGAGTGTGTGCGTGCATGCGTGCGTTACCAGCTAATCTCCGGCACGGTTGGCCCGATCCATGCCAAACTGTGCACACACACTCCCTGGATGCCAACGACAAACCTCTGCCACAAATATTCCACAACGGCCTGTTATAGCGCCCACACGAGGCTGATTTTGGCAAAACACATTTCTGTAGATTACTCGTACTCATTTTATCCATACATCACACAATTAGGTATACACTATCTCTATAGTCATGTGATCAACACGGATCTGCACCATTTCCCATCAACCATCCTGATTGGCTTCCAAAGCTCACATGATTGGTCCGTTTCGAACAAAATGCCACAAATCACAAACAGTGTGCAATTTCCACTAGGCCGAGGACAACATGCCACTATTTCCCCCCCCAAATCAGCCTCACGGTGGCGCCATAACAGGGCAATTCCTGTTTTTACCTATAACTGCATCGATCTGTGTACAACTTTGTATGCGCACTCCCTAGAGGCCATGGAAAAACATTTTCCAAATCGTTACACATGATCTCTGTAGTCATGTGATCAAGACGAGTCTCTTGGATTTCTCAGATTCTACACTGATGCCTTCCAACGTTTTCAGGGGTGGCCCGTTTCGTACAAAATGCTGCAAATGTCCTGCTCATCCAGAATTCTATATCCTCAGAGATGCTGTGAGTGATCTGGCTTAGCATTTCCTCAACAAACTGGAGACATTTTTTGCAAACATTTTTTTTATATTACTCCTATATATTACTAAACATTTTGCCAAACATCACACACACTCCTATCCTCCTGGGGGAGACCTGTGCCCAGCACGTCACTTTTTCTAGTTTTCATATTGTGTGTTTCAGTCACTTTATCCAACACTTTTTTAAATCCTCTAAAACTTAGTCAAAATGATTGTGCTTTTAAGTCCCTTGTTTAATACAGTTGTTGTTTAACTCCTTTCCCTTGTATCTTCATATGCATAGTTCCTGTCTCTTGTCTTTTCACTGTGGGAGCCCCTCCCTCTTGTATTAAATACTGGGCTGCACTGCAGTAAACCGTGTTAATTGTTACCACTGTGTTTTTAGATTGTACTTCAGGGGGAATACGATCAGATCTCTGAGAAGAACATCAGCGAGTCCAAGACGGCATGTGAACAAATCATCCAACGAGTCTTTAAATCCCTGGAGAACAACGTGGGAGCTTGTCTGTACACAGTCCCAGGAGGATACGAGAAGTTCCGCCAGGACCTCCAGGTGATGATTCGTACATACAGACGTGAAGGCAAAGGATTCATGGTAAGTCTGATTCCTGCCAACTTCTGATCTGAGTCAGAGAATGTTAAATTAATTAAACCATACTGATGAGGGTAGGCTAATTGTGTGTGTGTGTGTGTGTGTGTGTGTGTGTGTGTGTGTGTGTGTGTGTGTGTGTGCGGGTGTGCGTGCGTGCGTGCGTGCGTGCGTGCGTGCGTGATACCAGGTTGAGGACGTGCTGAAGACATACCTGGATGAGAAGGCGAACCTCGTCACGTCCATACTGGCAGCAGATAAAAGCCTCTCTAAGGCAGAGCGGAAAGCAGAAGGTAAAGTCAATTAGTAAATCAATCAAGCTTATACTTTATATAGAACATTTCCTAGTGAATTGTGCTTTACATACCATGCGGAATAAGGTATTTAGCCCTATCATATTAATATCATATTTGTTTCATCCAATAACATTTAACAACTCTCAGACACAACCATTAAAAGGTTCAATAACAATAATGGGACAAACCTGGGTGTGATTTAGGTCACATTCCCACCTAATACTTCGGTAGACTCGATGCGAATGGGAGGAGAATTGGGACTTCTTGCATATTTAATTTACTGCGGTTTGCCTTCACACTGTCATCCGCAGCTATGGAAACGCAGCAGGGGGACCTTTATCAATGTGTTCCATTCATAAACTATAGCCTACACAGTGAAATATATGGTGATCAAAATTGATTCAAATTATACTCATAACGTGCATGTGTCGTGCCGTCTGGGACTGGACCCACCCCTCTCTCTCTCGCTCTCTCTCTCTCTATACGCACGCAGCCACGCACTGTTCTTTTGGGCATGGAAGGAACAGCGCTGAGCGCACTGATATAACAGACAGCAGCGCAAAATGTTTACAAGTTTATCGAGATGAAAGTCCCTACTCCCCACACAGTGACAGCACTCCATGTTTACGGCACGCACAGACAGACAGACAGAATATTCTCTAGGCTATAATACACTGCAGTGTTTTTATGTGTTTCCTTAAGCAATTGATTAATGTACTCGTCCTCATTTCGATCAGGGCTTCAGTCTGCTCATTCGACCACGTCTATCCACGGTAACGGGACATCTTTGCGCTGCGTAAATATATGCCTTCTCCGTCTCCAACTGTGTTCAGCTCCTCACCCGCCACATCGTTTGCTTCATTTCCTTTATTTACTGCGGATTGTATTCACACCTGCACTGAATCGTAATCTAGTGCGATTGGAAGCGAAGTGAAACCCCCGTTTTTGCTCGGAGTAGAATGCGGTTCTTTGATACGCATTAGATTTCGAATGAGCCTTCACACCTGCCAAACGAAGTGCACTTTCTGACAATGCGCAGCAGGATTCGTTTTAATCGCAGCAAAGCTCTCTGGTGTGAATGTCACCTTAAAGACTCATGTTTGCTGTTTGAGCGCCCCAACACACTGAAGGCACAGCTGAACATTTGACTACTATATGATTGTTTGACGACAGTTATTTGTGGCTGTATTAAGAGAACAATTCCTTTACAGTAGGTCCCACAGCTGCATATCTGCTGTACACAGAATCAATGATTAATAATTTAAATCATAATTTAAAAATAAATCCTCGACTAATGATAATGATAATGCATTTTATTTATATAGCACCTTTTTAAAACAATGTTCCAACGTGCTGCACAGGGCAGGGTAAAAACAAAACAAAGAAAACATTTATCCAGATGCACTTAAAAATCTGATGTTTCCATTTTTGTATTTTGTATTTCACAGATCGTGAAGTGCCGTAATCTAAATCTAAAATAAAAAATCTAAATCAAGATCTTAAAAATGCAATTCATCGCCCAGCTGTGGGAGTTAGGGTTAGTTCTATGGCCGGGGTTAGGAGTGTGGTTAGGGTTGAGGAAACACAGGGCTGAGATGATGGGACATAGAGGTACAATCCTGACTTTGTAGGATGGTGACAGTGTTTTTCTGTTGAATGGTTCTGTCTTATTTGTTTCCTACAGAGCAGAAAGCGAAATTGGAGAAGGCAGAGATAGACAGACTGGCCGCGGAGGAGAAACGGAAGGCACTGGAGGTGGAGATGGCTCAGCAGAGGAAAACCCAAGAGGAGCACATCAAACAGCTCAATGAGAAGGTGGACAAAGACAAGAAAGATGCTGACGACAGGCATGATAAGATGATGGCTGTAAGTGTTCTTTTAGATCTTCTTCATAGGTTTAATTTTGTTTATTTTAAAACCTGAAGAAGATACATAAAGGATCGAAAAGTCATTCAAAAGCCTTTCTGTCTTCAAAACCGATCTCAAAGGGCACCTACGTCTGCAATTCGAAATTGGCCCCCGTGAAATCTGTTCTTGGCTATATAGAAGTGGATATTTGTACATCAAGCTGTCATCTATTTGTAGTGCTTTGCATGATGGGTCTGACACCAAAGTTTAGATCACCAAATTGATCAGAAATGTAAATTGAATCTTTGTGTGTGCCAATTGTATAAGTTATGTTTATATCGTATGGTGTTGTGTAATGTGTCAATGTGTTATTTCAGGCCCTGGCCGAACAAGCGGCAAAGGCTAGTGGAGCGGAGGCACATCGGTTGGCTGACCAGGTGGCGGCTCTCGAGAGACAGCAACAGCAAGACGTTGCGAGACAGGTTGCGGCTGAGAGGTCGAACGATCTGATGATCAAGATGATGATGATGATGATGGAGAAGCTAGAACCTAGACCTCAACCTCAACCTCAATGTACAATTTGTTAAAGAAGCTGCTAAAGAGCAGCTAATGATACATTAATTAGAGAACTGATGTACTAATGTACAGTAAGAGCTTTAAGTTTTGGCAGGCTCCCAGAGGCAAAAAGTGAAGGGGATCTCCCCCCGCCTCATGCAATGTTTCGCACACGCAAACCCCCCAAATATGTATAAAATGCCCTCTGTGCCCCTGAGTTTTGGTCAATGTACTGTCGACAGTTTATTGTGAATTGCGGTAATAAGTAATGGGATAATCAATCTATGTATTATAACTAGAGGCCTGTATATGTAACTCTGACAAATGGGGGCTATTCAAAACGGGGACTAAGTAGCTATAAACTACTGTCTATACCAGGGGTCGGCAACCCAAGATGTTGAATGAGCCATTTTCGACCAAAAACATTAATTCAAAATCTATCTGGAGCCGCAAAAAAATGTAAGCCTTAAAATGCTTATATATATATAATGAAGACAACAGGGCCGCAAGTGGATATTAGTCTATCTATCAAAATAAAAAGTGCGCTATGGTTTAACTTTCAATACATTATTATGCCATGTTTTGTTGCATTGACAAAATTATAGAAATTCAATAAAGAAATAAGCTTTTTGTTGTTGTCATTTTTATTTGGGGGATTTTCTTACTACCAAACACAACACAGTAGTAACTTTTAAAGTGCAATGCAGGCCTACAGTTGTACTTGAAATGTACTGTAATTCTGCAAACTGTTAATAAATCAATCAATCAAACTGTAATTCCTGAGTCCCCATGTATAGTGCATGCAAATTAATAAAATAAAACAGCGTGCAAGGATAAAATAAAACACAGCAGCCTAATAGCCTTTAAAAAAGCCAAATAAAACAAATATAGTCCAGTTTCATTTTCAGTGTGCAATCCTCTTCTCTGTTCCACTTTCGGCCTCAACTCAGACACCCGCACCACAGTACAGCAATCCAGCTCTGACTGACCTGAGCAATAAAACACAATAATATCCAGCTCTGACTGACCTGAGCAATAAAACACAATAATATCCAGCTCTGACTGACCTGAGCAATAAAACACAATAATATCCAGCTCTGACTGACCTGAGCAATAAAACACAATAATATCCAGCTCTGACTGACCTGAGCAATAAAACACAATAATATCCGCGTCATTCAAAATACTGACATAAATCACTTGATAAAACAGCTACTACGTTACTAAATGAAGCGCCTATGAAAGGACTGTGTTCTTACCCGTTTAATGTGATTTCTGTGTGTTGACATCGCTGGAGAGCTTCTCAACATTGGGCACGTAAGATGTCACTTTAATCTTCACACACGACTGCAGGCTCTCATCGGTGAGGCGTGTGCGGTATTTGGATTTAATGTAGTTCATGTTTGAGAATATCTGCTCACAAAGGTACGTTGATCCAAAGATGGATAATACTCCAAATGCGAGTTTCTTCATGTTCACATAATTGTCTGGAAGAGCATTCCATGTTTTCCACACAAGTGTGTCGTGTTTTGGGAGGTTTACAATCTCGGTCCATTTGTGTTCAAGGGCGAGAGTGGCTTTCTGACGAGTGACGTCTTCTATCTCGGCTGTCATACTTTTGAACTTGGACACCCATAAATCTTTGTCAGCGATATCGGCCAGTTCCATTTCCAATTCAGCTTGCTTTAATCCTGGAAATGCAGCCGTGTTCAACAGGGACGGGTCAATCTCCAGGGGTGAGACAGGGAACGAGTGTTTTTTCCTTTCTGAACTCACTAAATCTAGCCCCAAATGCAGTTTGCATATCGACGATCGCACGATCGGAAATACTCACTATTGATTGTGTGATTGCGGTTGGCTGCTTTGAACTCTCTCAGGGAGTCGAAGTGAGTGAGCGTGCCTCGCTGTACATCCCTGGCCAACACGGTCAGCTGGCGCTCGAATGATAAAACAGTTTCCAGCATATGCAGGGCAGTGCCCCCCTGTCCCTGGAGACTTGTGTTAAGCTTGTTCAGGTGACTGGTCATATCCACCATGAAGCGTAACTTTTCCAGCCACACTGGATCATCTAGCTGTGGGTATGCTCAGGCCTTTGCTTTCCATTAATGTTTTGACGTGTTCTACACAAGCGATAAAGCGCTGCAGAACCTCACCCCTGGACAGCCAGCGGACTTTATTGTGGAGGAGGAGATCTGTGTATTCGCTCTCGACTTCTTCCAGTAATGCACGGAACTGGCGGTGATTTAAGGCTTTTGCAATTATTTTGTTCACCATTTGGATCACAATGTTCATCACCTCAATACACTCCGGTGGGAGTGTATTACACTCCGGTGTATACACTTAGCAGGGCAGATAACATGCAAATTACAGGAGAATCGTTCACTTGCGGATACAAGCACCAAAATTGGCACACATACTCCTTAGGGGTTGCTCTTTTGAGAAAACCACTGTGCCAAAAGACATTTCAAGATGGCGGCCATTTTTCAAGATAGCTGCCATTGAATATACAGTAATATTGCATTTCGCAATAAAATCCCATAGACTTGTCCTATTTGAATGATCTTGGTGTCAAATCATACATTTTTCACTCCGTTGTCTGTGCACACAGTGCCTCTTGGTGCAAGATGCAGTGAAACGCAAGCAGCTTTCGATCCAACTCTTTCTGTAGTAGAGCCACAAAACCCTTATGTGTCCCATGCATACTAGGCGCCCCATCTGTAGCCACAGACACTAGTGTTGCGCGGTTCAGGGTTTTTCATGACCCGCAGGTCCCGCATTTGATAATAATCACATGTGATTGACACGTGTGGGTGACAATGTTATCACACGTAAAGATGAAATTACCTACCTAGGTTCCATCCTGGAGGCTAATCTTTAAATGACCTACCTAGGGTCCATCCTGGAGGCTAATCTTTAAATGACCTACCTAGGTTCCATCCTGGAGGCTAATCTTTAAATGACCTACCTAGGTTCCATCCTGGAGGCTAATCTTTAAATGACCTACCTAGGTTCCATCCTGGAGGCTAATCTTTAAATGACCTACCTAGGTTCCATCCTGGAGGCTAATCTTTAAATGACCTACCTAGGTTCCATCCTTGTTCGGTTATTTGGCGATGTTGTGCCGAGGCTCCGACCAGCCCTTGCACTAGGCAGAGTTAAAGTGACTAACACGCACAGTGAACTAAATGCTCCAATGATAGCTTATATTTGATGAACTCAAACGTGCATTTTATAGGGTTTTTATTAATTCATGTTAATCATAAACACTTACAATCATACATTCACACGTTCTGTTCACACTTCCCCCCAACACAAGATGAATACAGTATCCCGGCCTGGATTACAGGTCCTATTGGTCTGTGGTTCTATCCTAACTCTGTCGGTAGGGTTTACTATCATTTTACACTCTAAGACTCCCAGATCATGGTACAGCTTAGCTTGTCATTGTTGACTCTCAGACTTAGTTCAGTGACACATTAAGTGGCATATTGATTAAGTGGTTTTAAATCTACCTTATCATTAATCAGATGGTAATTAATCAATGATCGGGAGACAAGAACACAGATGACATTTGGTTACAATCTAAACATCATATTACATCAATTATTAATAATGCACAATTATATATCGCATAATACATTATAGCATATAATATATAGCAAATACATACCGCTGGTCTCTGCCTAGACAGACATGTATCACGTTCGATGGTATTGGTGAATCTGACTATCATTGCTTTGTCAGTATATTAAAGCAAGCTCTATGACTGATGTCACACCTCCCTGCTAAACACTTTCAACCAATCAGAAGCCACAGACCATCCTGCCTGCACCTCTGGCTACAGCAGCCAGCTCCTATTACAGTCTCTGTAATGCCCAACTACTTTAAACTGTTTAGATTATTACAGGTATTTATCATTTAGCCTTTTTACCAACCCAATATATAATAGGTTATTAGAACACATTTAAACAATTGAAGAGGAATTAAAGATTGGTTACTTCAATATTGTATGTTCTAGCTGAGTTGACTCTGCCCTGTGAAAGGAGTCAATAATGGCCTGTCTTACAACAGGAGAGGGCCGTAAAACCCCCGAAAACCACCGGTCTGTTTGTAGAATGGAATGTGGGGACCTGAGCTCTCCCACTCTAGAGGAGCTGCTTATATCTCCAATCAATCTGACCCAATATATAATTTCTCATTATGAGTACAAATCTCGCACACCCATAAATAACCAAACACTCCTCACGTCAGTGATGAAAATTGATCTGGATATTCATTTTTCATAAACTGAAAGATTATTTTTGATATTAATTTTTTTTCGGAAATATTATTTTTTGATATTTGGGCGCATGCCATTTTTAGTAATTTCGGAACCTGTTAAATAATACTGGATCCACATACTGAAGTTATAACATTATACAACTTTGAAAAACACATTAAAATAAAACACAACCCATTAACTGCATAAATCAATAAAACAATGAAAATAATAAAAGGTTTACATGCGTCGATATCGTGGACATTTTTTGTAATTATCCCAACGCACCCTTAAGTATTAAATTCAGTTACAGCTAATCAAACTTATGTATACTTGTCATAATGTGATACAGTGCATCTCCACTTTTGTAGGAGAGATGCTGTTTCATGTCAGTTAGGGGTCACCTAACTGACATGAACTTTTGGTCACCTCTGTCCGTTTAATTTTATGGCTGTTTGCCCGGACAAAGCTTCAGACTTATCTAAACAACCCCCTTGTTTTGAGGAAGAAGACAGTTTATTTTCCCCCAAGACTGGTTCCTTATCTTAAGAAACATTCTTCCCGTGCTCCCCCACCTCTGCAAACGACTCTTTGGTTGCAGAATGGGCCCAGTTGGTTAACAAAGTTTAAACAATGCAGTTTATTACCCCTGGTTGTTTCCTAACCAATCATGATCACAAACTTGTCTTAGTATTTTGTCACCGTGTTAGGAACCTCAAATTGTGATTTTAACAAAATAATCGATTTTGCATCTCAACAACTTGGTGTCATTTACTCTTTTTGGATTTTTTACTTTGACTTTATCAAAAGCAACCCAATTGAAAATTGCAAATCCTTGCAATATTTAACCACATTATGTGTCTTTCACACATGCAGTCTTTGTGCTTGTGTGTGTGTGTTAGTTTGTGCGTGCGTGCGCGCATACGCGCTCACGCACAAAACCCACTTGCACTTTGAGAGACCGTGTTCCCCCCTCCCAATCGAAGGAAACTTAATCATTTTACCAGCATTCTTTTTTACCTTTGTCCATAAGGACTTAATTGGCACAGATTAAATCCATTTACCTGCTATTTGTGGTATAGTACAGATATAATGAACCCACATACATCATCACATTTATTATGCACAGATCAGACACACATCTCGTGTGTGAGTGTGTGTGTGTGCGTGCGCGTGCGTGTGTGTGTGTGTGTGTGCTGTTTGTGACATCTTGTTGTCACTGAAGCCCCAATTGTTCCCTGCTGTAGGAACAAAATGGGTAGAGAAGCATTTCACATGCTACTCTTTCTGACCCAGTTCTGATCTCGCTGGCATGAAAGCGTTCACCCACCCCCATCTTTTTCCTTTTCTAGGATCTAAAAGGACAGGAGCCATCGTGGCATTCTTCTCAGCCGCTTTACACACTCGACACAACAAATGTGTCGACACTGCGGTTTTCTGTACCAGACTGGACTTTGCCATTCCCGGTTTGCCACCCTTCACGGGGGCAATCTTCGGGTGACCCCTCACGAAAGTCACCCCAGGTTTCCTGGTGTGTGCGTCATGCTCCTCCGCCCGTTGATTGCGTAGACTGGCACCAGTAATGCCACAAATCACGCTCGGCATTTCTGTGGTGATGAGGATCGACGACCCGTCGGCCTTGCCCACGACGTTTGCGGGCATGGCTCTGATGATGAACGGTGAGGCGTAGGCAGCCTCCAGTTCCTCTGGAAGGCTGCTCACCTGTTCCGCTCCTGTTGACAGCTCTGCTGCTGCTGTCGGTCCCACTTCGATGTTCGGCCATTCCTCCTCTGTCGAAGGCTGCGGAACTGCGTGGTTCTCGTCGGTTCCCTCAGCTCTGCCCGTAGCCGCTCTTGGCCTGCTAGGACTCTGACTGAGGGTTGGTGTAGAGAGCCCTGGGCCCCCTGCATGGTTACTGCAGGAAGCACCAGGCTGTGCCTCCGTTGTGACAGGCTCTATCTGCTCCCAGCCCGGATGGCTGGTAGCTGACCCGTCTCTTCGCCCCTCTGGCACCGCGTCCGCTCCGCCCGTCTCTGCGCTGGCGAAAGGGTCCGTGATGTCACATCTCGTGACGTCTGGTGCTGCGTCTGCGGGCTGGAGTATGCCCCCCTCCTTGGCTCCTTTGTTCCTGCTTTCTGCAGGACACTCACAGAGGCCTATCTGGTGGCACCCTGCTGTGGTGAATATGACACCTTTGGCTACCCTGCCTTTCTCCTGACAGATAGCAGCCCTAATTACACGGTATCTTTCACTGTTGTACTGTTTAATATATAAATTCAGTAATTCATTTTCTATGTGTGCGAGTCTATCTTCGTTTTGTTCCTGAAGGATCATCTCGTAATCTGACGACGCGTCTATCACATCGTCCATCGCCCTGTCCAGCTCAGCAAAACTTTCAGTTATCTCACTGAATGAACCCTTGTCAATACAAAGATCCACCCTATAGGTTGTACTATCAAACATAGCTTGAGCCTGTGAGCTCTGTATCTTTAGCTCGTTTAAAGAAGCCATTTTTCCACCCCCTCTGTCCCTCCCCTTAACAACAGTACAGGAACTAATTGGACTGGGTTAGTGGTTTAGTCGACTTCACAAATCATTCATTCACTCAAGTAAATGGTTAGTTTTTTGCCCAGCTTTAATTAGCGGACTCTGACACAAATGTGCCTATTATTTGTACTCAGAGAAGCCCATACTTCCCTGTTAATACCTTCACCAAATAAACCTTTTTTATATTATATAGATTATATATAATATAAGTATCTAGATTTATATTGGCCGTGGGCGGTCAAACTCTATAGCCTTCCGTAAACCTGGATCACAGGTTTTGCTAGATGCGTCACGCAACAGTTATTATAGACACGCCCTTCCTTTATGCGCACTTCAAAGCACGCTTTCAGCGTTAAACATTATTGACTGGTAAGATTATTACATCGCCTTTAATGCTGAGTTTAAAACCCTATTTTGTTCTAAACATTTATCACCGCTATTAATTACTACTTTGGTAGATTATACCGCCGTATAATTACCAGTCCCCCTGTCACTCCAGTGACACATTGGGACATTTGCATGACAGTGGGAAAGAGGAATTTCCCCCCCCCCCTCACATGCACTAAACTGCTGTTCTTCTTGGTGCGGTCTCAGCACCCAGCAGGAAAACACTTTTATTGTGGTTACTATAAAAAGCACCTCTCTTGGTTTAAACGACCGGTGTCTTAACCGGTCTCAATTAAACTTTATGTTTGGTTACAAATAGTCTTTCTAATCAGTTTCCTAAACTGACCGTCGATTAGAACTTTGCCCTATCGAACAATGACTCCCAAACTATTGTTAAACCCGCAGTCACTTTTGTGGCTTACGGTTTTAACAGCTGTCTTTCACATGGACCCATACCCACATGAAAACAGTTTAACGGTGCCGCTTAGTTAGTAGCACAAATCAAAACGGCATGCCGTCACGGCAGCATTTATAGTTTGATTTAATCCTGTGGATACTAACGACTGCGGCATCGCATTCACATGCGCTGCTATCAACGCACGGCTTGAATTTCAGTTGAATAACGTCACACCAGACAATAATAACCACACTTGTGGTTATTAGTGTGGCACAATTCAACTCTGTGTGCTGGTCCCAACACACGGTAATTTATTTTCGTTATAAATTGTGGTCACTTTAGTGACTATACACCGATCTACGCTGTTTAGTTTAACAGCACGGCAACCGAATAAGTTCAAACCGTCGCAGTTGAACTATTCTGAATTAAAACAACTTTAAATTGCAAATCCCTTTAGTGACTGCTAATTTAAAGCCCTTTACAACGCGGTAGCAATTTAAACTGTAATATGTCAAACGGTTTCGGTTCAGACTATATTATATCTTAAATATGCCCGGGCGCGTGTTGAGCTGCACGCTGATCCCAGCGTACGGCCCTTTCTTTCTGTTCAAACTAGGCACTTTAGTGGCTCTATGGGTTTGACAGTTCGCACGGCGGCGAATTAACTTTCGCACGGCGGCGAATTACTGTGAACTGTGCACTGATCCCAATGCACAGTACAACTGCCTTTAAATTGTGGTCACTTTAGTGACCACTAATTTAAAGTTCTTTAAACGCGGTAGCGATTGAAACTAGTAATATGTCTAGATTATAGGCTATATTACGAGTCAAACCGCCCGGCCACGATTTAAACTGTGCGCTGATGCGCACGGTACAAATCTTGTTTTAAGTCAAGTCACGTCAGTGACGCACTACGATTTAAAACTGTGCGCTGTAGTAGCGCTATGATTTAAACCTGTGCACTTTAGTGCACAACGATTTAAAACTGTAATATGCCTAGATTATAGGCTATATTACGGCTTCAGCCGCCCAGCAACGATTTAAAACTGTTCGGTTATTTGGCGATGTTGTGCCGAGGCTCCGACCAGCCCTTGCACTAGGCAGAGTTAAAGTGACTAACACGCACAGTGAACTAAATGCTCCAATGATAGCTTATATTTGATGAACTCAAACGTGCATTTTATAGGGTTTTTATTAATTCATGTTAATCATAAACACTTACAATCATACATTCACACGTTCTGTTCACACTTCCCCCCAACACAAGATGAATACAGTATCCCGGCCTGGATTACAGGTCCTATTGGTCTGTGGTTCTATCCTAACTCTGTCGGTAGGGTTTACTATCATTTTACACTCTAAGACTCCCAGATCATGGTACAGCTTAGCTTGTCATTGTTGACTCTCAGACTTAGTTCAGTGACACATTAAGTGGCACATTGATTAAGTGGTTTTAAATCTACCTTATCATTAATCAGATGGTAATTAATCAATGATCGGGAGACAAGAACACAGATGACATTTGGTTACAATCTAAACATCATATTACATCAATTATTAATAATGCACAATTATATATCGCATAATACATTATAGCATATAATATATAGCAAATACATACCGCTGGTCTCTGCCTAGACAGACATGTATCACGTTCGATGGTATTGGTGAATCTGACTATCATTGCTTTGTCAGTATATTAAAGCAAGCTCTATGACTGATGTCACACCTCCCTGCTAAACACTTTCAACCAATCAGAAGCCACAGACCATCCTGCCTGCACCTCTGGCTACAGCAGCCAGCTCCTATTACAGTCTCTGTAATGCCCAACTACTTTAAACTGTTTAGATTATTACAGGTATTTATCATTTAGCCTTTTTACCAACCCAATATATAATAGGTTATTAGAACACATTTAAACAATTGAAGAGGAATTAAAGATTGGTTACTTCAATATTGTATGTTCTAGCTGAGTTGACTCTGCCCTGTGAAAGGAGTCAATAATGGCCTGTCTTACAACAGGAGAGGGCCGTAAAACCCCCGAAAACCACCGGTCTGTTTGTAGAATGGAATGTGGGGACCTGAGCTCTCCCACTCTAGAGGAGCTGCTTATATCTCCAATCAATCTGACCCAATATATAATTTCTCATTATGAGTACAAATCTCGCACACCCATAAATAACCAAACAATCCTGGAGGCTAATCTTTCAATGTTATCACACGTAAAGATGAAATTACCTACCTAGGTTCCATCCTGGAGGCTAATCTTTAAATGACCTACCTAGGTTCCATCCTGGAGGCTAATCTTTAAATTACCTACCTAGGTTCCATCCTGGAGGCTTAATGACCTACCTAGGTTCCATCCTGGAGGCTAATCTTTAAATGACCTACCTAGGTTCCATCCTGGAGGCTAATCTTTCAATGTTATCACACGTAAAGATGAAATTACCTACCTAGGTTCCATCCTGGAGGCTAATCTTTCCGGTGATAAAATGGCCACCAACGTAATCAAAAAAGTCAACCAAAGAACAAGATTCCTTTACAGGATCTCCTCACTGGTCGACAAAAACACCTTGAAGACCTTAACAGGAGCCCTCGTACAAGGCTTCTTTGACTATGCATGCACCTCCTGGTACCACAGCACCTCAAAGGCCCTTAAAACTAGGCTCCAGACTTCCAAAAACAAACTGGTCAGGCTCCTACTTGGCCTCACCCCCCGAACCCACCTCACCCCTGCCCACTTTGACAGACTGGCATGGCTTAGGGTCGGCAACAGAGTACAGCATCTTGCAATGGGTCTGGTCCACAAGATTCGATACTCCACCAAGATACCCATATACCTGTCTAGATACTTCCTTAATGTTAACGAAGTCCACACCCACAACACCAGAGGGAGTGCAACGAACCATGTACAACCCAGATTCGGCACAAACAAGGGACTAAATTATTTTCGCTCCTATGCCACCAAAATGTGGAACGCCCTACCAACAGTCATTAAGACATGCGAATCCCTTGACTCCTTCAAAACCGCTCTCAAAGGGCACCTACGGATGGCTGCAATTCGAAACTGGCCCCCGTAAAATCTGAATCCCCCCCACCGCCCCCCCCCTTTTCCCCTCACTGTATATGTTTCTTTTCCCTTTTTACCTCCATTATGATGAATCCCTGTTCTGTTCTTTGTCTATATAGTGTCTATTTGTACGTCTCTAAATGTTTTGATGAATTGAACATGGTGGACCCTGTTGTAAACAAGTGTAATGCTTAATTGGGTCGTCCACTCACAGTTAACAGCCTTTGTATTGAGTTTGTGCTTGAAATGTACTGTAATTCTGCAAACTGTTAATACAATTTTCAATCAATCAATCAAAAAGCCCCGCAGCACCACATCAATTTTCACAACTCGACCTGGCCCGCAACCCGCCATCATTAAATGCACGTCAAATATGTCTTTGAACGCGGATTTTATTTGTCAAAAAAATGTGCTAAACTGTCTTAAAGGCTAATAATATCACTGGCAAGCACGCATAGTCACGGGTGTTCCGACCACCGCATCGCATCGAAGCCATTCATTTGTCACACACGTAGCGACATGGCAGATTGAGAGGAGACAGAGAGGTTGAGGGGAGAGAAGAAAGACTCACCCGTGAGTCGCAGACATAGCCTACAGTATAACAACAGGACTGTCTGTCACTGCACAGACGCTGAAAGAAAACGCCACTAAAGACCTAAGAAAAACTATTTGAAAACGTTTGCGTTGTCTAACTTGTCCTCCTTGCACTTACACTCCACACACGTGCGCACACACACACACACACACACACGCACGCACGCACACACACATACACACACACACACACACACACACACACACACACACACACACACACACACACGCTGAAGGAAGGGACTGCTGGTGGTTATACAAAATTTCACTCGCTCTGGAGTGAGTCAGAATTTAAGACTCAGTCAGAACACAAGAGGCAAGATGGAGTCCAACCATTAACTGATGACTTAAGTAGACATGAAACACAACTCACCACTGTTCAAGGACGCGCAGGGAAAAGGTAAAAAAAGGTTTAACAGAATGTCCGTTGTGGTGAGAAAAGTTGACAATGATAATTGTGTGTGGCGGCGGCCGCGCTACCGCTACGTGCCTGCGGGGTGTGCTCATGCACGCGCGTTGGGAGCACGTAAGGTTGTGCGCTGTTTGGGGATTAATAATACTTAATATACTCCTTAATATAATCTAGATTCATTCAACTTTATCTTCCTGAATTACGGCATAGATCCACTGTTCTTGATTTCTCTCTCTGTCTGTGTGTGTGTGTGTGTGTGTGTGTGTGTGTGTGTGTGTGTGTGTGTGTGTGTGTGTGTGTGTGTGTGTGTGTGTGTGTGTGTGTGTGTGTGTGTGTGTGTGTGTTAAACTTCTGAAGAAATGTGTAAAACTGTGATGGCAAATTGGCCATAAATATGTTAATATTACCTGAACCCCTCCTAATTTGTTTACTCCAGGTGGCTGAATGGTTATATAAGGTCACTTGTAATCTCTCAATATTGCTTTGCTATTCAGATGTAATTCAGTCAGTCAGTATAAGTAGGCCTATTAGAACTGTGATTGATTGATCATGCGTGCGTTGGGAGTGCAGTCTTAATTAGCAACGTTGTACAGCCGTGAGACTCTGCCTTTGAAGCGCAAACATTATCCACAAACGACCCCCCCCCCCCCCCCCCCCTCAATGCTGCATAGAGAGAGTGTGAGAGAGACGCTCTACTCCTTACTTACAACAGTGTTTCACCGGATTTTACTGTTAAATAAATAAATAAATAATTAGCACGTGACTGCGCACGTCTGTAGGAACCGATAGTTAGATCCGAAATTGAATTAGGCCTACTGTAATGGGTGCCACGGAAAGTACAGACAACTCACCCCACACTGTCAGAAAGTGAAGACAACTCACCGGGGTGAGTTGTCTGGACTTTCGGGGTGAGCTGTCCGTACTTTCTCGCCCAACTCGCCCCAGCGGAAAGTACAGACAACTCACCCCGCCATGTCAGAAAGTGAAGACAACTCACCGGGGTGAGTTGTCCAGTATTTAAAGAAAACAACCGTCTACTGATTGATTGATTGATTGAAATATTTATTAACAGTTTGCAGAATTACAGTACATTTCAAGCAAAAACTCAATACAAAGACTGTTAACTGTGAGTGGACAACCCAATTAAGCATTACACTTGTTTACAAGAGGGTCCACCTTGTTAAATTCATCAAAACATTTAGAGACTAAATAGACACTTCTATATAATATATAGAAGTTCTTTGACTATATTATAGTCAAAGAACAGAACAGGAATTCATCATAAAGGAGGTAAAAAGGGAAAAGGATATACAGTGAGGGGGAAAAGGGGTGGGCGGTGGGGATAACTAATACACTATACAGCAATTATTATTATTTATTATCAGAAAACTAACAAAGCTTTAAACTTTAGTTTATATATATAAAAAAAAACATGTTTTGTTTTAACCAAAAAAAGATCCCCTATATAGCCTACATACATAGCCAGTAAAGAAAAGGTTATTCTGGACTAGTATAGCCCTGAAACATGACTGTCATAATCATGACTTGTGAAGTACGAGCGTCATGTGAACCATGGCTAATTCTGGACCAAAATTACTAAATATGTCATAGGATCTAATCTAGCCCTGGGCAGTGGACCTTAATCATGTACGTCTTAACATTAATGACCGTAAATTGGGATCCCAATGATAATAAGTCTTTATCGAATTTGAGTAATTGATATTAAAAGGGTTCAATCACTGACATAATGGATATTTACGTGGTACCAACTATGAACAAGAAATTAAGTAGAAAATGTATATTAAACGACAGGAAAAGAGATGTCAACAAAACAACGTAGGCTGCTTTGACAACGCCCGACCGACCGACCACAGAAGGCTAACATCACCAGGCTAACTACAATCAATCAATCAATCAATCAATCAAAACACGAGTATTAGTAACTATCGTTGGATCACTTAATTGTTGTTTTATCTAGATTCACACACACATTCATACACCTTTACATAAGTTGCTGTCGGGCGGAAACCTCATCCATTTTTGAGGGGTTTGATTTATTTGTTTTGGCATAAATCAGTGCAATTGAACACCCTTTACGTCTGTGTGTTGTTTCGAAAATATTGAACCAATGGAAAGTAGTAGAAAGTGCTTTGGACAAAACCTCTTAACTCCATTGGACCCTCAAAATGTCTGCTATAAAAGCAACTAACTCCACCACCTCAGTATATAAAATATAATAAATATATAAAAGTTACAACACCAACTTTGATGAGGCTGTATTGCTTTGTTTTAAAATATACAAGGTTTTCTTAATTTCCTTGTGAGTTATGAGGTTTCCTCCAGACAGCAGAGATATAGTAGGCCTACTTTTACTATGTGTAAGTAAGTAATAGGTATGGAGATGTATGTATAGTATGTATTATATGTCTTCTAGAACAGACATTGTTTAGGCTACTCAGTCAGACCAAGTGATGATACCCTTGTGTCAACCTAGGATTTCCCCAGTAGGCGCGCACACACACACACACACACACACACACACACACACACGAAAACACACACATGGCGGAGACGCTGTTACTTATACCCATAGTGTACTGAGTGACATGCCTGTTGTATCATGAAAACACATGCCATGATTTTGCAGATGTAACTCTAATGCACCTATAATATTTGTTTTATTACTGTTAGTTGTGTAAAGAGATAAGAAATGTGGGTGGATGATTTCCATGAAACCATGTGGTTTCAAGAGAATAACCGTCCGATACAGAGCTCAGCATATTTCCTGTCAGTAGGCTGGGGTGCAAAACCCAAACTCAACTGTACTACACCATGCCATACATATTAGGGATATGACACTATACCGAACTCATGGCGGGGGACCGAATTGGTCACCACTCTGTCAGACACACGTTTTGATGCTGCATTAAAAAACAATTAACTCAACCTCTTCCTGTGTGAGACTTGGTCTCAGCCTATTCTAGTACTTCAGGATACACTATAGCGATAGTTTTCAACCAGTGGTCCGGGGACCACCAGTGGTCCGGGACCACCAGTGGTCCGGGGACCACCAGTGGTCCGGGACCACCAGTGGTCCGGGGACCACAAGTGGTCCGGGACAAAATCTTACATTTTGGTTCTGAGAGGCTGAGAATCTCATCAAATTGTGGCTCAATTGTCGAAAAAATAATGGGCCTTGACATGAAAAAGGTTGAAAACCACTGCCCTATAGAGAATATACCATCAGCATCAACAGATTGGACTCATATGTTTTGGTCATGTCCAAACCTGGTGGGTTACTGCAGGTCTGTTATTTATGTATTTAATATTTGTATTAAGGTTTTGCAAAAAAAAAGAACAGACAAAAGGAATTGAAAAGAAAAAGAGAGAGAGAAAACAAATGAAAAAAAAGACAAAACAACAAAAAAAGAGAGAACAGGGCATGATTTCAAATCAACGAGTTACAGAGACTAGAATATATCATATGGAAAGTGGAGGACACACAGATGCTGCATGCAGACTAAATGCTAAGTGGGATCAGTGAGACATTTGAGCAATGTGTTCTAAGAATTGCTGCCAAATCGCATGGAACTTGCTTGAATTATCCATCATAACATAACACATTTTCTCCATGTGTAATATACAAGTCAGTTCAGATAACCAAGCCTGGTTGGAGTGAGGTCTGTTATTTCTGAAATACTAGGACTGGATGTGAGGTCTGTTATTTCTGAAATACTAGGACTGGATGTGAGGTCTGTTATTTCTGAAATACTAGGACTGGATGTGAGGTCTGTTATTTCTGAAATACTAGGACTGGATGCAGTGGCGTGCATTTTGCTCAAGTGAAAAAAAGGGCACCTTGTGCAGCGCGTGGAACCGGCCGGTTGCCTTAATAGTGTGACTGAGATGTATAGATTTTGGGGCCTAAATAATATATTAGAAGCTATTTTATCAAGAATTGAGCAATGTCACCATGGTCCACATACTGTACAAAAAAAAGCTTTTTATGCTTGTCCTCCAACAGCATATCGTTAGGCTCATTAAAGGTGTAATTCACTGTCATGCACTTTAATGTCTAGACTTTGAGCTTCCGCCTTTTTGGCTGAAGCACGCAATGTTGTTCAAAAAACAACAACATTGTACTATTCATCTTATCTCAGCTCCGCTAGCAGGACGCCCACACGATCATTAGGGAAGGTGTATGCATGTACTATGTGTACTACATGTAAACTCTTCCAGCCATTCAGTAGCATAAAAAAAAAGGGGGTTTATTTTTATTATTATTTTAAATTTATTTGGGGACCCCCCAAAATAATTTGGCGACCCCCCTGAGGGGTCGCGACCCACGGGTTGAGAACCCCTGCTCTACTGCAGTGGTTCCCAAACCTTTTCATGTCAAGGACCCCCAAATTGACACTAATTATCCTGCGGACCCCCATTTGAAAACATAATTATGCCAGGGATAAGAGAAGAATTTTACGGCTCTACTAATAATATTGTTGTATAGCACCTTTCATGACATGAAATGCAGCTCAAAGTGCTTTACAGAGCAATGGAGAAAAAAAAGAAAAGAAAAGCAAGGCATAAAACATTAAAATAATAGCAGTAATGCAATACAGTGAGGACATGAATAACAAGGGATTTAAAAGATCAATTAA
Organism: Electrona antarctica; assembly: GCF_951216825.1. Classification (NCBI taxonomy): domain Eukaryota; kingdom Metazoa; phylum Chordata; class Actinopteri; order Myctophiformes; family Myctophidae; genus Electrona; species Electrona antarctica. Next base: position 54,489,935 of record NC_136811.1, on the reverse strand, counting down.
AAGCAAGAGTGTGGAAGTAGGTCTTGAGCTGCACTTTTAAAACAGTCTACAGAGGCTGCCTGTCGAAGGTACAGTGGGAGTTTGTTCCACGCCGCCGGCCCGGTGGTCAAAGGTGGAGCAGAAAGCTGCTTCACCGTGTTTTTTAGTTGACATTTTTTTAGGCCAGCAGTGGAAGACCTGAGGGGGCGGTTTGGGACATATTTAGGCAGGCAGTCATGTATGTACAGTAGGAAGGTGCGAGACCATTGATTCTCAACCCGTTTAATTTCAAGGACCCCCAGTTTGACATGCATTAGTCTACGGACCCCCATTTAATGGCATTTCTATCTCCCCAATTTATATTGTAAAATTTAATAACGTAATAAGCTTTCTCAACTGTCAGTTCCACTGTCACCAGGCCGGTTGCTCAGTGGCCTGATGACAGGCAATGCCGTTAGGCTGGCCTTCTTTTTGCTCTCCCTGAACATGCCTCGGTCTCCTAACACCCCCCCCCCCCCCCCCCCTGATCTCTTCTCTTCTTCCCTTTCATTGTTTTATTTCTTGAAAAAATGACACGATGGGAACCTTTTTTTTTACCTATAAAACTGTGATGTGACAACAAAGATGATTCAGATTCTGAACAGCTAGCAGGCACAATGAAGCTCTCAGAGTCAAACTCCAGTTGTAATGCCAGTACCAGCAGCACTGTGTCCTGTATTACACTAAATATGGCAATTATTAACCATACTGACTATAAACTAAAGTGAAAACTCCCCAGGCTGCAAATGGTTAGTAATGACCTGAAGAAGCTTGGATGACCACACCGTTGTTAATAAGATCCCAGTAGTTTATGAGTGCATAGTTCAGGAATCAGTTTATTAGTACATCGTTTATTGACCTGAGACATGGGGCCCTATTAAGCAAGACGAAAAACCCATGCGGTAATACAGATTTCGCCCTCGCTCTGCGCCTTTTCGTATTATGGAAGCCGTGGTGAGCGCTCACTCATATGGAATACCACGTTTCTGCATAATTTAGCATTGGGGGAGTGTCCATATGTTAATTATTTTCGCTTTGCGCTATTTTGCTATTAAGCCCCTTGACCTAAAAACACTCAGCGCATACCGATTCCGCCTGGGTCTGACCACGTCTTAAAAGCAAAAAGCACTGTTTGATTTTACACTTGAGCGGCTCTGGAGTGCTGCTGGAGTGTTGCCATGTCTGTTTGCTGTTTATTATAAGCGGCTTCTTTTTCTGCAAAGTTGCTTGTAAATATTGGTAGTTGTGGTTGCTTTTCTTGTTTCTAAAGTGCTTATTTGGGCTTTTCTCCTAATGTTGTTTAAACCAGTGATCCTCACACAGCGACATTCCCATGTCAAGGACCCCCAGATGAATGCATTTGCCCAACTAAGCCAGTGACCCCCATGACAGATTTGTGTTTTTAAATGTTTCAATAACATTTTTCAAAAATATTCTTATTGTCACTTTTTTCAAAGATTACTTTTGAAAATAGCAGATCTACCAGCTCACAATGCATCACATTCATTCATTAAAACAATGAACTCTGACTGCAGGGGGATATATATTTATAATGATCATTATAACAATGTGCAAGAAAATATGTAAAAAGAAGGAAGAACTTTATATTTGTGGACAATCAAAATATGCTGAAAATTTGAATGTGGTGTCATTAAAAGGAATCTTGATATGGCAGACTCACTATCTAGAAAATAAAAACATGGCACTTCATTTAAAATAGGTTGTAGACCCCTGTTATATGCGATTCTTTTGGGAGTATGTTTATAGACCTATTTACTTGTTTCTATGAGACATGGCAACAGTGAGCTTTCTGGCTTTCTCGTTGAGATTATAAAGGGTCATATATCGCTCATTTCTAAACCTTTTTTAAAAATTAAAACATCTCCATAATCACTGGGAAGTTTGCTTTCATACGCTGTATCACACCCGACTCAATTCTTCTTCAATAAAATGCTACGAGCGAAGACCATAACATTGGGGCCGCAGCAATACGCATGGCGCACGTATGGCATTTCAACTCATTCCTTCGTCGTGACTCGAATGAAATAAAATAAAATAAACGTTATTTTACTGGTGTTTTTCAATAGAAACAAATAAAGAGCGTGTGTGCAACAGTCAGTGCATATACGTGCATGCACTATAGGCTATATTTCCTCCTTGTCGGGATGGTGAGCTGAGCTCTTCACAGCCCGTTTGTCTTTCATATTATTCTTATAATATTTGATATTATAAACACTCATGGTTCTCTCATTTCTCAGCCGTTTTTTAAAATGTAAAAATCCCCACATTCCTTAGGAATCTTGCTTTCATTCGCTGTATGGTATATGGTTCTATTTTTATCGAATTAAACAATATCAAACGAACTTGTATGTTCGGGGGTTAGACGATTCTGGGAACATTACGCATGGATTGCCAATTTGCCAGCCAATGCTGCGTATCTACTCGCAGTTCCATTCCGATCTGAAAGGTATAGGTAGGTGCCATTTCAAAGGCTTAGTTATTCATTTATGAATCAAATCAACTAGAATAAAAAAATGTACAGCCGTTTTTCATGCTTAGAACAGAAACAAATGAAGTGATGATGTGCGTATATCTCCCTCCCTTAGCATATGGCTGCGCCGCTGTAATGACTTTCCAATGAACACTGCAAGTTACTTAACAAAATAGAGACATAGGCCTACAAGCTATGCACATCATGGCTGTGACAGCTTGTGGATCTGTTCTTTTGAGGCATAAAGGTGACAGCATGCCGTGCAATAGGAATAATTAACCCAAATGTGACAAAGTCATGTCATGTCTATGGTGCCAGTCTGCAGAAATGTAATACCACTTGCCGAAAAGGGTGCATTCCATGAGGACATCAGCTGGTGTCGTAAAGAGAATAGTACGGACATGTTCATTGGGTAAGCCTCAAAACTCCCTGAAACACTCCCATGACTAATTCAATGCCGTTTTGCTCACACCACGGGGTGTCGAAAGCGCTTCTTACCTGGCCCATAATTGTAATATGACATTGCACACGCCCCCACGTCTTAAAAACTGTAAAATTATATGTAATTAGATTCCACTTGCTTAATAGGGCCCATGGTGTTCTCTTTTGTCTGACCCTTCCTCACCCAGGAGTCACCACAGCTCCTTATCCTGACATCAGTCTGACCCTTCCTCACCCAGGAGTCACCACAGCTCCTTATCCTGACATCAGTCTTATGGTCCCTACACACTGTAGGAGTTTTAAAGTTGTCGGCGAGTCATCAGATCGTTATGTATTTCACACTGCAGGAGTCTTATTTTTTAAAATCGTCTGTCATTATATCATTGTGGCTGTTGTAGCCACTACTTCTTCCCATCAAACCAAATAAAAGTAGTGCAATGAGGCTGAGCTGTCGGCAGGAACTGTATGACGCGTTTCCAATCAAATCCAGAAAACTTCTTATTGTAGTTAAGGTGATTTATTGACAAAATAAACAAGGTCCAAAAAATGTACTGAAAAGGTTGATAAATGAAAACGTATAGATACAGGATTAAACGTAGATAAGCGATTAAACGGTCAACAGAAAATATTGAGCCTAGAGCAGGGGTTCCCAAACTTTTTTGGGGTAGACATTTTTCCAGGTACCCCCTCATCTGAAGCGGCCGCAGAAAAAAGTGTCGCGAGTCTTTTTGTTGTTTCTGCAGCATGCGTCCTGCTGTTACTGTTTGGGGTCATGACAGGTTGACTGATGTTGTAGTTTTAGTAATCATGTCAGCTATTGGCCCAAAGCAAACATGGGAGAAACACAATGAACAACACAAAAAATACGTTTATTGCGCAACTTGGCAGAAATGACCACGTAGATAAACATAATTTTAATGTTAAAAAAAGTTAAAACACTTTGTTTTTTCTTTTTTTCTGGGAATTATTTCGGGTACCCCCTGGCTATGAGTTGCGTACACCTAGGGGTCCGCGGACCCCACTTTGGGAACCGCTGGCCTAGAGCTCACCCCCATTGTTCTCTCACTGATTTTTATTATTACAGTAGAAGTTTGAAGAACCAAACTGTAAATAAAAGGTTTACATGACTTTCTGTCTCAGTCCGTATATAGCGAGCTGTAGTGAATAAGTAGAGAAGTAGAGTTGCATCGCTCACTTCACAGGGGTGTGATTTTTTATTATTACAGTAGAATTGTTTTCCTTATGAAAGCAGAGAGTCTTCTGTTTCATACGGTATATAGTATTTATATGTCGCTATAGGCCTTATTTTGTGAATATTGAGGAGTTCACGTCCATGTCTTCTCTGAAGTTATCTGGTGGGCACAAGCTGCATTAAATAACCAATTACTGTCTAACTGTAGATGGGATCAATGTGTTTTCATTCGGTGTATAGGATGTATAGGATATTTATTGGGTTCAATTTTATATCTGCCTGTCAATGTCTGACTTTAAACCATCCATAACTCTGCTCGCTGTTCAAGATAACCACTTCCAGGCAAATGCAGGTGTTGCAAAAAGGTCAATATCTCCAGAATGGAACATGGTCAAATCAATGTATTTTTTAAATTGAAGTGGACAAGTTCAGCTTTCTTTTGATGTATGCGTGTGATTCTCGCTATAAGAGAACATTTTGCTGTGGGCCCCCGAACAAGGCCTTTGTGCAATGTTAAACGGTAGCAACATCAAAATAGGCCTGGGGAGATCCTGTAGCAATCAAAGTGTTAAGCCTCTCCAACTGATCCAAAATGCCGCAGCTCGCCTGGTCTTCAACCAGACAAAAAATTGACATGTCTCTCCCTTTCTCTGCTCAATCCATTGGCTCCCGGTCGTCGCCACAAAGAGTACAAAACTCTGATGCCAGCCTTCAAAGCAACCATAAGTATGGCACCGTCATATCTTGCAAGACTGATCGGACCCTACAAACCCTCCTGCGCACTCTTCAGCCGACGCAGGGAGGCTGGAAGCACCTTCACTAAAAACGCCGGGACAACGCTTCCCATAGCAATCAGAACTGCAGACTCACTCCCAAGTCCCAATCTTCCGCCGTAGTCTGAAAACCCACCTCTTCAAACTCCATCTTAATATACATTCAAAGATTTGCACCACATTTTCACAAATCTTCAAAAATAGCAGATCTACAAGCTTGTAGCGCAGATCTGTGCCGCGCTATGAGCTTGTAGATATGCTATTTTTCAATAGCTAAACTATAACATAATGCTTAAAACACCAAAAGGGGTTCCCGTCCAGAATTTTATTTGGGTCAGTAGTTCCCAGAAGAGCCCGTAGCACTTGCCCTGTAGCCTCGACGACCTTACAGGCATATTATGCAAATGGCTCAACTTATGTAACTTAGATAGCATTTGATGTAGACATGGCACTCTATAGTGTATACGCATAGTTTCATCATATAGATATTCCACTGTTAGATTCTTAGCTTACGTATGATTCTTGATGACCATTTTTATGTATTTGATGTATGTTTTGTTCTTGCAAAGCCGCTCTGGATTAAGAGTGTCTGCTAAATTGCAAATGTGAAACACCGGATAAACTATACCACTAAGAAATGCCTAACAGCCTTGATAGGATTTGGTGACACCTGGCATGGTTATATGTTATGGTAATAGATCAGGGGTTGGTTAAAATTATCAACACGGGTGCCAGGTTAAAAAGAAAACATACTTTGTAATATATACGGTACCACATTTAGCTATGTTTCAAGACTTCTTCATTCACAAAAACAGATGTTTCGATCCATAGTGGTTCTTCATTAGGTCAATAAATAAATAAAAAATCCTGTTAGGCCTAATTGATTTCTTGATTCAAACCTTTTGGAGACAACTTTGTTGTATGTAATTATTTTCTCTCCTGAGCAATACGTTTTAATGTCAATGTCGATGTCGCCGCCCCTTCTTGGAGTCTTAAAATGCTCTAGTGGTCAGCAAGTAAGTTTGGCCTCGTACAGTTTACATGTTTCTTTCTAAACCATTGGATGTTGTGCTACAACAACATCAATTAAGACCTGGAACTTGCAAATATACCATAATGTATTCTCACCATTTATATTGGACAATTAGTCCCCCAATTAAATGGTTATAAATGTGTGTTGTCTGCAAAACTATAGTAACATATTTAGTTGCATGTACAGTACAGTACAGTACAGTACAGTACAGTACAGTACAGTACAGTTGAGCTTATAGGACTAGATATTATACAATCCCTTAGATAATCAGAACTTGGCATCGAGTGGGGTGTGGAGGGGTAAAAGCTTCACTGAGGTCAGGTGGGCACCCACACACAGTACAGTACAGTACAGTACAGTACAGTACAGTACAGTACAGTACTTACGTGACTTTGTGTGTATGTGCGTGTATGAGCACAAGCACCATCCATTGATATTAACTTTGTAGGTCTGTGTGTATGTATGAGCATGACCCAATATTCACCCCAGCAGCCATTACGTGACTTTGTGTGTGAGCGTACAGTACAGTACAGTACAGTACAGTACAGTACAGTACAGTACAGTACAGTACAGTACAGTACAGTACAGTACAGTACAGTACAGTATTTTCTAACTAAGCCATTGGATGTTGTGCTACAACAAAATCAATGGCTAATTTAAGAACTGGAACTTGCAATATACCTTCTACAATAATGTATTCTCACCATTTATATTGGACAATTAGTCCCCAGATGAAATGGTATGCATGTTGTCTGCATTTCTACAGTAACATATTTAGTTGAGCAGAAGGCTTGCAGAGCTGTTTGTGTCATTGGTGTCAGCTCAGATGTGTAAGCTAGACACACAGTCCCTGTTCTTTCAGTATGATTCAAATCACTTTAGTACTGTTGTAATCTAAATACGGGACCCTCGTCTGGGTTGACAGACAGGTAGTGTGTGCAGGCTGGGTGGTGTGTGACAATCCTGTTGAAGTATTACTTTGGTACGGCGACTGCGGCGGCGGCCGGCGGGTACCCGGGAGAACAAATTAACGAGACATGAGACAGTATCACGCTAAGGTTCACAAAGTTTATTACACAAACATGAAACATATATAGTGCTGGATCATAATGACGTAACAATAAGATATGAGACAGAAGAACGTGCCTACTGCAGCAAGGCTGACCTTGCTGTCGCCTAGATGTCTCTCGTAGCCTATCTATAAAGAATGCTACAGTACCGGCAGTACACAATACATATCAAGTACACTGTATCTCAAGTTCAAGTACATAGACTAAGATGTACTGTGCATGGGCTAATATCACAACAGTTCCCGTCTTTGATTCTGAAAGAAACAACTGATACTATATTGATACAGTGCGGAAATACGTCGCAATCACAATCTCGGAACCGAAAAAAAACTAGCCAATATCACCTTATCACTTCGTCTGTGATATCAATCTTTGCTAGGAAAATTGTACCCGAGTCCCCCTCCTCATCAACCATCCATTGGGCGAACACACGCATGCGATTTGATTGCGACGCGAAAGAAAGAGGAGAGAGAGAGAGAGAGAGAGAGAGAGAGAGAGAGAAAGAGAGAGAGAGAGAGAAAACAAAGAAACAGAGGGGAAGACATCAAGAAAATCCAACGCTACATATTAAAAAGAAAACACATTAAAACATCTAACATTAATAATATAATCATAAATATACAAAAATCATTAGGGGAGGGAGAGGGAAAGGAGGGGAGGGGTAGGGAAAAAGGATTGGGGATGAGAAGAAAAGGGAAGGATACAAAAATAAAAAACACAATAAAATCATCCTGACTATAACACAATAAAATCATCCTGACTATATGTAACCTAAGATAGATCACTGATCATCTTCAAACCTAACTCATTTCTAAACTAATGAATAATCAATCTTGAATCAAGTAATGTTCTATCTAATTTCTACACTCCTAGAATAAAATATAAGACACAAAATCAGTAAATCAGTCTAATCTAAGACTATTCTATTCTTGATTATTGTTGCTCAGTGATCTTTGAGCATCACCTTTCATCTATCCTCTTACTCACTGTCTAGTGGTGTTGCATTCAGGTTGGCACAGTGTTCACAATCATTATCAGTGGCCTGTAGAGTATATGCGTTGTTAGAGTGGATGCTTCTGGTTTCTAACAGGAATGCTGTGTTTACGGTGTGGCCTACAATCTTACTAATACACGCTTTAACGCACATCAACCCAACGCAGAAAACAAAAATGCACATCACTAGTGGAATGACTAACTGTAGTATGAGGCCCTTCCAACCTGACATTAATGAGTCTAACCAGCCAAATTCTCCGTCATCGGTCACTTCTCTATCCTGTAGCTCCTGTCTGATTTGGGTCATGTTATTCAATGCCTGTTGTATGACCTGACCATCAGCATCATCTTCTGGGATGAAAGTACAACATGTCTGATCTCCTATGAGACCACACACACCCCCCGATGCCCCTGTCAATAGATCCAAAATCAATCTGTTTTGCATAACCATTAAACGCAAGGCGGTTAACTCCTTGCGCACACTCTCTCCTTCGGTGACACTTGCATTGATAAATGACATTAGCCTCTCTACTTTCTCACATACTTCACCTAATCCAGAACTTGCCCTGTGTGGGATTGTACTGCCTCCCTTAGATCTGAAGGCCCTCTTTGAACGACTGTGAAATCATGTATGCTACAGTGTGTGGAATAACAGTATTTGGCAGCAAAAATAAGAACTCTGCTTCACTGAAAACACAAACAAAATAAAAATAATCCATGTTTGGACCCCCCCCTTCACCGACAGTGTCCAGGGCGTAGATCCCAGGCAATAACAGGCTGTGCCTCGCATCTCCATATCAGCAACTGTGCACAATGATAGTTTTCAAAAACAGGCTGTGCCTCGCATCTCCATATCAGCAACTGTGCGCAATTGACCCGCATCGAAATCCATGTCAGATAGCGCGCAGGTGACCTCGCATGAATCTCCCTTACAAATTGTCTTTGCCTTCTTGCTTGTGCCTTTCTCTGATATTGTCAGGCACGTGTGATTAGCATGCCTCCCTTGAACTGGCCATGCATCTCCAGTGCGGCTGACACAACAGTAGTGTATATGTCGCGCGCGTCCTTGATGATAGTAGTATCCACAGGGCTTGACCGCTAATCCAAATCGAAAACGGCAGTGTCTAATCTCGCGCACATTCTTGATGATAGTATCCACAAGGCTTGACCGCTAATCCAAATCGAAAACGGCAGTGTCTAATCTCGCGCACATTCTTGATGATAGTAACCACAAAGCTCGACCGGTAATCCAAATCATTGACTCATATTGTCTGTGATTGATATCCTTTTCGTCACGAGCATAATGTGACTTTGTGCATATCTCCATCATGAGTTCAGGAAAAGGATGATCTCCAACGTACCGAAGATTGACCTTTGGACTTGGTCAAGTGGTCAAGGATAACATCCTGCACCGACATTTGACCATTTGGCTTGATCAAAGTGGTACATAGTCAATTTGTCCATGTGTCCTTGCATCTCGAAACCTGTCCCCCGCTGGGGCTGGGGCAGCGATGCGATGACCTCCAAAAGTCCGACGTAGCCCCTCTGGGCCTGTGGCAGCGATGTGATGATCTCCAAGCGTCCGATGTAGCCCCTCTGGGCCTGTGGCAGCGATGTGATGATCTCCAAGCGTCCGATGTAGCCCCTCTGGGCCTGTGGCAATGATGTGATGATCTCCAAGCGTCCGATGTAGCCCCTCTGGGCTTGTGGCAACCGAGCATGTTGGTTTGGCCCTGTCCTCTGATGTCTGGTTTTGGGGCGGTGGCTGTTCGACGCCCGAGGCGCATCTCCCTGCTGGTGATGTGATGGTCGTCGGCCGAACGCTTAGGTCCTTTGGACTTCCCTATAGCAGGGTGCAGTCCAGGGCCTGGACCCTTCTCCACTTTAGGTCGGCCTTAGGATGAATAGCACTCCCTTGCACTGTCTGCTATCTGTGTTTTGGGACAAAACTGAACAGCAGGTTTCCCCCCCAAAAATACACTGGCATATTGTGTGTGTGGGACCTCATGTCCCGTCTTTGATCCACCCGTTTACAGGTAACATAAAATATTGTTTCAACCTTAATCAATATTCCAGCTAAACATTCTGCCCATACAAAGATAATAATAATAATAATAATAATAATAATAATAATAATAATAATAATAATAATAATAATACAATTAAAAAAATGTGTGTGTATTCATTCAGCATGTGTCATATACGTACCCATCCATTTGTTCGTGGCCTTGGCGAGTTGCACTGTGTAGGGATTTGTTATCTCTAAAGAACACTGTTCCAATAACAAGATAAGTGGCCCTCTTCCAAAATGTAATTTCTTTCATACAAGCAGTGCACCGGCACAAATGGTTAAAACTGGGTTAATTGTGTTAGTACTTTTCAGACCATGCTTCACTCTTCCACATGCAAATACAATTAGTATTTGCCCTCTTCATAACATCCTCCCAACCCGGTGGACAAACAATTGAATTAATAATACATTTCAGGCCCACACTCCAAAAAAAAAGGCACATTTCACCAAACTTATCCTGTGCGGGCGAGGGAAAAACAAAACTTACATATGATAGTTATTCAGCAGATCATAATTACAGACACGTTTCTCCCCTGATTGTACTTCTGTGGTGGAAAAATGTATTAGGGTTAAATCGTCCACTCAAAAACAAAACCTGTGAGACACTCTATCCGTGTCACATATGGTGGAAAACCTCTAACTTTTCTTGTGACAGATTCACTCACACTTAGTCCATACCTTAGACTCTTGACCATGTTGTCTGTAACATGGTGTTTATACCTTGACGCGACCTTACGATACATAAATTGGCCTTCCCTGTCCTGAATAACACTACATTAACTATGCTACTTTTGAGCTGTAATGCATTTATTTCCTTCCACATCATGCGTCCATGTGTGGATATGAAAGAAATGTCCATGCAGTCAAAATCATCACTTATTAAACTTCTCTCACTTGGCGCTGATGAACATAATACAAGAAGAAAACAGCCAGATATAACAGGAAAAAAATTGAGGACCGACCCCTGTAGCTGACCTTTAAAGTAAAGAATACTGAAAACTGAGAATGCTTTATATCAACTCCACTGGTTACTGGGGGTTCCCTAATAAAAACTAGTAATGAGCAAGACATATAATCATTTGAGGCCTGTTGTCTTCATGAACAGTAAAAAAACAAGTTTGAATGTAGATGACTCTCTCTAAAGGTACAGACTCATAGTGCACTGACTATCTTACTAAACAAAAAACTGCACGTAATGTGCACGCACATGTAACCATGATATTGTTGCTATCACAAAAAAATGTTCTATTCGCTATTCTGTCGTCGCTTACAAAACCATTGTCCCAGAAACACCAAAACATAATCTTATCTCGACTAATTGATTATTTTGTGAGCATAGATGCTCTTTACCGGGTGTACTACTGAAATGGAACAAGAAACGTCATATCTGCCGGAGAGACATGGGTGTGTGTGTTGATATTACTAAAATGCTTAAGCATATTCTCTCTTACTGTACAAACCTATTGTCCTAGAACACCACGACCATAATCGTCTCTTGTCTGATTATTGATTCGCTGTGAGCATAGATGCTCTTTACCGGGTGTCCTGTTGTACTAGAAAATTGTAACACTCATTATTTTAACTCACCATCATCCTGAATATATCTTTACTTTTATTTATTTATTTTTCTAAACGTGATGGACTCTATGAGACTAATATTGAACACAATTAATTCTTCAAAGCTTTTGACTCTCACTTCTCTTCGTGATAATTAGAGATTATAAACAGCATTATATTTAGTGCTACAGAATTTTGATCGCGCACAGCTGCACTACACATTTACATTATAATAGCTTCTCGCCCTTAGGCTTCTTACTGTTGCTTTTGCCTAACAAAAATAGATGTACTTTTTGCGTTGGAGTGTCCCAGGGTTTTCCAAATTGTCGAAAATCATCATAAATTGCACCAAAACTCTCTATCCCTGCATATTTTACAAAAAAACTGAATTGGCAATGCTGACCGGGCTAACAATGAATTACTCTCTACTATAACTTCCTAAATAAAGTATATAATCACTTAAATCTAGTGACTTCCCTGGCCAATAGTGACTTCCCTGGCCAATACAGCGGATCTACAACCGTGCACACACTCAGCTGTTGGTTTCTAAGTCAAAGGACACCACACAGATAAGTACTCTTACTAGACTAAACAATTCCCTGCTATCCTTTCCTTTCTGTGTGCTTGCATGTGCAAGTGTCCCTCTCCTGCACGTGTGTGTGTGTGCTGTGTGCACGTGAATGTGTGTGTCTTTTCTCTGCTGTACTACTGCCATGGTGCCAAATGTACCATTAAAAAATCACACCCGTGTGAACTGAGTGCGGTGTAAGGTCTTATATAGACTGATCAGCTGTGGTCTGACGTAATGTCTGACGTAATGAAATCACACCCGTGTGAACTGGGTGACCATAGCAACCATGCTCATTTTTGAGCGAACAGACAGACAGACAGACACGTAAACTAACAAAGCCAGTCGTAGGAGTGGTTTACACAACTAAAAAATAATTAAAATATGTATTTATATCTGCCACATGACGTCAGTTATTGCCATAAACAACCATTAAAGTCCATAGACTTTAATTCAAAAAAGACAACAATTGACATCATAAGTGCTCTAAACAAACTTTAAAGTCCATAGACTTGGCTGGCAAACGATTTACGTCATAAGTGCTCTAAACAAACTCTTACAGTAAGGACATGTTTTGTCTTCACCTCAGGAGTTCGGCAGACGGGCAGCCTCAGGAGAGTGAACAGATGCAGCTGCTGAGCATGGAAGAGCTGATCCCAGGTCTGCAGCCTCTGTTGCTGTGGATGGCCAACTCCATCGAGCTGCTGCACTTTGTGCAGCATGAGGTCCCTCAGATGCTGCCCTGGAGGCAAGACCAGGAGGATGAAGGTAGGACGCACAGGAACCTGGCTGGCTGCCGCCATTTTGAACAAAGTGCAAAGGGGATTCTTCTATGCCTTTGAACAAAGTGCAAAGGGGATTCTTCTATGCCTTTGAACGAAGTGCAAAGGAGATTCTTATGTGTCTTTGAACATATACCTGTAAAGAGTTCTATCCTTGTGTAATACATGGCATCAGGTGACTTTTCAACGGCGCTTAAACATATTTTTGGGTGTCACTTCATGACTGCTGTACGTCTGTAGTTGTATTATGAGACATAGCTGAATGTCTTTTTCTTGTCGCTAGGCCTACAGGACTCTGAGATGATGACGACGCGGACAGCCTGCGAGGAAGCCATGACGGTTCTGGAGGAAGTCATCATGTTCACCTTCCAGCAGTCTGTCTACTACTTGACCAAGGTTAGCGGAAATTAATTGTGCAGTACAACTGTTAAAGTGTATGTTCAGTTTATTTTATTTATAGTACAAAACTGTGAGTGACTGTGAGTTTTCCGGCATCCTGAGAGCATAGTGGTCTTGGAGGGATGTATATATTTACTAAACTGTACAGTGCGCACGCGCACACACACACACACACACACACACACACACACACACACACACACACACACACACACACACACACACACACACACACACACACACACACACAATATAGAAACTTTTTCACAATTGTAATTTCACAATTTCCTCACTATTCCTGTTTGGACTCCATGTGAAACAGGACATGGAGTGTTGTAAAGTAAACACAGTGATAATTTCAGGATAAAAACCACAATAAGCCAATGGAAACTGACTTTCTCTGGCACTCTTGGTCAGGAAAGACATGTCAGATAGTGTGCAGGGCAGGCTGTCCTTTCCATTTAGAATATAAACAAAGCCAATCTCGTCTCCCAAGGTTAGAAGTTTGCATAACAAACCTACAACCTGTACTTTCGTGGGAACTCTTTTTTAGAATACCAATACCGCAAGGAATCTTTCACAACTACCCTTGAATTGCATTGTAACACGGTTGTAGCGTTGTCGAACACAAGACCAGTCCAGACGATCCTGTTTAACAATAAGCCACAGGAAGGCACTCCTTGCTTGTATTTATGGGAGTCTATGTTAAGCGCTCATTAAATAAAGGCTATATCACTTAAACAGAGCTCCATCACTGTCGTACCTCAGACAAGCCACGACCGGGGCACTGGAGACACACGGCCGTAACCATGCCAACCCTGACTAGTGACTGTTGAAGGAAGGGAGGGAAGGATGTAGGAACAGTCTGTGCTGTTATTTTGGATGACCAGAGAGAGAGACAGATTTATGTCTCATAACAGAACAGATGCCAGTGACTAAAAGAGCCTGTATGTACATATTCCTTTCCAACTAGGAAATGATAGTTCAGTTTTCACAGGCCATGAAATAGAAGGGTAAACACTGGTGTTATCAATGATACTAATTCATGTTGTAATCATTCAGGTAAAACAGAGTCAGGGTGCTGCTATTGTAAATGTTGGCTCACTGGAAAGACTTTGCTACACTAAATGGAACATAATAGTATTTTTGGTAATGTATAGCATTATCCTATTATTTCATGTCAATATTGCTGCTGTGAAAAAGCTATATTGTTTACCTCTCACTTTCAAGGTTACTCAACTCCCAACTAGCTAAGCACGGTTGGACAAATTTGCCAATATCATTCTGAACTAACCATATTCACCCAGACAAGTTTGGTCTTATAAAATAAGAGCAAAATGGCCACCGTGTGAATATGGTCCATTCTCTGCAGTAACATCTTCTCCACAAAACATTTCAACTTGTTTTTTGCCCTCAAATGTTCCAGTGTAGGCAATAGGCTTTGTGCTACTGTATGCACAGTATACCTATTATGTAGGTATACTGTAATTCGGTTCTTCTGAGGCCGAAGAGAATAGTGAGGGAAGGATTTACCAGAAAAGAATGGCAACCTGGCCCCACAGTCTGTTTCCTGCCGAGGACAATAAATGGTCATAATTTCTGTCTGTATGTCTTGAGAAATACAACTGAATTAGTACATCGTGAAATGATGTAACTCCGAGAGTGTACAAATAATAACCAAATGGACCCTCACACGTCATGTAGTAATGTAACTTAGTTAGATGTACCTAGTGTGTATATTATATTATATATATAATTTCATAAACACCTATTATATTATGGCGCCTGTATTCTTATTATCAAGCCGTAAACATTTTTTCTCAAGGCTGGCGTGCTTAAGTGCAGAGTAAACAAATGTTTACTCTGCATTCTCTCACACGTTACTCCTATCTTTAAAATACCTCTATTCTGTTCACACCCAGACTTCATCAGTAACTGGCCAGCACCTGTAGCTCTGCTGAGCCTGCTAGTAATCTATTAAGTGACCTGTGATGTTAGGAATGTGATTCTAGCACCCAGGTTTTTAATGGTCTTCCTCTCTGTGTGTGTGTGTGTGTGTGTGTGTGTGTGTGTGTGTGTGTGTGTGTGTGTGTGTGTGTGTGTGTGTGTGTGTGCGTGTGTGTGTGTGTAATGCGTTTGTTGAGTGTATGTTTGTATGCGTGCATAAGTTTGCTGACTGTGTGTGTGTGTATGTTTAATGGCTAATGTAATGGATGTGAAACAATGGCACTGTATCAGGACTGGTGATAAGAGCAGGATGTCAGTGAGAACAATAGGACTTTTCTGTTTGGATGTATGGGCTGTCAAGGCCAGAAAGTATTTTTTGCCACTCAGTAGGCGTTCCCGCAAGACCTCGGGTATGATGATGATGATGTCACGCGCATACCCTCTATTTCAAACTTGTTCCTCGATTACGATTAATGAACGATTATTTAAAATAAAATAGTGAAAATAACAGAACAACAACACATTGCACTACAACGCATCGCATTGTGACGCAATTCACCCTTTGTCAGCCTTCTGATTGGTCCCTGACTGACTAAACCGGAAAAAACAAAAAACAAACATGATATGCCCAGTCACCATGCTGCACCTGTGATGTTCCTTTTTACTGACACCAAGTTTAAAATAAGAATTGAACGCACAGAATATCAATACGAAGCAACTGAAAAACATGTTATTTCAATGGTAGTGGATGGAGAGAGGATTTTTGTCCAACCATGACACGGCAACCAATGGGTGCGAAGAGGGGCAGAACCACGGGCGGGACCTGACAAAGGGTGAATTGCGCCATTTTCAGTCAGCTCTCGTTCAAAACACACATCACAGCTGTCACTAGATACGCTCTACAACATACGACGAATTAGACCGTTCCTCACCCAGGAGTCAGCCCAGCTCCTAATCCAGACAACAGTCTTGTCAAAACTTGACTATTGTAACTCCCTCCTTACTGGCCTACCGGCATGTGCACTTAAGCCCCTCCAAATGATCCAAAATGCCGCAGCCCGCTTGGTCTTCAACCAGCCAAAATTCTCACATGTCACCCACCTTCTCCGCTCCCTCCATTGGCTCCCGGTCGCTGCCCGCACAGAATACAAAACTCTGATGCTGGCATTCAAAGCAACCAAAGGCATGGCCCCCCCATATCTCACAAGTATGATCGTACCCTACAAACCCTCCCGCGCACTCAGATCAGCCAACGCAGGGAAGCTGGAGGTACCTTCACTAAAAACGCCGGGACAACGCTCCACATGTCCCAAACTCTTCTCCCTTCTGGCTCCAAAACTATGGAATGCACTTCCCATCACAGTCAGAACTGCAGCCTCACTCCCAATCTTCCGCCGTAGTCTGAAAACCCACCTCTTCAGACTCCATCATGGCCCGTAGCACTTGCCCTAGCCTAGCCCCTTAGATAGCACATTATGTAGACTTAGATAGTATTTTAAACAGACTTATAGCTTGTTACGTAGACAGCTCTAGAATTGCACTTTATGTAGTCATAGCACTTTATAGTACACATGTATAATATATTATATAGTATAGTATGTATAGTTTACATAGATACTCCACTGTTACGTTCTTAGTCTAGGCATGATTCATGATAACTACTTTTTATATATGTGATGTATGCCATGCTTTTGTTATTGCTTAATGTAAGTCGCTCTGGATTAAGAGCGTCTGCTAAATGCCTAAATTGTAAATTGTTCACGATTTGTTATGCCACCATTGTACAATGAAGTATAATACAGTGTTAACGTGGTTAATCAGGTTAATTGATTTAGTCGATTAAAAAAAAAAAAAGCTTGCTTCTCAATTACTCGATTATTACTGTAAGTTGGATATTGGTTCTAAATATCGGCCCTAGCTTACCCTACCTTCGTCACCCTCCTTGTCTCCAGTCTTGCTTCCCCTATTCTATATCTGCTTTGTGCACTGCATGGGAAACACGTTTTCCTGCCAAATATCCTGTACGTTCTGTAATAGCCTTCCTCTCACTGGGCCATTATGTTCTGTGAGTTCCCTCCTGACTCAGACTCTCACTGTTGTATGTTCTTGCTGATAATCACATTCTCTGGACCTCTCTGGCTTTGACCATAAACGGCAAGGGGGGAAAAAAGAAAGCATAATCACCACGAGTATAGTCAGGAGGAGGCCTTTGAGGGCAAACAAGGGTTTAACTTATGGAGAAGAGAACATATTGTACTCTGTGTCTCTAATTGGAATGAACCCCCCCACCCCCTCTCCTGTACCAGATTTATCACAATTTGATTCCCATCAGCAACCGTTAATGGTATGAAAATTGGCATTGTCAGAACTTGAAGTGGACATTTTCCGGGTCTTTAGCACTACAAAGGCCATATCTGTTAAAGGGGAAATCTGCCTCTGGTTGATAGCCCCACAAAAATATGGTGTGATGTCCATTATTTGCCACTCATTTGATAAGAGACATTTTTGGCAGGATGTTTTGCTGTCTTGCTGAAGACGTCAACAGCAAAGACAGTCGGATAGAGTTAGCCTCTGCACCATTTCAAATTAACAACTGCAAGACCTGTAGGTTTACACTCTACAACATACGACGAATTAGACCGTTCCTCACCCAGGAGTCAGCCCAGCTCCTAATCCAGACAACAGTCTTGTCAAAACTTGACTATTGTAACTCCCTCCTTACTGGCCTACCGGCATGTGCACTTAAGCCCCTCCAACTGATCCAAAATGCCGCAGCCCGCTTGGTCTTCAACCAGCCAAAATTCTCACACGTCACCCCCCTTCTCCGCTCCCTCCATTGGCTCCCGGTCGCTGCCCGCACAGAATACAAAACTCTGATGCTGGCATTCAAAGCAACCAAAGGCATGGCCCCCCCATATCTCACAAGTATGATCGTACCCTACAAACCCTCCCGCGCACTCAGATCAGCCAACGCAGGGAAGCTGGAGGTACCTTCACTAAAAACGCCGGGACAACGCTCCACACGTCCCAAACTCTTCTCCCTTCTGGCTCCAAAACTATGGAATGCACTTCCCATCACAGTCAGAACTGCAGCCTCACTCCCAATCTTCCGCCGTAGTCTGAAAACCCACCTCTTCAGACTCCACCATGGCCCGTAGCACTTGCCCTAGCCTAGCCCCTTAGATAGCACATTATGTAGACTTAGATAGTATTTTAAACAGACTTATAGCTTGTTACGTAGACAGCTCTAGAATTGCACTTCATGTAGTCATAGCACTTTATAGTACACATGTATAATATATTATATAGTATAGTATAGTATGTATAGTTCACATAGATACTCCACTGTTACGTTCTTAGTCTACGCATGATTCATGATAACTACGTTTTATATATGTGATGTATGCCATGCTTTTGTTATTGCTTAATGTAAGTCGCTCTGGATTAAGAGCGTCTGCTAAATGCCTAAATTGTAAATTGTAAAGACCAAACAAATGGTTTCTAGATTTCTTGCCATACAGGGCTCGGTTTCAGACAAGGTTCTCAGAAGACAATGTGGGTCCTACTCAGGAGGCAGTATACGCTGTGCTGTTGTTCTGGAACCACACACTAGAGCAACACATCGCTGACATTTTTAACCACTCAATGTCCATTTTATACTTTCAAAGGTAAAAAAGGAGCAACGGTATAGCACACATCGCAACATGGGTATGCGCTAGCCCCTCCTACCTGTATGCCCAGCTTTGTGTGTCTGTGTGTACCACATTTGTGATGATTTGATTGGCTGAGAACGGAATGTGATGTATGTGATGATAAGAGCGCCCCTCACTTCACACAAGTGTAATTATTTCCCCCCCTACCTGCCATTACTGGGGTGGTTCTGGTTATAATAGAAAACTATCACAGAACTTCACAGGTGCTGGAAATAGCTTTTCAATGCCCTCATGGAGAGAGGTGAGACCTGCCTAGCCCCTAGTTCCTCTGTTCCTCACCAGCATTGTTTAAAGCACTGTGATTCTCAACATTTTTAATGTCAAGGACCTCCATAACTCGGAGTGTACAAATGGAACCAAATGTGTACACCCCCATTTAGAACCCACTCAAGGAACTCTGAAGGTACCTTGACAATTTGTGTTTACTCATTCTGTGGACTGTATGGACAGAAAACCTGCCTACCAATGGACAACATCGATGGGGAATCCAAGCTAATAAAAACTGCAGCCTTTCTCTTCATGGAAATAGAAGCCACTGTTCTTGTATTATACATTTTTTTCTCTTTCAAATCACCAAACCTGTCTACTAATGATGTCACTGGTAGGCAGGCTTCTGAACTGTTCACAGCCTACCTCTGAGACGCAGTGTGAGTAGACAGAAATGGTGCCTTATAATGAGCATTATTAAATGAAAATGGGTGAAGTCTCTGTAAGGAAACAATTTATAATAACAATTATAATCTGCATTTGTATACCACTTTTTTAATACCACAGAGTTACAAAAAGTTACATAAGCAACGGAATAAAAAGTGCATTGGAAGTAAAATTAACAAAAGAATAGCAGAAACAATGTACACACGCTCTAAATGTTGTTTGTATAATCCTTTGTTGGGTAGGTTCTGGAGGTGGGTTCTACCAGTGGTCCAGAGGGGTGCAGATCCGGGCCAACCTTAACCTGCTGATGGACTGGTTTCAGAGCATCGGCCTGGGTGACCTGGCCACAGAGTTCTTCCAGAAGCTCTCCGCTGCCGTCAATCTTCTCGCCACACCCAAAGAAACGCTCCTGCAGGTCAGAGGACATCCTCTTCTCCTTTTCCTGTTTGTCTTTCCACAGATGGAGTATTCCAAGTCATGGCGTGTGTGTCAGACTGAACGTTTCATTGTATTAAGATAGTCAGTACAACATCAGTTATGTTATGTTTATGTGGTTGATGTAAAGCCTACAACGCCTTGCATCCTCGGGGTGAGGTCGGTGAATTTAAGCTGCCCTTCCAAGAGCAATTATTGATATCCTTGTTGTTGTAAACTCTACTGAATCATTTCAGAGTGTTTCCTGTAAATGATAGAATTGTTGTTTGCAGATGAACCAGCTTTGAAAATATTATGCATGCGCCAACTCGCGTCATCGGGTGCGTTGCCACGGGCGTACACTTCCGCATTTCACACGATAAATACACAGAAGACAGGGTATTTAACTGGGGTTACCAAAATAAGTGGGCGATCCAATAGCAGAGTGGTTAGGGCACATACCACATGGGCTCTAATGCCTGACAAAAAGTCCCCTGTTCGATTGCCGGTTGGATGGACGATCATTTACTGCATGTCACTTCCCTCCTATCACTGTACCTAAACATTGAGGCTCAGAAAAGCCCTAAAGAAATACAAAAAAATAAAACATCCCTGAGGTGCCAGACTGAAGCCATGATGAGTCACTGCTCTGTGATTTAAACACACCTCTGGGTGCACAGAATTAACTGCTTGAACCCCAGCATGCCTATTCTGGGGAGAACATTACCAACGTGATGGGGTGAGAGCTTGTAGAACTCGGGTCCATTTTACTAAGAATAGAAGATTCAAGTATTTAACATGCCAACATCATACTGTATAAAGCGCATAATCATGTTGAGCTGCATACAGTGTATCTCTTCTAATCTAAACCAATACAGAAGATATTACAAGTGATAGAGCTGATCTATTTACACTTGACGTCAGCCAAGTGACTCATGTGCCCAACAGCTCACATGACATGACATCACTAAGGTTTGTTGAGACGGCAAACAATGGATGTTTATGACTGTTTTATTACCATTCAGTTGCCCTCAATTCAAGAGCATACAGATAAGCAAAGATGGTAGTACTCAAATGCTACTGTAATGTTGTAATGTCTTTATGCATTTGTTTACATTCACTATTGCTTTGGTTTCAAGTGGTAGCCTGCCCCATTCAAAAATAGTACATCTACAAGCTCACGTTTCATCATAAGTCACGACACGTGAGCTTGTAGTTCGGTTAATTTCTGCTAGTCTGCCTGCAACGAGGTACATAATGTAAGGGTGGTTAATCTTCCCTTAAGTATAACACTATACTATTCACTTCTTGCTTAACCATTCAAAGGGGATGTTGTTTACTCTTTAAGTGCCAGAGAAGGAAGTTGAGCTCTTCCTCGGCTGGTTGTAAACACTGTGAGGTATTCAGAGCCATAAAGAGGGACCACCCTATAAACAGTGACCAGGTACACCAGGGGAGATACCAAAGGTCACACTATATCCCAAAAGCACATCCTGTCCTGGGTTTGATTAACGTAGACTAACGTATGATAATGAACCTGTTAAAGGACTGTTGACAGTATGCTCATGCAAAGAGGGGATTTTAATATTATGCTTGAAACAAAGCAGTTTTGCTTTCTACAAGCTCATGACAAGCTCATCGACAAGTTCATATCCCAAGTCCCCCTCATTTCACAACACGGATGTCACAGAAATGGTGCTGGGTGGTTTACTAATCACATGAGAGTGCCAGTTCTCTGTCTCATCCCAAGGAAACAGTACACAGGAAGGGCTTAGAAACGCCATGTTCTTCCACTGTCCTTTCAGTGTTCTCATAGAGCTGTATGTTTGAGTCACCCTTTAAAATAAGAATCAATCTTTATTAATCCCTGAGGGCCTATTCGGATGTCATAGCAGCGGTAGCAGCAGTAAGAGTGAAACACAGGAGATAACAGGGTAAGAGTAAGAGTGTACTGTAGATCAAAAACAACAAATAGAAAAAATATATATAATATATATATAAAATATGATTTAGACTTACACAATATCATGACTAAGAAGTTGTCATGCTTCATTATTACATAAAGAAATGGAAAACATTAAGCATAGCATAATGCAAGTACAAAGTACAAAATAAAATGAAAAGCATACCTTCCTAAGGCAGCTGACTTCAAGAAAGGCTAATTTGTACTTCATTGCATGATAGTGTTGCTCAAGGATAATATGATTTCAGTGTAAAGAATTAGCATTTTCCCCAAGCAACCTCATCGTATGCCAAAACATGCAGCTGGAGCACTGAACCTCGTTATGATCCCATTCTGTGTCAGAATCCACCTACTACTATATCTGGAGTTGGACTCTCTTTTCCCGGTTGTTTCGCCAGGTTACGTGGTTTCAGGTTAGGTTTAGGAATATTAAGGGTAGGGTTAGGCATAGTGTTAGTGAGTGGGGTTAAGGTTAGGTTTAGGAATAGTTTCTGTGAGGTTAAGGTTAGGGCGGCATAGTGTTAGTGGGGTTAGAGTTAAGGTTAAGTTTAGGCATAGTTTTTGTGAAGTTAACCCATTAAAACTGGAAAAGCCTTTGTTACTATTCAAAAATTGCAGTTACACAAGCTCACGGCATGTCACTTTGTGTCACGCTGCAAGCTTGTACATCTGCTATTTTTGGAACATTTTGGGGGGAAAAAGTGTGAGAACTACTGATTTAGAAGGCATTTGTAGAATCGGCCTCAGGTCTTAAATGGTTTAAAGGTTAGAGTTTAGGCGCCAAGTGGGCGACACACCAAAGAAAGTGGAAGTCCCATATCTGGAGGAAACAGGTTAGCCATGGGGCTAGAATTCCAGTCTTAGGCTAACACCTGTTTATAGTGTGTGACTAGTGGTCATGGTGCCAGCCTGAAATGTCTCCTCGGTAAAGAACCGCTCCACCCCACTGGAGACATCTCTTCTATTCGTGGGACTGGGTGGTTGCTAGGAGGCGGGTGCTTTTTTGCATCACTCACGGCATGAGGTCACTTTGTGGTCTGTAAAAAAACAGAGCACACACCCTCGTCATGTTTTAACTTTTCCATCTGGAGAACTGGGGCTGCAAGAGCTGAAGTGGCTTTTCTGACACTATTATTGTCGGTTGTACTCGTGACGTGGCACACGAATTGTTTTGACATCTAACTACAGCCATTCTGCATAATGCAATATATCACATACAAACGTGGCTGTCACACATTTAACCTCAGACATGGCACCAAAAGTAAAATAATTCTTTAAACGGCTAAACTCTGTGTGCAAGCCTTGCCATGTTAGCGTGGAGCTGGGACTCTTAAAGCAGGTTTCCATTACTGTACTGACACGCTCGGTGCACTGTTATGTCCTCCAGTTCAGCCGTTTCTCACATTATTGTTAGTACAGGTGTATCAGTAATCACCTGCTTGTCAAGTGATCTCATTGTCAGATGAGTCACCTGTATCCCTGTCCTTGCAAACACTGGTCGTTTCACTGGAGAATGGCTTCAGAATAAGATAAGGGCTTTCACAAGAACCTAAGAGGCTAAGTAGAGAGATGATGAAAAGTCAAATAAAGTTCATAACGGGAACTGGAATAAAGGTCATAACTGGAAATACTTGAATGAAACTTGACTCCATAACATACACACGTCTGGGTGACAATGGAGCATAGCATAAGTATGATTTACTTAGGGCTTTAACTGACGTGAGGAAACCTGAAGTGCAACTGTAGTCCGTGGAGTTGGTTGGTAATAATAATAAGTGTCACATACCAGACCTAGGAGTGTTTCCCTCAGGAGATGTTCTTCTCATCACAACTGCCACTGGTTTGACAGAAGCAATTTCTAGATCTCATCATTGGTTTGAAACATATGGTATGCAATAGTAGTAGAAATCAATTGGTTTCCTCTTGTGGAAATAAACATGGTGGGATGATACTCTTTTATTGGCCTGTTGTTGAAGTCGACTTAAGTCAATGGATGATAGCAGCTTTTTACGACAGTTAGTGTTTAATTTTCACAGACTTTCTGACTAAATGTGCTGTGTATTCTACCAATATCATATGTCCCTACCAGGCATCATGGAGCTCTCTGAGGACGGAGTTTGCTGCCCTCAACGCTGCCCAGCTGCATCATATGCTGCGAGAGTACAACTCCAGCAAGGCCTGCCCCTCTGGATGGACGCCATCCGTAGAGGATGCAGAGGATGCTGTCAGGACTGGTAGGTGTACGAACACATACACACGCATGCAATTCAGCATTATTCGTCAGCCTGTGCATACCACACTCGTGCATATGTATATAAAATCACACCCGTGTGAACTGAGTGGTGTAAGGTATTATATAGCCTGATCAGCTCTGATCTGACGTAATGAAATCACCCCCGGATGTGATTTCACAACTGGCTTTTTTTGTGCAGAAAAAATGAGCATGGTTGCTACGGTCATCCAGTTCACCCGGGTGTGATTTAATTACGTCAGAAATTATTTTGAACATAGCAACCATGCTCATTTTTTCTGCACACAAAAGCCAGTTGTAGGAGTGGTTTACACCACTCAAAAACGGGTAGATGAAAATTTGACCCTCACATTCTCACATCATAACTGGGCCGTCGAGCGGTGGTACGACCCATATCCCTGCAGTCACGTGATGGAAGATGGAAACATACTCCTTTTGGGAAACAGATGCAAAAAAACAAATGTTCATTCATTGAGTGTGCCCTCAACACACTGCATTGTTCATGAAATCTCATGTGTTACTTGAAATAAAAACACATTTGTCCATAAAAGTTCAGTGTTAAGTTCCCAACACAACATGGTGTACTCCACAGCAGTCTTTGTTTTGAGGCCTCACTGGCCTCGAGGGGTCCCCCAAAGATCCCTTCTGCTTCACGTGGCCTTCAGTGACAAAAATTGAAAATTGAATTTCCAGGCTGACTGGCTGAGTGTTGACGATTTAGCCTTTTTATGTGAAAAATGTGAGGAAGAAATATTCCTATACGCTGGGTACTTATTTTTGAATTTGGCAGTTTCACTAATATTCTAATTTGAACTTAATGTTCGCTAGGGTGTGTAGTCGTGTGAGAAATCTACACTGGGGTGGCTCATAGCTGCACAATTTGTTTACATTCCCAAACTAAATGCTGATAACAAGCTAGCATGTAAAGTATGATGAAATAATCCTGACCTGACAGGCTGACAGACCTCAAATAACTTTATATGAACAGGCCTGTCTGAATTCAATTCAATCACGCCTCCCCTGAATTTGCCCGTGAACACAAATTTTGTATATAGATTGTTGGTGCATTTATGAGAGCTATTGTATTGACTGGACTCCACAAATTACAGCATTTCTCACTGAAATAATGATAATTTTTTTTTATTCCTGGATAGACGTCTTACATTTACTTTTGATACATACTTAAGTCTTCTCTGAAGTTTTGCTGCAACTCTCTTGTTACCTACATAAGGTGAACTACCTATGTTTGAAGTATTTTTTTTTACTTTTGCCTGTATCACTGATTTTTAAGTACATATATTTCTACTCCATTATTGTTATATTATTCCGGCCATTTGAGAGCTTGTAGATCGGCTCGCTTCTTTACTTTTACTCAGGTAGCCTACATTTTACTGCAAATATATTTTAGTGCTCTTACTTGAGTACTACATTTTGAATTATCGACCAGGGCAGGGTACTTACTACTTTTACTCAAGTACATTTGATTTACTGACACTATATAGCGCTTGATACTTTTACTCGAGTAAAACATGAGATTACTATATTCCTGCCGCTTGCGCAAGCACTCAGTGTTCTTGTCCAAGGTCGTCTAGCCACTTACTTCTCCAGCTTCATTTCTAACGGGCTGGGGTGTTATGTAAACACCATAGTTAGCAAATTCTATTATTTCTAACGCTTTGGCTGGACAAATTAGCTTAGAAACCCTATGTTTTGGCCCTTTGAGAGCTTGTAGATCGGCTATTTTTGTTTTGTTTTACTCAATGTAAGTAATGAAACAAAAACTACACATGATCAGTTGATTTGTACTTCTCTTATCCGATCCTTCAGCCCCCCCTTGGTTATAGGCCCGTAGAAACTCTGTAGAAACAAATCAGGTTGAATTACATTCTGTGCATATCATGACTGCATTGACTCAACTGGTCTCCACTTATTACAACCGCTTGCTACTGCTTAAATAGTTCATAGTTCTTCACAAGTTATTTTAGTCACTGTAAATCTCAGGCTATGGCGCAGCAGCCAGTGTTATGTAAACACATAGATAACTAAGGTTCCTTCTACTCCTGCATGGCTCGTTCATTGCCACATCAATATCATACTAGTATACAATGAATGAATGTAAAACTGAGCATTTGGAACGTGCGACTGGGAGAACACCCCGTCACAATACAATACCATACATTTTTGCCACCCTGATTCTAGGGTTAGCTTAACTTTTACCAATGCCCATTCCCAACTCAAGACACACAACACAAAACAGACAACCAGCAGGAATATTCAACGGTATCTCTTCACACACCAGCCCTTGAAAAAATGATACCTCAATGGGTACCGAAATGTTCTATCTAGCAGTGACTTTTAGGACAAATGACCAGAGTGAAACAAGGCAAAATACAATGAATGTATGCTGTGGGAAAAAAGCACCACCACAGGCTCAGTATGACGTGATGTCACAAATCATACCCTGTTGGACAACATCCAACAGAACAAAAACAACAGGGGAACACACAGCTGTTGTGCCTAGCATGGGAGACACCACTAGGCCACTGTCACCTATCAATAAACAGTGTACGAATCAACAGAATAAATCTGTCCAGCTAACGAACCAATCGTTAGGCTTAAATATGGACTTAAACCATATCGCTGCTTGAAACACAGAGCAGTCTTCTGCTAACGAACCAATCGTTAGGCTTAAATATGGACTCTAACCATATTCGCTGCTTGAAACACAAAGCAGTCTTAATCTCTAAACTCTGTCAAGTCAACTAAACAAAAACAACAGTCACTTTTGAAACAACCTAACTAAACAGGGTCTATGTCAGTAAAATTTGGAAGCGTAAAAAAGATGTGGGACCAAAAAAGACAAGGTTTAACTAAGATAAACCTTGCATACAACCTAACATGGAGATTTACCAGGCAAGAGGAGAGGCACTTATTCTCAAGAAAGAATAAAACATAAAGTGACTCACCTCTTGCTGGTATCTCACTTCTGAGCACCAATTGTTGTAATCTAAATACGGGACCCTCGTCTGGGTTGACAGACAGGTAGTGTGTGCAGGCTGGGTGGTGTGTGACAATCCTGTTGAAGTATTACTTTGGTACGGCGACTGCGGCGGCGGCCGCGGGTACCCGGGAGAACAAATTAACGAGACACGAGACAGTATCACGCTAAGGTTCACAAAGTTTATTACACAAACATGAAACATATATAGTGCTGGATCATAATGACGTAACAATAAGATATGAGACAGAAGAACGTGCCTACTGCAGCAAGGCTGACCTTGCTGTCGCCTAGATGTCTCTCGTAGCCTATCTATAAAGAATGCTACAGTACCGGCAGTACACAATACATATCAAGTACACTGTATCTCAAGTTCAAGTACATAGACTAAGATGTACTGTGCATGGGCTAATATCACAACAAGTACTGTCCCACACCACCCGTAATTCCTGTCAACGGACCTCGTCTGATACATGCATGGCCTGATCGGCTCCCAGCCAGTGGACTTTGATTTTATAGATCATATTTTCCTCTCTGCATTATAATGTGTGTTATCATTAGTTAATATTCATCCAAGGCCATCCACCGGTTGGCCACAGAGAGACATTTCCCGTCAAGCGTGTGGGTGTCCTGCTATAGTGGGGCGGGATGGGAGGTGTTGCTCAAGATTAATTGTTTTTTATGACAAGGACAGATTGATCTCGTCAAACTGAAACTTAAATTACCTGAATTGTTGCACTCAGCACTTCACAATGAAAAGTCATCATTTGTTTGCTCATGAATGACTCCACCTGCAAGTCTGCAACACACCCACTGATAACACATGTGTGTACCGTGCAGTATATATGAAGCCTTATCCAACGCATCTCCCCACTTGAAGAACCTAAAAGGCTCCTGAGTCTCAACACTCCATTGAAGAACCTAAAAGGCTCCTGAGTCTCAACACTCCATTGAAGAACCTAAAAGGCTCCTGAGTCTCAACACTCCACGTCTCAGTCACAGTAGGTAAGACCTGGTGGTGAATTAAAATACTTACACTATAGATTAGTGGTTGGAGGGGCGGTGTACGAGGCGCTCAGAGACGTTTGGGGTATTCGAGAGCACATTTTCTGTATTTCATTCTAGTCTTCCTGTCATAAACACTGCAGTCAAATGGGGCACATATTGTGAATTATGTGTAGTTTAGCATGTTTTATCGGTATGATCGATGTACTTTACATGTCTGTGTGTTGAATGGGGGTTGTACAGGTGGAATCATGTATATGTGTTGAATGGGGGTTGTACATAGGGATGTTGAAAAAAGTTGAAAATCGACTCGATTTTCGACTCATGCCTTCCGCGACTCAAAAATCGTTTTTATTTTTTTTTATTTTGTAATGGCTTATTATAAAACGTTATAAACTTTACTGTTTCAAATGTTTTCCAAATGGGAGAGGTACGTGTTTGTCTGTGTGACACTGCTGTGTTGCGCCTGTCAGCGCCGCTCCTCACATGCATGCCCTGGCTGCAGTTAGTTAGAGCCTGCGGCTAGACCCCATCGTCCAAGGGTGTGGGGTGAAGGGGGAGGGTATCTTAGCAACACTGAATGCTCTGTCCCATTGGTCGTGTGCTCGTATCATGAGCCAATGGCTGCAGCTCTGAGCCTCCCAGACCCCAGGTTCGCATCTCATTGCTCACACTCAAAGACAGTGTTGCCATGCCGTTTTATTATAAGCGACTTTGGGATTGTTTTTCTGTAAGGTTGTTTGTAAAAAATTGTAGTTGCAGCCTGGAACTACAACTTGCAGGTTGCGTTTTTTTGGGGGCTTGTTTTTAAGGACCTCCAGATTAATGTATTTGTCCAACTACAACCTAGATCTATATATCTATGCCAGGAACCCCCATACAAGATTTGTGTTGTTGGTAAAATGTTTCAAAGAATATTCCACATTTTGTAAAAGAAAATAATAATAATAATATAATCCCATGATTGTTTTGAAAACAGCAGATCAACGCAACGCGTTGTGAGCATGTAGATTGGCTATTTTCAAATAGCCCATTAGTTGCTTCTTTTTGGTTTGTTTTCATAGACCTGAATGCTTATTTCTCTCACAAATTGGCAACTCTCACTCATGCCATAAAGTGAACTGACTGCCACAGGTCCGCTCTGTTCTGAGGCTGCTGTGAGCGCTCTTCTCTTCTCGTGAAGAAAGCAGGACAGCGTTGTCAAATAAATCCCGCCGTCATTCATACTGTATTTATTCCATTAAAATACGGAACAACGTGTGTCCCGTATCAGTTCATTACGGGACTTGTGACAGGCTGCTGCAGACACTTGAGAGTTGGGACTAGCCGATAGCATAGCAGCCGACAGCACTGCTGCTCCTTCAGTGTCGTTGTTTACAAAATAAAATGTATTTTGTATTATTGGGCTTTGATCATTGATGCAAATTCTAAACATATGGATGCAGCTGCAGACGTGTTGCTTAAAGGAATGCATAGTTGCGTTCTCCTCAACTGCTGCGCAGCAACAACAAAAATAAAATAAAAAATCACACCCATGTGAACTGGGTGACCATGCTCATTTTTTGGTACGAACAGACAGACAGACAAACTAACAAAGCCAGTTGTAGGAGTGGTTTACACCACTCAAAAAATCACACCCGTGTGAACTGAGTGGTGTAGGGTCTTATATAGACTGATCAGCTGTGGTCTGACGTAATGAAATGGAACCATGTCTGTGTGTTGAATGGGGTTTGTACAGGTGGAACCATGTCTGTGTGTTGAATGGGGGTTGTACAGGTGGAACCATGTCTGTGTGTTGAATGGGGTTTGTACAGGTGGAACCATGTCTGTGTGTTGAATGGGGGTTGTACAGGTGGAACCATGTCTGTGTGTTGAATGGGGTTTGTACAGGTGGAACCATGTCTGTGTGTTGAATGGGGGTTGTACAGGTGGAACCATGTCTGTGTGTTGAATGGGGTTTGTACAGGTGGAACCATGTCTGTGTGATGAATGGGGGTTGTACAGGTGGAACCATGTCTGTGTGTTGAATGGGGTTTGTACAGGTGGAACCATGTCTGTGTGATGAATGGGGGTTGTACAGGTGGAACCATGTCTGTGTGTTGAATGGGGTTTGTACAGGTGGAACCATGTCTGTGTGTTGAATGGGGTTTGTACAGGTGGAACCATGTCTGTGTGTTGAATGGGGGTTGTACAGGTGGAACCATGTCTGTGTGTTGAATGGGGTTTGTACAGGTGGAACCATGTCTATGTGTTGAATGGGGTTTGTACAGGTGGAACCATGTCTGTGTGTTGAATGGGGTTTGTACAGGTGGAACCATGTCTGTGTGTTGAATGGGGTTTGTACAGGTGGAACCATGTCTGTGTGTTGAATGGGGTTTGTACAGGTGGAACCATGTCTGTGTGTTGAATGGGGTTTGTACAGGTGGAACCATGTCTGTGTGTTGAATGGGGTTTGTACAGGTGGAACCATGTCTGTGTGTTGAATGGGGTTTGTACAGGTGGAACCATGTCTGTGTGTTGAATGGGGTTTGTACAGGTGGAACCATGTCTGTGTTGAATGGGGTTTGTACAGGTGGAACCATGTCTGTGTGTTGAATGGGGTTTGTACAGGTGGAACCATGTCTGTGTGATGAATGGGGTTTGTACATGTGGAACCATGTCTCTGTGATGAATGGGGGTTGTACAGGTGGAACCATGTCTATGTGTGATGAATGGGGTTTGTACAGGTGGAACCATGTCTGTGTGTTGAATGGGGTTTGTACAGGTGGAACCATGTCTCTGTGATGAATGGGGGTTGTACAGGTGGAACCATGTCTATGTGTGATGAATGGGGTTTGTACAGGTGGAACCATGTCTGTGTGTTGAATGGGGTTTGTACAGGTGGAACCATGTCTGTGTGTTGAATGGGGTTTGTACAGGTGGAACCATGTCTGTGTGTTGAATGGGGTTTGTACAGGTGGAACATTGTGGACCCTATTGGAAACAAGTGTAATGCTTAATTGGGTCGTCCACTCACAGTTAACAGCCTTTGTATTGAGTTTGTGCTTGAAATGTACTGTAATTCTGCAAACTGTTAATACATTTTTCAATCAATCAATCAATCAATCAAACCATGTCTGTGTTTTGAATGGGGTTTGTACAGGTGGAACCATGTCTATGTGTTGAATGGGGTTTGTACAGGTGGAACCATGTCTGTGTGTTGAATGGGGTTTGTACAGGTGGAACCATGTCTGTGTGTTGAATGGGGTTTGTACAGGTGGAACCATGTCTGTGTGTTGAATGGGGTTTGTACAGGTGGAACCATGTCTGTGTGTTGAATGGGGGTTGTACAGGTGGAACCATGTGTTGAATGGGGTTTGTACAGGTGGAACCATGTCTGTGTGTTGAATGGGGTTTGTACAGGTGGAACCATGTCTATGTGTTGAATGGGGTTTGTACAGGTGGAACCATGTCTATGTGTTGAATGGGTTTTGTACAGGTGGAACCATGTCTATGTGTTGAATGGGGTTTGTACAGGTGGAACCATGTCTGTGTGTTGAATGGGGTTTGTACAGGTGGAACCATGTCTGTGTGTTGAATGGGGGTTGTACAGGTGGAACCATGTCTGTGTGTTGAATGGGGGTTGTACAGGTGGAACCATGTCTGTGTGTTGAATGGGGTTTGTACAGGTGGAACCATGTCTGTGTGTTGAATGGTGGTTGTACAGGTGGAACCATGTCTGTGTGTTGAATGGTGGTTGTACAGGTGGAATCATGTCTGTGTGATGAATGGGGTTTGTACAGGTGGAACCATGTCTGGGGAGGTATTTTATACTCTGTTGTACGATGGTGTCGCTTGCCGAAAAGAACACATCTGACCAGACAGTGGCCTTGTGGTTAGAGTAGGAGGTCGGGGTTCGATCCCCGGCCGGGTTACACCAAAGACTGTAAAAATGGGACCCATTGCCTCCCTGCTTGGCACTCAGCATCAAAGGGTTGGATTGGGGGGTCAAATCTACTAATCAAATGATTCCCGAGCGAGGCACAGCTGCTCTCCTTGGCTGCGGCTCACCGCTCCTTGGCTGCGGCTCACCGCTCCTTGGCTGCGGCTCACCGCTCCTTGGCTGCAGCTCACCGCTCCTTGGCTGCAGCTCACCGCTCCTTGGCTGCGGCTCACCGCTCCTTGGCTGCTGCTCACCGCTCCTTGGCTGCGGCTCACCGCTCCTTGGCTGCGGCTCACCGCTCCTTGGCTGCGGCTCACCGCTCCTTGGCTGCGGCTCACCGCTCCTTGGCTGCGGCTCACCGCTCCTTGGCTGCGGCTCACCGCTCCTTGGCTGCGGCTCACCGCTCCTTGGCTGCGGCTCACCGCTCCTTGGCTGCGGCTCACCGCTCCTTGGCTGCGGCTCACCGCTCCTTGGCTGCGGCTCACCGCTCCTTGGCTGCGGCTCACCGCTCCTTGGCTGCGGCTCACTGCTCCTTGGCTGCGGCTCACCGCTCCTTGGCTGCAGCTCACCGCTCCTTGGCTGCAGCTCACCGCTCCTTGGCTGCGGCTCACCGCTCCTTGGCTGCGGCTCACCGCTTGTAGTGGAGCAAAAGTACAACATTGCCTCTGAGATTAGAGAATAGAAGTATAAAGAATTGGCAATTGCAAATAACGTAAAGTAAACATAAAATATGTAAATGTAGGCCTACTTATAGTTACTATAGTTACACCACTGTTTGGAACCTCTGATAATTTGTAATAATTACAGAGGTGATTTGTTATCTAATATCTCTAGTGAATCGTCCAGGTCTGTTGGACACATTCACTGTTTTTGTACAGTGCTTTGAAAACGTGTTGATCATTTAAAAATGTAAGTCCCAGTCTTAGCACCTACCCCCTGCTAACACTAACAGCAGTGATTCCACTAGACCTGCCCCCTGATAACAGTATAGGGCAGTGATTCCACTAGACCTGCCCCCTGCTAACACTAACAGCAGTGATTCCACTAGACCTGCCCCCTGCTAACAGTATAGGGCAGTGATTCCAGTAGACCTACCCCCTGCTAACAGCAGGGGGCAGTGATACCACTAGACCTAACCCCTGCTAACAGCAGTACTAGACCCGTACGTTTTCTCTCAAGACCCAAAAGATAACTGTTGTGTTTCCCTGGGACAAACAAATACATTATGAACTAGATAAAGTGCCCCTCTGGGCACAGGTCTCCACCAGGGCAGGTCAGGTTGTGGCCTCCTGGTGGCACTATAATAATGCCAATGTGAAAAGGGTGCCATTTCTTCATACGCCTTTGATGGCAATTGGATGATTTGAGGCTTGTTCCAAAAATGTGTTTTGCAAAAATCAACCTGTTGGTGGCGCTCTAACAGGCCAATGTGAAAAGGGTGGGATATATTCCTCAGCCTAGTAAGAAAATGTGTGAAAGATTTCACGTAAATTGCACTCTGCGTTCATGATTTGAGGCTTTTGTTCAAAACGGGGAAATCTTGCAAACTGTGAAAGCCAATTATAGCCAATTAGGATGGAATATGAAATATCGGACAGATCCGACTTGAGCACATGACCATAGAGATACTGTGTAACGATTTGTGAGATTAGAGTAATATCAAAAAATTTGTTTATACACATACCGGTATACCATAATCAATTATGTAGGTAGCATTGTACATTATTGTCCACATGTCTCTCTGCAGTTGTTTGTGTTTTCTCCACTATAACAGTATCATGGCAGCCTGCAGCATGGAGGATGTGTTGTGTGTGTTTTCTCCACTATAACAGTATCATGGCAGCCTGCAGCATGGAGGATGTGTTGTGTGTGTTTTCTCCACTAGTAGTATCATGGCAGCCTGCAGCATGGAGGATGTGTTGTGTGTGTTTTCTCCACTAGTAGTATCATGGCAGCCTGCAGCATGGAGGATGTGTTGTGTGTGTTTTCTCCACTAGTAGTATCATGGCAGCCTGCAGCATGGAGGATGTGTTGTGTGTGTTTTCTCCACTATAACAGTATCATGGCAGCCTGCAGCATGAAGGATGTGTTGTGTGTGTTTTCTCCACTAGTAGTATCATGGCAGCCTGCAGCATGGAGGATGTGTTGTGTGTGTTTTCTCCACTAGTAGTATCATGGCAGCCTGCAGCATGGAGGATGTGTTGTGTGTGTTTTCTCCACTATAGTAGTATCATGGCAGCCTGCAGCATGGAGGATGTGTTGTGTGTGTTTTCTCCACTATAACAGTATCATGGCAGCATGGAGGATGTGTTGTGTGTGTTTTCTCCACT
This sequence comes from Electrona antarctica, assembly GCF_951216825.1. Lineage (NCBI taxonomy): Eukaryota > Metazoa > Chordata > Actinopteri > Myctophiformes > Myctophidae > Electrona > Electrona antarctica. The sequence continues at coordinate 54,455,350 of NC_136811.1, read as the reverse complement.
ATAACAGTATCATGGCAGCATGGAGGATGTGTTGTGTGTGTTTTCTCCACTATAACAGTATCATGGCAGCATGGAGGATGTGTTGTGTGTGTTTTCTCCACTAGTAGTGTCATGGCAGCCTGCAGCATGGAGGATGTGTTGTGTGTGTTTTCTCCACTAGTAGTATCATGGCAGCCTGCAGCATGGAGGATGTGTTGTGTGTGTTTTCTCCACTAGTAGTATCATGGCAGCCTGCAGCATGGAGGATGTGTTGTGTGTGTTTTCTCCACTAGTAGTATCATGGCAGCCTGCAGCATGGAGGATGTGTTGTGTGTGTTTTCTCCACTATAACAGTATCATGGCAGCCTGCAGCATGGAGGATGTGTTGTGTGTGTTTTCTCCACTATAGCAGTATCATGGCAGCCTGCAGCATGAAGGATGTGGTGTTTGTGTTTTCTCCACTATAGCAGTATCATGGCAGCCTGCAGCATGGAGAAGCCAGTATGTCTGATAGAGAGTGACAGTGAAGGGAGTCTCCGGATGGTTTCCGATGCCCTGGAGATGTTACTGCAGATCGAGCAGAAAGTGGTGGTGGTGTCAGTAGTGGGCATGTACCGGACCGGGAAGTCCTACCTCATGAACAGGCTGGCTGGGGCAAACAAAGGTGAGCATTTTCATTATAAGGTATACACTAATTCCATTATAAGGCATACACACATACTCACAGTATGCGTTCCAAAGTCCACACAATAGAAAATCCTACTTCAGATCATTATCACTAGATAAAAGCTATCTTTTCTTGGACATCAATTTGGTATTAAGATTCGGTATCAATAGAGCACCGAAGTCTGACGTCAATATTGGCAGAGGGCACTGTTCCCAGGGTTCAGAGGGCTCTGTTCCCAGGGTTCAGAGGGCTCTGTTCCCAGGGTTCAGAGGGCACTGTTCCCAGGGTTCAGAGGGCACTGTTCCCAGGGTTCAGAGGGCTCTGTTCCCAGGGTTCAGAGGGCTCTGTTCCCAGGGTTCAGAGGGCACTGTTCCCAGGGTTCAGAGGGCTCTGTTCCCAGGGTTCAGAGGGCACTGTTCCCAGGGTTCAGAGGGCTCTGTTCCCAGGGTTCAGAGGGCACTGTTCCCAGGGTTCAGAGGGCACTGTTCCCAGGGTTCAGATGGCTCTGTTCCCAGGGTTCGTGTACTTTTTAATTTGTATTATAATCCCGTTAGGGGGATCTTAGATCACCTTATATAAGAACTGTGTTTTATTTGTATTATAATACCCATAGGGGGACCTTAGATCACCTCATATAAGAACTGAGTTTTATTTGTATTATAATACCCATAGGGGGATCTTAGATCACCTCATATAAGAACTGAGTTTTATTTGTATTATAATCCTTAGGGGGATCTTAGATCGCCTCATATAAGAACTGTGTTTTATTTGTATTATAATCCCCATAGGTGGATCTTAGATCACCTTATATAAGAACTGTGTTTTATTTGTATTATAATCCCCATAGGGGGATCTTAGATCGCCTCATATAAGAACTGTGTTTGAAAAATAAACAAATCATCCTGGCCGTTTCACTCATGGATATGAAGAATCAACTGACTGAGAGAAAACACTAATGTTACTGCTACTGAATTAGCATTTAGTTATATTTTCGCTAGAAACAGACTGTATCAAATGAGTCGCAAACAATACAGAGACACCTCCCCCACAATATCGGCAAGACAGTTTGCTTATTTTTGGACCACAATTCTTATATGAGATTATTTTAAAATGATCCCATGTTATTCTCCATAGATAAATTACTTCTGCGAACCAGGGGTTGAGCGAGTGACGTCAGGACTTCGGTTCTCTATAGTATAGGATAGTCTAGTTGAAATATTTTTCATGAAATTAAGGGGCCAAGCCTGAAGGGACTTAAGGGTCTTTGGTCCCTTATTGTATTTGTCTGTTTTTTTTCTTCTCTTTCTTCTCCTTCCGCCAAAAATAGCAGTTCTGGCTTAACCGTGCAGTCGGTTTTCATAATACTTGGCAATATGGTAGAGGGCTATACCAAATGGTGATGACGCAAAGCCCACGGCCATTGGCCAAAGGGTGGCGTTATAGCACTTAATTGAAAATGCAAACTTTCTACAGGCATAGCTCATGAATCGTTTGACCGTCGGCAATGACACTTTGATACACATTATGTGTCTCCTCATGCCAAACAACTTTCATGTTCTGACTTTTGACATCATGCCTCGTTTGGCCAAAAGCCAACAATATATAGCTGCAAGCAGCGATAAGAGGGGCCAAAGAATGCAGCAATAAGAAAAAGACTATATGAAATACGCACAATAAGTGGGTCTGTTTGGCGTCTGTTTGGGGTACGAACAGCTGCAATACCGTAAGCTCGCGTCACCAGGCTTTCCACCTCGGAGGAAAGCCTGGTCTGTGTTCCAAAATCGCTGTGTATACCGGTCTGGAGTGGATGGTAATTTACATCATGTTGTAGTCACTGATTTGTAGTCATCAGGCAGGAAACCACAAGGCGGAATAAGAAGTATCCATTCATAGTACCGATTCCGCCTTGTGGTTTCCTGCCAGATGACTACAAATCATTCACTACAACATGGCGAAAGTTACCATCCGCTCCGTTACGATCCAGGCTAGCAATACCGCTGCTCTGTTGAGCAGCCTAAAAAGGCCCGTCACACTGAGCACTATAACTATAGCCAGTGGTGTTGTTGAGCGGTCTGCACCGCTCAGTTCACACAGGTGTGATTTTTCTTATTGCTTGGCCCCGTCCTATCGCTGCTTGCAGCTATATTTTGGTTTGTTATTGTCCCATATTCCATCGGTAAAGGATTTCCTCTGGGATCCACCGTCCAATCCAAGACGAAGGGCATCTGGATGTGGTGTGTACCTCACCCCAGAAAGACTGACCACACTCTGGTGCTGCTGGACACAGAGGGACTGGGAGATGTTGAGAAGGTGAGACGCCATTTTGTTTCATGTTCAAATTACGTTGCATTTAATGATTTACGTCAGAACCTGGAGGTTAGTGGAGTTGGACATTCACCCCCACCACACTTATTCTAATACTACATAAAAGATGACGTCCAAACAATGTATTGTGTTTTCAGGGAGATACGAAGAATGACAACTGGATCTTTGCCATGGCAGTTCTGCTCAGCAGCACCCTGGTCTACAACACCATGGGAACCATTGATAATAAATCCATGGAGAACCTTCAGTATCCTTCACATTATTCACTCATTATTCCCTCTTTTGACAAGATTAAATCTATGACTATTTTCCTATATTTGGCTTGCTTTCACTTAGAAACACTGCTTTGGACAAGCTCAAGTATATATTGTTTCTGGAAAGCCCTGGCAAAGGCTTAAACCTTCTTTAATCTCCATAAAAATGCAGAAACAAAATGAACCACGCTCATGCTTAGAGCTTGGTTGTTCCGACCTCCCGTTAATCCGACCGATTACTAACACTATAATAAACCCTAACCTCAGTCTTCTTAACCAGCCACGTAGGTCACTTACCCTAACCTGAGTCTTAACCGGCCACGTAGGTCACTAACCCTAACCTCAGTCTTAACCGGCCATGTAGGTCGCTAACCCTAACCTCAGTCTTAAACGGCCACAGGTCGGACTAACGGGATGTCAGACTTACGTATGGGCAGTCCCCAGGAGGGCCACAGCAATAAGATTCTTTCTAGCTCCAAACAGTGTTTCAGGGACAGTTTCCTCTTAACAAACATTTATTCAGTATTTAATATTTAATACTAAATAAATGTATCTCATGTAGGCATGTCTGTCTTTCCCTGCTCAATCTACCCTTCTGTAAAAAGGTTTACAAATATTCTACCCTCCTGTAAAAAGGTTTACAAACCCAGTGTTGTGTGAGGTTCGTTTGTCATCCTCAACACCACTCCTTACAGCTATGTGACAGAACTGACAAAGAATATCAAAATTAAGTCCAAGGAGAAGAATGATGATCGTACGATTGTACGTTACCTTCCCTCCTTTGTGTGGGCTGTGCGAGATTTTGCACTCGATCTGGTGATTGATGAGAAACCCTGTACAGCAGACGAGTACCTGGAACACGGTCTCAAGGAGATTGAAGGTTTCATGAACTACTTAAAATGATTTGAATATAATTGAGATTTCAATCATTTAAAATAGGCACCAGAAGGTCTTAACACTAAAAGGTATTGTGTTATGTTTCATGTTGCCAAAGGTGGGAAGCCGCAGTACAACGAACCCCGTGCCTGCCTACGTACATTCTTTTCCCCTCGCCATTGTTTTGTGTTTGAGAGTCCGGCCAGGGCTAAGACAATGAAAAAAATGGAGGAAGTGACTGATGCTGAGTTGTATCCAGAGTTTGTCGAACAGGCCAACATGTTCACTGAACACATCTACACCAAGTCTGACACCAAGTTTGTCGGGGATGGCATAAAGGTCACTGGCAGAAGTAAGTGGGATTTCAATAAATGTACACTACATTCACTGGGTGTCTGGCATTTCTGTCAGTCAACAGCATTTGAGGGATTGAAATAAATGACGTCAAAATATTATCATTTAAAAAGTACCTTTGTGTGGATTCATGACAGTATAACATGATATTCGTTATATCTGCCAGCCTCCCCTGTTTTGCTGTTGTAGGTGATATCGGAATTAGCAACATCTGACTTTTGTCTGCTCTAGCATAAACATCAATCTCTGAACTACCATGACTAGTTGTAACACACTTGCTGAATGGGTCTATCTTCCACAGTGCTTGGTCAGCTGGCAGAGACATACGTGAAAGCCATCCAGAGTGGAAAGGTTCCCTGTCTGGAAAATGCTGTGGTGGCTCTGGCTGAGGTTGAGAATGCCAAAGCTGTTGAGCAGGCCCGGGTCCTCTATAAAAAGGGGATGGAGTCAGTACGCTTCCCCACCAACACCTTGGAGGAGCTGTCTGCAATCCATGCTTCCAGTGAGATAGACGCCCTGGCACTCTTCATGGAACGTTCTTTCAGAGATGACAACCTAGAATATCAGAAGAAGCTTTCGGTATGTGTTCACCAGGCCGTAGGCATGGGGAGAGAGTATGTTTTGCACTCCGTCCGTGTGTGCGTGCGTGTGTTCGTGCGTTACCAGCTAATCTCCGGCACGGTTGGCCCGATCCATGCCAAACTGTGCACACACACTCCCTGGATGCCAACAACGAACCTCTGCCCCAAATATTCCATAACGGCCTGTTATAGCGCCCACGCGAGGCTGATTTTGGCAAAACACATTTCTGTAGATTACTCGTAGACATTTTATCCATACATCACACAATTAGGTATACACTATCTCTATAGTCATGTGATCAACACAGATCTGCACCATTTCCCATCATCCATCCTGATTGGCTTCACAGTGTGCAATTTCCACTAGGCCGAGGACGACATGCCACTATTTCCCCCCCAAATCAGCCTCACGGTGGCGCCATAACAGGGCAATTCCTGTTTTTACCTATAACTGCATCGATCTGTGTACAACTTTGTATGCGCACTCCCTAGAGGCCATGGAAAAACATTTTCCAAATCGTTACACATGATCTCTGTAGTCATGTGATCAAGACGAGTCTCTTGGATTTCTCAGATTCTACACTGATTGGCTAAGATTGCCTTCCAACGTTTTCAGGAATGGCCCGTTTCGTACAAAATGATGCAAATGTCCTGCTCATCCAGAATTCTATATCCTCAGAGATGCTGTGAGTGATCTGGCTCTGCATTTCCTCAACAAACTTTTTTATATTACTCCTATATATTACTAAACATTTTGCCAAACGTCACACACACTCCTATCCTCCTGGGGGAGACCTGTGCCCAGCCCCAGCAGGGCACTTTTTCTAGTTTTCATATTGTGTGTCACTTTATCCAACACTTTTTTAAATCCTCTAAAACTTCAAAATGATTGTGCTTTTAAGTCCCTTGTTTAATACAGTTGTTGTTTAACTCCTTTCCCTTGTATCTCGATATGCATAGTTCCTGTCTCTTGTCTTTTCACTGTGGGAGCCCCTCCCATTTGTATTAAATACTGGGCTGCACTGCAGTAAACCGTGTTCATTGTTACCACTGTGTTTTTAGATTTTACTTCAGGGGGAATACGATCAGATCTCTGAGAAGAACATCAGCGAGTCCAAGACGGCATGTGAACAAATCATCCAACGAGTCTTTAAATCCCTGGAGAACAACGTGGGAGCTGGTCTCTACACAGTCCCTGGAGGATACGAGAAGTTCAGCCAGGACCTCCAGGAGATGATTGGTACATACAGACGTGAAGGCAAAGGATTCATGGTAAATCTGATTCCTGCCAACTTCTGATCTGAGTCAGAAGAATGTTAAATTAATTAAACCATATAGGGTAGGCTAATACTGTGTGTGTGTGTGTGTGTGTGTGTGTGTGTGTGTGTGTGTGTGTGTGTGTGTGTGTGTGTGTGTGCGGGTGTGCGTGCGTGCGTGCGTGCGTGCGTGTGTGATACCAGGTTGAGGACGTGCTGAAGACATACCTGGATGAGAAGGCGAACCTCGTCACGTCCATACTGGAAGCAGATAAAAGCCTCTCTAAGGCACAGCGGAAAGCAGAAGGTAAAGTCAATTAGTAAATCAATCAAGCTTATACTTTATTACATTTCCTAGTGAATTGTGCTTTACATACCATGCGGAATAAGGTATTTAGCCCTATCATATTAATATCATATTTGTTTCATCCAATAACATTTAACAACTCTCAGACACAATAACACAATAACATAATTGGGGCAAACCTGGGTGTGATTTAAAGACTCATGTTTGCTGTTTGAGCGCCCCAACACACTGAAGGCACAGCTGAACATTTGACTACTATATGATTGTTTGACGACAGTTACTTGAGAACAATTAATTTAGGTCCCACAGCTGCATATCTGCTGTACACAAAAACAATGATTAATAATTTAAATCATAATTTAAAAAGAAATCCTCGACTAGTTTGACTACTGCGCAGTGTGTACTTACTCGACTACAGTAGTGTTTATAGTAGTCGACTAGTTGGTGAAAGCCCTCGTGTGAGTAGGGGGATACCGATTTGGCACTGTATGAATTGTGACTGTTCTAGTATTAAATGGGAGTTACTGGTTTGATATTCAACATGAGAAAATCCATTAAAACTAATAAAGTTAACCAGATGCACTTAAAAATATGATGTTTCCATTCCATCTAAAATAAAAAATCTAAATCAAGATCTTACAAATTCAATTCATCGCCCAGCTGTGAGAGTTAGGGTTAGGAGTGTGGTTATGGTTGAGGAAACACAGGGCTGATGGGACATAGAGGTAAAATCCTGACTTTGTAGGATGGTGACAGTGTTTTTCTGTTGAATGGTTCTGTCTTATTGGTTTCCTACAGAGGAGAAAGCAAAATCGGAGAAGGCAGAGATAGACAGACTGGCCGCGGAGGAGAAACGGAAGGCACTGGAGGTGGAGATGGCTCAGCAGAGGAAAACCCAAGAGGAGCACATCAAACAGCTCAATGAGAAGGTGGACAAAGACAAGAAAGATGCTGACGACAGGCATGATAAGATGATGGCTGTAAGTGTTCTTTTAGATCTTCAGGTTTCATTTTGCTGCTTTTTAAACCTGAAGACAATACGTAAGGATCGAAAGCCTTTCTGTCTTCAACACCGATCTCAAAGGGCACCTACGGCTGCAATTCAAAACTGGCCCCCGTAAAATCTGAATCACCAACACCCACCACTTTTTTCCCCTCACTGCACCCCCCCCCCCCCCCCCCCCCCCACCAAATTAATCAGAAATGGTGTGCCAATTGTAGAAGTTGTGTTTATATCGTATGGTGGAGTGTAATGTGTCAATGTGTTATTTCAGGCCCTGGCCGAACAAACGGCAAAGGCTAGTGGAGCGGAGGCACATCGGTTGGCTGACCAGGTGGCGGCTCTCGAGAGACAGCAACAGCAAGACGTTGCGAGACAGATTGCGGCTGAGAGGTCGAACGATCAGATGATGATGATTTTGATGGAGATGCAGAAGAAGCTAGATAATGTACCTGTACCTCAACCTGTACCTGTACCATGTACAATTTCTTAAAGAAGCTGCTAGAGAGCAGCTAATGATACATTAATTAGAGAACTGTCTGAATGCTATGCAACATGTGCAGTAAGAGCTTTAAGTTTTGGCAGGCGCGCAGAGGCAAAAAGTGAAGGGGATCTCCCCCCGCCTCATGCAACGTTTCGCACACGCAAACCCCCCAAATATGTATAAAATGCCCTCTGTGCCCCTGAGTTTTGGTCAATGTACTGTATCATATGTTAAACAGTTTATTGTGAATTGCGCTAATCAAGTAATGGGATAATCAATCTATGTATTATAACTAGATGCCTGTAGTCTATATGTAACTCTGACAAATGGGGGCCTTTTTACAGCTATTCTAAACAGGCACTAAGTAGCTATAAACTACTGTCTATACTATGGAAATGTACCTGAACCTTGCACGTTGTGAAATCAGTCATGAAATCAATCATCTGTGACTGGGAGTGATTTAAAATGTAAACTTTTAAAAATGTAATCTGTTAAATCCTGGTCTCTAAACTACCTTCCCCTGGCCAGCCGGGGCGCCTGATGGAGGGGAAAGTAACTGGTCGGAATAACGTGTTCCTTCCACGCACTACGTCCGTCCAGGGAAACTCCCCCTGTCAGGTGAAAAGAAGCGGCTTGGACTCCTCATGCATATAAAGGAAGCATGAGGTGCAGTCCACTGCCCCCCCCCAGGTTGGCAGAGGAAGTGTAGCGCCCAGGATTACATTATAAAATTGACACTGGGTGAAAAATGGGTTGCAAAATTGTGGGATAAAAAATATTAAAAAAGAAAAAAATGTAATCTGTTAGATTTGGTGCCTTGTGGAAATGAAGATGTTGTAGTGACTTTCTGGGGGCATAATTCACCTTAAGAGAGTGGGCGGGTTTAGGGGAGAAGTGGGGGTGTGTTGTTGTGTTGTCAGTACGCCTGAGTGTGTGAAATAAATGCGTCATTCTGCGCCCAAAGAGAGAAGTAGCAATTCATCATTTCTTGTTATTACTACAATGTATGGAAATGAGTTGATGTGCATGCTTTGAAATAATTGGACCAACTTAGAATGTTAGGGTTAACAAACTGGTTAAAAAACTGCCCTCCCACTCTGGGCGTTTTGGTTCAGAGCACATAAAAATAAAAATAAAACCTATTATTTTAAAATGACAATGGTAAAAACTGAGTGCCCTCCAACCCCACAAGGCCACTGGCCATGACAATATTCCCTCCAATTTTCTCAGAGACTCAGCCATCTCTATAGCTCCAATCATCACCCACATAGTAAACCTCTCCATCAAACAGGGACAGGTCCCCCAATATTTCAAACTGGCCAAAGTAACCCCCCTGCACAAGAAAGGGAGTAAATTAGATCCCGGAAACTACCGCCCTATTTCTATTCTAAGCTCCATCTCGAAAGTGATGGCAAACATGGTTGAAAAGTATCTTGCCACAAATAAATTAATGTACGAGTTCCAATCTGGATTCAGAACATCCCACTCAACTGACACATGCCTCCTCTACTTGAGCGACCACATCAAACACAAGGTGAATGCTGGCAAATACTGCGGCATGGTCAAGCTGGACCTCCAAAAGGCTTTTGACACCGTGAACCACTCCATACTGGTTAAAAGCAATTGGTTGTGATAGCACATGAGTGAGCTGGATGCAATCCTACATGGAGGGGAGAGAACAGATGGTGGAGGTGAACGGAACACTGTCCCCCTCCATCCTGGAGGCTAATCTTTCCGGTGATGAAATGGCCACCAACGTAATAAAAAAAGTCAACCAAAGAACAAGATTCCTTTACAGGATCTCCACACTGGTCAACACAAACACCTTGAAGACCCTAACAGGAGCCCTCGTACAAGGTTTATTTGACTATGCATGCACCTCTTCCCAAAACAAACTGGTCAGGCTACTACTTGGCCTCACCCCCCAAACCCACCTCACCCCTGCCCACTTTGACAGGCTGCATGGAATGGCTTAGGGTCGACGGCAGAGTACAGCATCTTGCAATGGGTCAGGTCCACAAGATTCGATACACCACCAAGATACCCATGTACCTGTCTAAATACTTCCTTAATGTTAACAAAGTCCACACCCACAACACCAGAGGGAGTGCAACAAACCATGTGCAACCAAGCCTGGGTAAACCCCTCCCCACTCGAATGAAATGTTGTCCAGCTGGGGGAGTGGTTTTACCAGGCTATGTGCAACCCAGATTCGGCTAACGGGACTAAATTATTTTCGCTCCTATGCCACCAAAATGTGGAACGCCCTACCAACAGTCATTAAGACATGTGAATCCCATGACTCCTTCAAAACCGCTCTCAAAGGGCACTTAGGGGTGGCGGTGACTCAGGGGTAGAGTGGCCGGATGGTAACCGCAAGGTTGCCAGCTTGAACCCGGGCTCCCCCAGAGTTAGTGTCAAAGTGTCCTTGAGCAAGACTCTGGTTGGTGCATGGTTTCCACTGCCATCGGTGTATGAATGTGTGTGTGTGAATGGGTGAATGTAATGCACAATCTATAGACAAATACGAGTAAAATTACCTCCAGGGTTAGGTTGGGGTCGCAAATCAATGGTATTATTTTAATGAATTGCATTTTCTACGTGCTCAAAGCGCTTTACAATGGGAGGTGAAGCGGCGAACAGTTGACGCCATGAGCGTCCTCACTTCCCACATGCACACACACCAATGGTGGCAAGCGCACACCGACCAACTCATTGGAGGCAATGTGGGGTTCAGCGTCTTGCCCAAGGAAACTTCCACATGTGGACAGGAGGAGCCGGGATTCGAACCGCCGACCACAGGGATAATTGGATGACCTGCTCTACCTCCTGAGCCACAGCCGCCCGTCGTGGGCTGAAACATTTGGGAACCCTTGCAATTAGGGGTTCAGTGTCTTGCTCAAGGACACTTCGACACTAACTCTGGGGGAGCCCGGGCGGGATCGAACTGGGAACCTTCCGGTTGCCAAGTGGAATCCTGAGCCACTGCCGACTTTTATCAGTTAAGTAAAAGCAGCAATACCACCAATATAGAAAAAAAATCTGAAAAAACTATTGAATAAATTAAATAGCAATATCTTTTCATTGACGGAAACGGAAGAGGATTTATTTTCTTCTCTAACCTACAGGTAGCAGTAACCATGGGGTAAGAGGGGGGGGGGGGGGGGGACAACGAGCGGAGCTTGACAGAGTTTGAATAAGCCTATCTCACAGAATTTCCCCGCCCCCTTTTTACGCCCCCTTTCGGGGCTAGTGGTCATAGCGTGACGTCACTCCATAGACGCTACATGTTAACAGAGGTAATTTAAGAAGTCTACAACTTTTGTTTTCTCAAGGTAAGGTTTGTTCTATCTGTTCGAGCTGATTTACCATCTTGTTTGCTTCATAATAATATTGGTCTGTCACATTTTTACATTAGAAAATGTACTTAGATTCTCCAGAGAAAAAAAGACGTGTAGATGCTAATGTTAAATGACACCACTATCTACCGGAAGTGGGCGTGGAAAGCGGGCTGTGAGATAGGCCTATTGTCCATTTTTTTTGATTGATTGAATAGTTTATTGAACATAATTGTAAAAATCACACCTGTGTGAAGTGAGGGGCGATCTTATCATCGTACATCATCATTGGATTTAGATTAGATTAAATGTATTGTCACTGCACTGCAGTATACAAATACTTTGACAATGAAAAGAAAAGTGGCGTCTAGTCAGAAGTGCAATAGAGCGTCGCAGTCCCGCCCCCTACCAGGGCCCAGGAAATTATTCTCCGTTCATTTTCCTCATAGACATTTCAGAAAGTATTTATTTAAAGACGTTTACGCCGCGGACAAAGCCAACTCTTGTCGTGACAAATCATGACAACAAACGCAATTTTTCGGGCCGAACAAAGAATTAGAAAGTAGAAATAAACGGCAGGTTACAACACTTTTTTTGTTGTTTTTCTTCTATGTAATTATTTGTTTGGTCCAAAATATTGTGTGTGTTGTCATGATTTGTCACGACTCGAGTTGGCTTCATACGACGCTTAAAAGGTCTTTAAATAAATACTTTTTGAAATGTCTATGGGAAAAATGCATTGTGATTCATTTCCTGGGCCTGGCGTTGTCATGAAAGGGGGCGGGACTGCGACGCTCTATACAGTAATGCAGCAATGAGAGAATAAATACAGAAAATGTTACAGTATGTACAGTAATATATACGGGATAATACAAAAATAGTAATAAATAAGTAATGAGTATGTTGGAAGAACAACGTATAATAGATTAGGAACAATCGGTACAGCAAGCAATGCATGATGAAGATAAATATATATCTATGCATATGCAATATACACACCCACCCACACGACCCCAACAATATACACACCCACCCACACGACCCCAACAATATACACACCCACCCACACGACCCCAACATGCTACAATATACACACCCATTCACACGACCCCAACATGCTACAATATACACACCCATTCACACGACCCCAACATGCTACAATATACACACCCACCCACACGACCCCAACAATACACACACCCACCCACACGACCCCAACAATATACACACCCACCCACACGACCCCAACAATATACACACCCACCCACACGACCCCAACAATATACACACCCACCCACACGACCCCAACAGGGACAGATGGGTAGGGGGATGGAGGGACAGATGGGTAGGGGGATGGAGGGACAGATGGGTAGGGGGATGGAGGGACAGATGGGTAGGGGGGGATGGAGGGACAGATGGGTAGGGGGATGGAGGGACAGATGGGTAGGGGGATGGAGGGACAGATGGGTAGGGGGATGGAGGGACAGATGGGTAGGGGGATGGAGGGACAGATTGGTAGGGGGATGGAGGGACAGAGGAGGGGTGTCATGACGTAAAATAGGCATCATGCCTATATGTGCTCAGACACTATTTGACGTAACTCTTCTCCATTCATTGTCAATGGGAATTTAATGTTTGTCTAAGACGAAGTTTGTGGACGGTAACTAAAAGCTGGTTGTATAGGAAACAGCAACAGAGTGCAGTCAAACACTCATTTCAAAAGGGATAGCACCAAAAAAAAGTCCTTGCGGTCTTGTTTCCATTTAGGCCCTGTACAAGCAATTCATAGACATAACGTGAAAGAATAACAACAAAATTCAATATCATCAAACAACAAAAATCCAAATAATATGTAGCCTACAGAGTGGGGAAAAGAGGGGGGGGGGGGGGGGTGATCATATGTTTAAAGGAGAATTCCATACTAGAAGGCTTTCTTACCTTTATTTGTAGTTGTTACGTCCCCACCAAAGAGCTCCAGGTGTTATTTTGTGCAAAAGCTCCTTATTGGCTATTTCCCCTACCATAAGACCTAAATGAATTGCATTGAATGAAATGGGGCTATGGGGTGTTGTGCTAATTCGCTTATTTCCATCGCTCAAAATTATTATTTTTTTGTATATATCCTCTCTTCATAATGTAAATAATATCCCAAGCGGCACACTTTACTACTTATTTCGATGGAAATAAGCGAATAAGCACAACACCCCATAGCCCCATTCAATTCCCATTCAATTCAATGCAATTCATGTAGGGCTTATAGTAGGGGAAATAGCCAATAAGGGGGTTTTGCACAAAAAAACACCTGGACCTCTTTGGTGGGGACGTAACAACTACAAAGAAAGGTAAGAAAGCCTTCTAGTATGGAATTCTCCTCTCCCTTGGACCTGCTGAAAGGTGGATCTTTAGGCCTGTTTTAAAAGATGTAAGTGATCTGCATTTTTAGAGGGAGGGGGTCAGGGAATTGGTACTGTACTGTAGTTACTAGTATACTGTACAGTATGTCCCTGGATACAGATTACATGACTCTGTGCCTCTCTCTGTCTCTCCTGCTCAGGTATGGAGTCCGCAGGGATCCATGAGATGACCTACAACAGCATCATGAAGTGTGACATTGACCTCCGTAAGGAAATGTATGAAAACATATTGCTGTGTGGAGGCACCACCATGTTACCAGGCTTCGCTGACCGCCTGCAGAAGGAGATTACTGCTCTCGCTCCTTCCACCGTGAAGGTCAAGGTACGAGGACAGACAGTCACATATCTATTTAACTGTGTGCATGTGCACTGCCCTGCAAGGCCAGAGTACAATTCTACGCTCAAGGTGGTGAAACTGAGATTATTGGCTTTAACATTTCAACTGGAAAAATGGTTCATAGGCATTCAAGTGATATTACTTTAAAGTAGCCTCTAACGGGATGTCTTGAAGTCCCTGTCCTCCCGAGACCTTTTTTTGAGTGGTGTAAACCACTCCTACAACTGGCTTTGTTGTGCAGAAAATGAGCATGGTTGCTATGTTCACCCTGTTCACCCGGGTGTGATTTCATTACGTCAGACATGATAGTGCAGAAAAAATGAGCATGGTTGCTATGTTCACCCTGTTCACCCGGGTGTGATTTCATTAAGTCAGACATGATTTCATTACGTCAGACAGGCTATATTACACCACTCAGTTCACACGGGTGTGATTTTTACTCATATAATACAGCTTAAGACGAGTATACTGGTCTTTAGCATCATTTTAAGTAGTTCCGGTCATTTGATGGGGGTCACTGGAACTCCCCCCACAGGACTAGGGATGGTGCTCGATACCCCATACCCAAAAAAAAACACAACAAGCTTATTGATACCACAGTAGTAGCAAAGTCTGCCTACAGGGATGAGGTGGTGCAGTTGACACAGTGGTGCAGAGAGAACAACCTGCTCCTAAAGTCTGCCTTCAGGGATGAGGTGGTGCAGTTGACACAGTGGTGCAGAGAGAACAACCTGCTCCTAAAGTCTGCCTTCAGGGATGAGGTGGTGCAGTTGACACAGTGGTGCAGAGAGAACAACCTACTCCTAAACACATCAAATCACATCAAATCACATCAAAACACATCAAAACACATCACATCACCAGGAGCTGGTCATAGACTACAGGAGGAGGAAAACAGACATTCCACCGCTGTTCATCAATGGGGACTGTGTGGAGAGGGTGTCCTCCTTGGGGACTGTGTGGAGAGGGTGTCCTCCTTGGGGACTGTGTGGAGAGGGTGTCCTCCTTGGGGACTGTGTGGAGAGGGTGTCCTCCTTGGGGACTGTGTGGAGAGGGTGTCCTCCTTGGGGACTGTGTGGAGAGGGTGTCCTCCTTCATCCTGTCATCAATGGGGACTGTGTGGAGAGGGTGTCCTCCTTCATCCTGTCATCAATGGGGACTGTGTGGAGAGGGTGTCCTCCTTCATCCTGTCATCAATGGGGACTGTGTGGAGAGGGTGTCCTCCTTGGGGACTGTGTGGAGAGGGTGTCCTCCTTCATCCTGTCCTGTCATCAATGGGGACTGTGTGGAGAGGGTGTCCTCCTTGGGGACTGTGTGGAGAGGGTGTCCTCCTTCATCCTGTCATCAATGGGGACTGTGTGGAGAGGGTGTCCTCCTTCCTGTCCTCCATCAATGGGGACTGTGTGGAGAGGGTGTCCTCCTTCATCAATGGGGACTGTGTGGAGAGGGTGTCCTCCTTCCTGTCCTCCATCAATGGGGACTGTGTGGAGAGGGTGTCCTCCTCCATCAATGGGGACTGTGTGGAGAGGGTGTCCTCCTTCATCAATGGGGACTGTGTGGAGAGGGTGTCCTCCTTCCTGTCCTCCATCAATGGGGACTGTGTGGAGAGGGTGTCCTCCTTCCGTTTTCTGGGAGTCCAAATTACACTTTCAAAATGATGGTACACATATTAACCAGTTAACCGTTTCTAAATATTATTTTCCAAAAGTAAAAAGGTCAATAATTGCCTTCCATCTGTTAGAAAAGTAGCCTACTGTATTCGAAGGCCATAGTAAAAGATACTTTGTCTTCCGTCTTTCCACAAAAGAATAGAAAATGCTCGAAAAGATTCCGGCTCGATAAATCGATAAGGTGATCGTTATCAATAAAAACTAACGAGCTTCATAGGACTCAGGCAATCAATTCATACTATACCTTTGCAACCACTATATTAATGGCAATTTCCTAGTAGCTTTAAGTCCAAACATCAGATGTAAACCTTTAAATAAGCTATGTTTTTTAGGTGCTGATAATTGGAGACTGTGTGTTAGTGCTGATTCTGACAGCACATTTCTATGTAGTTTCCATTTTGTTTTAGTCATCTGGAAAGGTTTTAGTGTTAGTCTAGTTTTAGACAGTCAACTAAAAATCACAAGATTCATCCCCATACTCCCCATGCAGGTCATACCTGATCCTAAGGCGAACTACATTGTGTGGATCGGCGGCTCCATCCTGGCTTCTCTCACCACCTTCCAGCCGCATTGGATCAGCAAGCAGGAGTACGAGGAGTACGGCCCCTCTGTCGTCCACCGCAAGTGCTCATCAGGCAGACAATTGGTTTTTTAGTCAATTTTATCAACAGATTGCAGAATGGGGCGACTGTGGCTCAAGAGGTAGAGCAGGTCGTCCAATGATCCATGGGTCGGCGGTTCGAATCCTGGCTCCTCCTGGCTACATGTCGAAGTGTCCTTGGGCAAGACACTGAACACCAAATTGCTCCCGATGTGCTGGTTGGTACCTTGCATGGCTTCCGCCGCAATCGGTGTATGAATGTGTGTGTGAATGGGTGAATGTAAAGCGCCTTGGATAAAGGCGCTATATAAATGCACCATTTACCATTTACCATTTAGAATGGGTATACTAGCTATAGCTATATGAAGGTATACAGGTCAATAGAAAAACTGTCAAACCAGAAAAGGCACTTGTTTACATCAGGGTCCCCCATTTTCAATTCATCAAATATACTGTACACTGCTATGCAAAAAAAAGAATAAGAAGAGGAAAAAAGCATAATTAGCAAATACACAGTTATAGAAAAAAGGGAATATGTGAACAGTAGACCTATAGAGAAATCAATATGTGAACAGTAGACCTATAGAGAAATAAGAATATGTGAACAGTAGACCTATAGAGAAATAAGAATATGTGAACAGTAGACCTATAGAGAAATAAGAATATGTGAACAGTAGACCTATAGAGAAATAAGAATATGTGAACAGTAGACCTATAGAGAAATAAGAATATGTGAACAGTAGACCTATAGAGAAATCGAGGGGGAGGAGACTTTACAGGGGCTGAGTAATTTCTCTTTGACAGTGGTTTTGAACCCTCCACTAATCCCATGGACATGTATTTACCAAGGCCAAAGCACATATAAATTAACTAGAAAAAGTGCCCCTCGGCACAGGTCTCCACCAGGGCAGATCAGGTTGTGGCCTCCTGGTGGCGCTATAATGGGCCAATGTGAAAAGGGTGAGATTTCATCTTACGCCTTGGATGGCAATTGGATGATTTGAGGCATTTTGTTCAAAAAATGTGTTTAGCAAAAATCCACCTGTTGGTGGCGCTATAACCAATGTGAAAAGGGTGGGATATATTCCCTAGCCTAGTAGGAAAGTCTGTGAAAGATTTCACGTAAATTGCACGCTGCGTTCATGATTTGGGGCTTTTTGTTCAAAATGGGCCAATCCTGCAAACTTTGAAAGCCAATGTTAGCCAATTAGGATGGAATCTGAAATATCGGACAGATCCGTCTCGAACACATGCCTATAGAGATAGTTTGTAACGATTTGCGGAATGTTTGGACAGAATCTGGAGTTCAGTCAGACAACTCACGAATAGATTTACCAATATTTATTACAGAATGAGTAATGAGTTTGCATATGATATTAGACTTGGCGTTCGGCTCTGCTGGATTTCTCCCTGCTCGGCATGGTTAAGCAATAACACAGAATATAAAGAGCAGGGAGATAGATATACAATAACCCCCCATGGGGAACATAAATAGCAGAGCCCACCGGTGGTGCTGGGGTGGAGGTGGGAAAAAACATCACATACAACCAGGGACCATATGCAGAGGAAGGCAGGAAGAGCATGCAGACTGGTGAGCTTAAGTAGCCCGCCCAATTGGTCAGCTGACTGCCACATCAGCGAATGACATGAGGGTCTTGCACATACTGAATACACCCACATAGTAATGCAGCATGTTAACCCCTTGAGTATAGTATGCGCCTTGAGCATGGCATTAACTCCCTTGAGTGTGACTGACTGAACTAACTCCGCAAGCTACGTCTCATTTCAGTCAGACAACTCACGAATAGATTTACCAATATTTATTACAGAATGAGTAATGAGTTTGCATATGATATTAGACTTGGCGTTCGGCTCTGCTGGATTTCTCCCTGCTCGGCATGGTTAAGCAATAACACAGAATATAAAGAGCAGGGAGATAGATATACAATAACCCCCCCAACACACATACTTTCGGTGAACTCTCACCGTTGATCCGGGCAGGTGACCCACTATGGATACACAGTGACGAAATGCAAATATGCATTTCTGGAACCTGCCGGATATGCTAACCCCCCCAACAAAGCAGAACCGGAACGCCCTACGGGAATACTCAACCGATACACATCCGTGCAGATGTCCCACTGAGAATAGTGACGAAATGCAAGCTATGCATTTCTGGATTTTGCACGGATATTTTAACTTTTACGTGAGCTATGTGTAGCCATGGCTGCACGCCGAGCCGTGAGGCTTACCTCTTGAGAAAAATAATGTGTGGGGCCCCGGCCGATACCCCCTTTTTTTTTTTTTTTTATAATTTTCTCCCAGCATGAGAGACAACCATCTGGGATCGGCTGGGGCATACTAACCTTAAGCTTAAGCTGAAAAAGGCCTGCTTGGCTGCGCTCGCCGATAGGCCATTCCTCTATTGCCACTATAGAGGAATATTCTACGCTGCTTTCGCAGGGCTTACGCGCGTGTAGTGCAACCATTCACCGTTACGCCGACGTCCTCAGCAAGAGGAACGCCACCGGCCCTCTGTCAGCAAGAGGAACGCCACCGGCCAGCAAGAGAACGCAAGAGAACGCAGGAGAACGCAAGAGAACGCAGGAGAACGCAGGAGAACGCAGGAGAACGCCACCGGCCCTCTGTCAGCAAGAGGAACGCCACCGGCCCTCTGTCAGCAAGAGGAACGCCACCGGCCAGCAAGAGAACGCAGGAGAACGCAAGAGAACACAAGAGAACGCAGGAGAACGCAGGAGAACGCAGGAGAACGCAGGAGAACGCCACCGGCCCTCTGTCAGCAAGAGGAACGCCACCGGCCCTCTGTCAGCAAGAGGAACGCCACCGGCCCTCTGTCAGCAAGAGGAACGCCACCGGCCCTCTGTCAGCAAGAGGAACGCCACCGGCCAGCAAGAGAACGCAAGAGAACGCAGGAGAACGCAGGAGAACGCAGGAGAACGCCACCGGCCCTCTGTCAGCAAGAGGAACGCCACCGGCCCTCTGTCAGCAAGAGGAACGCCACCGGCCCGCTGTTTCAGAGCCGCTATAAACATAAGGATATTCTAATTTACGAGAGCTAAGTGTAGCTATGACTGCACGCCGCAGCCGTGCGGCTTACCTGAACTATTTCACAGGGCTTACATGTAGTGCGACCATTGACCGTTACCCCAACGTTAATCTAAAGCCAAAATGAGGAAACCACCATTACCCCGGTGTAGAGGAACACTGTAGAGGAACATCTACTGAGCCATTTGGTCATTAGCTTGTGACATGCCACCAATGAACTACCCCCAGCAACCACCGTATATGCAAGGTAATAAGATTACCATTCCTGATCAGATACAGCACTTGCATTCATTACATCCTGAATCAACACTGAAAGCTCTTCTAATTAGATGCACATAATGATTCATGGGCAGCTGAGGACCGTGGCCTGAGTTTCGGTTGGCGACTGCCGCATCAGCGTGGCAGTAGAATCAGGAGTAGCGAGGAAATGAGCTGAGAAGACCGATAGCCATGGCTTAGGCAGGGCTCACGCCACCTTACGGAGTCCAGAACGCAGCCAAAGCAGGTTTCCCAATGCAGAACTAAAAGACACAAGCAGAGACAGAGGCAGCGGTGGCCGAACGGATAGCGGCGCGGTCTAGATACCGGAAGGTTCCCAGTTCGAACCAGCCGTCCGACACGTTAAAATTACCACCGCTGAAATGCCCTTGAACAAGGCATCAACCACTACGATGAAATGTGTTCTATGAGCAGGGCCTGGCTGGAAACAAGTTCTTGAGCTTAGCCCAGATACCCTGGGTAAATATAGATTTCATTTCATTTCATTTCATTTCACTTATACTTCATCCTGACTGACTGATTAAAAGAGTAAATAGGGGATCCTAAGCACGGATCGGAAACAGAGATCATGCTGAGGGTCAAGATCAGCAGAAGAGACTTCCCACACCACACGAGCCTGATAAGCCGTTTAAAGAGAGATACCGATATTTAAAGAGAAAGCCTTAGATCTTAATCCTAGACTATTTAGACACCCAAGTGATAGAGGCCCTTTATGAATTAACTTACATGAGCGGCATATGCTCTTCATGAGGCCTTTGAGCAATTGAATATGAGCTTAAAGAGGTTAAAATAAGCTTGAGTCGTGCAGACCCGAGAACTATTCAAGACCACCCTCGTCCAGAACTGGGATGAGATACACTACTATGTCCCATACGAGCAATCTATGATCATGCTGCAGAATCAGCAGCACTGCACATGGGTGATGGTGATGGACTTACTTCTTTGCCAGATACTAGAACCATCACTTTCGAAGAAAACCCAACCGGCCAAGGCGGCCAACACCGGCTGAAGAAGCATTGGTGAATCTCCTGACTGAGCGACCTTAGGACGTCTGAGATTTGTGCTGAAAGAAAGCTTAGGGCCAAAAGAACATCTGAGGGTCATGAACCTGTTGAACAAATGAGCCGCAGATAATAGATAAAACATGATATGCTTTGAGAGAAAGCAAGATATATGCCTGTCCTGTATAGCCACTTATTTTTATTATAATTATTAATACATGTATTACTTTATTTAACATAACACTAAACAGCTTCTATGAGGAAGCAATGACAATGGCTACAGATAATTGACAACATTGATGCCACTAACTATGAATTTATTACTGCATTAATTTAGATTGCCATCCAATGCCATTAGTAGCAATAACTAAGATGAGCGGAAAAACAAGCCTTGCTGAGTCATGAGGCCTGGGGGTAGGAGCCCAACTCTTGATCCAGAAGTGTGAGGCGGATTGATGTACACGTACAGCCCCTGGACGTGACACTAGAATGACGCAGGGACTTACTCCATTACGACCGTTGATGCCGAGTTTTTCCGGAGTTTTTCCGGAGTCTTTGGTATGACCCAGCCGGTGATCGAGCCACAACCTCCCAGTCTCGGGGCAGACTCGTCTAGCCGCGAGGCCCCTGGGCTGGTACCAGAACGTGAAGGCTTACAACAAGATTAGAAGTAGCTACCAAGTAGCCACAAAGAAAATCGGCCCCATCCCTACTAACGGCAACGTTAAATAGATTAACGACGAGATATACTGGCCATCTTGCACAACTATAGACTACTTTAACATAAACGTTTAATGAGCACCATGAGCCAAAAGTGTTTCCAGCATTGGATCCATCGTCCTGATGATGCAGTGCTGAATGAGGTCACACAACTAACCAGGGGCGGCCTTAGGAATCTGGAGGCTCGTTTCAAGACCAAATATGAGGCCTCCATAACCTATGACGTAATTATCCTGTTGATACGGGTGTATTGATACAATAGTTTGACTGTTCAATATTGCACGCAACCATTACTCTCGACAATGATGCAGCGACAACACCACCTCTCCTCATCCTGCTGTCCCTTCACGATAAGTGTCTCCCCTTTATCTCCCAATGCTGCACATTTACCCATGGTTATTAACAGGAAATAAGTGTAACTTAACATTGTGGGAGAGAGTAAGGCAGCGAGTGAGCGAGAGAGAGGCCAAAGGTGGCGGGGGACACCCGACGGTCAGTCAGCGCTCAGAGGGCCCCTGAGGGTGGAGGCCTGTTTCAGTTGAAACTGGTGAAACATAGCAAAGGCCTCTTATGCAAGTTGCAACTAACCCAATTTATGCTATATCCACTGCGGAATTATAGACATTAAACGTCATCACTGTGATATTTGCCTAATGCTGTTACTCAATACTATAGCGGTACTGAGCAACGTCAAATCGATTACTGATCTGAATACAAACTGGCAGACTACATTTCCCAGGCTGCACAGGGGAAAACACAACCAATAGGTTGCACGAGCACTGTGACACGGAAGCCAAGCTTGCTGCGAACATAGACATACGTCTATGGCTGCCTTCCTTCGTCCCAGGTCCTCTCACGGATAAGTGATGAATTAATGCTTAGGAGTTTCACTTTAGAGCTCCTGGCAGTGGATGTTAGTTGTGCAGAAATGAAGCAATACAGCGAGCTGCTAGCCTACCACCTTTGAAACATCTTCAGTCCCACAAAACAACTGCCATTACCTAATCCTACTCAAGGACTGATCAACAGAACATACAGTATGAATCTGAAACATTAAAGGTGACAATGAGCGATGGGACACACGGTGACAAGACGCTATATGTATATATTGATCTGAACTTCTGACCTCAAGAGAGTGAGGAGGGTATGCGCGTGACATCATCATCAAACCAGGAAGTTATGCGGGAACGCCTACTGAGTGGCAGAAAACTACTTCTGGCCTTGACAGCCCATGCATCCAGACATAAAAGTCCAATATGATTGCATTAGACGACGTTAAGCAACGTTAAACTCACTTGCCACTCAATTTGCCATTCACTTTATGCATGCGCATACCCTCTATACACTGGAGTGACTAGACCGACAGCTAGATATATGCTTGAAGAGGCGGACGGAGGCAGCAGTTTGTTAAGGCTTTTAACTCTTCTCCAAGACAGCTCAACCCGGATAGTGAAGCTGAGACATGATACAACGAAAAGAAAGCACTAATTAAATGATACCCATTGAGAAATACGTCCGAAAATAAACCGCTAGAAACAAATCTACAGATCTACAGCAGTAGACAGTAGGCTATGTCACTTGACATGACATTACTGCAAATGCAATTTGCAATTTTAACCTACTTTAGAATGACACTGCACATAACTGAAATGGATTGAGATGAACTTTAAGATTAATAACTATGCCACATATGACTTGACAGTGTTAATGTTAACCAGGCATAAAACTGAAGCATAATAAATCACAGGGCAAAAGGGTGCTAGCTTTAGCATTAGTTTAGCATGAACAAACCCTCATGGCAATGAGGAAAACCTCAACACTACATGGCTACAAAAGCACAAAACCTATATCAAGATTGCAAGTAAGGTAGTTACCTCGCAGACAACACTTTCCAAAGCACATATAGAAAGTATTTTAAGGAATACTTTGGTAAGCAGAGTGTGACTGAAGTCTTGCTCCAAAATGAATTAAACTGCTAGGAGACACAACCAGTCAGCTGAGTTGCCAGATCTTGAGAAAGAAAGCAACCAGGTGTAGAACCATCCTGTACCCGACTAGGACTCGCCATGTGACTACGACGACTTTGAAACAATACAGTTCATTGGCCAAGGTCATTTGGATCCATGACAGAACACCAGAACCGAACAATTTGACTACAGAAAACAAGCCCAACGTTGCTTATAAAAGCGGACGTGGCAACCACTGCACATGAGTTGAGGACCCATCACTGAATGGGAGAAACACTGCACCTGGGCTGACTTGGCAAAACATTAGCAAAATGAAAACTTGGCTATAGAACACATACCATGTTACAATAGAAGCTGCAGCACTGACTGCGCATCTGGCTTAATTACCAAAACGGGCTATTATGAAGCTTGTTGAAGCCACATAGTAGAACTCAGCAGCATTAGCAGAATCCTATCAAACTCAATACTTTGCATACAACCTGCAGGCCCTTATCACAGCAAGGACAGTAGCTGAGAAGCATAATTTAAGCAGAAGTAGCTGCACACACGGACAGCAATAGCAGCAGCAACAACCACGAGGAACAAAAACATCACATACATCCAGGGACCATATGCAGAGGAAGGCAGGAAGAGCATGCAGACTGGTGAGCTTAAGTAGCCCGCCCAATTGGTCAGCTGACTGCCACATCAGCGAATGACATGAGGGTCTTGCACATACTGAATACACCCACATAGTAATGCAGCATGTTAACCCCTTGAGTATAGTATGCGCCTTGAGCATGGCATTAACTCCCTTGAGTGTGACTGACTGAACTAACTCCGCAAGCTACGTCTCATGAGTAATATCAAAAAATGTGTTTTTCAAAAGTCGGCCTCCTGGTGGTGCTATAACAGGCCGTTCTGGAAAATTTGGGGCAGAGGTTCATCGTTGGCATCCAGGGAGTGTGTGTGCAAAATTTGGCATTGACAGGGCCGGAGAGTAGCTGGTAACAGACGGACGGACGGACACACACACACACACACACACACACACACACACACACACACACACACACACACACACACACACACACACACACACACACGGACAGAGTGCAAAACATACTCTATCCCCATGCCTTCGGCCTGGTGGAGACAATGAATGAATGAATTCAATTAATTCATGAAAAAAGAAACATGATACCCAAAGTAGTGTGCCCCCCCCCCCCACACACACACACCCCAATGTCTTGCATTATTTTATCTTGCCACTTTTAATGAATAACTAACAGCGTAGTTAAAGGACGGTGCACTATAGGTAACATTCAGCCTAGTTTTAAAACAATACGTATGTCAATATTTTAGCCCTCATTTCCCTCTATAAGCCACTATTGTGCTGGTGTGTTTCCTGGCAGAAAGACACATCACATATCCCTCTGGCTGTATTTTGTTTTTGTTGCACTGTTTATGTTGACATTCATCCCTTGCAGGGACGTGTTTTTCCAAAGTCATATAAGATTAATTAAAATGAATAATTAAGTAATTTCACATCCTACCTGGTTTTCCTCTTTTTTTGCTGTTGTTTTGTGTTTGTTTTTTTCATAGCCTATACTTTTTTTCATATTGCATCGAGTAAGAACTGCGTTCCAAAATTATCTCCCGGTGGTTTCACTCATGGATGTGAAGAATCAACGAGAAACACTAATGTTACTGCAGCTGAATTAGTTACATTTTCACCCTAGATAGTCAGTCACTCATATCAAATATCAGTGACTGACTATCGTAAACGATACAGAGCCACAGACATGCGCAGTTTGCTTATTTTTGCACCACAATGCTTACATGAGATTGATAAAAGGACACAATGTTATTCTCGATTGAGAAATTACTTCCGCAAACCGGGGGATGCGCAAGCGACGTCAGGACTTATTGGTACTCTACACTGTAGAGTACCAATATAGTCTATAGTACCGATTACCGAAGATGTAGACTATATAGAAACATATACGTAGCATGAGTAGTGCCCATGACATGGGAACGAAATTCATTTTCTAGACACTTTTTCTTGGGTCCCGAGTCTGACACAGCCGAATATGCAATGTTATATGCTCTGGAGTGAGTGTGGAAGTCAAAGTTGCCCACCTCTGCATTAGACCATTTGATACTATAATGTTTTGATCTTTTGTTTTGGTCGCGAATACAAGCGGCCGAAATTAGTTTTCTTCGACGGGTGGCTGGCATCTCCCTTAGAGATAGGGTGAGAAGTTCAGTCACACGAGAGAGACTCGGAGTAGAACCGCTGCTCCTTCGCCTGGAAAGGAGTCAGCTGAGGTAGTTCATCTGGCTGGGATTCAGCTGCATCTGGTTAGGATGCCTCTCGGGCGCCTCCCTAGGGAGGTCCTCGACGCACGTCCCACTGGGAGGAGACCCCGGGGCAGACCAAGGCGCAGTTGGAGGAAATACATCGACTCACTGGCCTTGGAACGTCTCGGAATCCCCCAGGAGGAAGTCACTAATGTTGCTCTGGAGAGGGAAGTCTGGAGCACTCTGGTGGAGCTGTTGCCCCCGCGACCCGACTACGGATAAGCGGTTGAAGATGGATGGATGTTTTGATCTCACCCATTCACACACACATTCATCCGATGGTGGAGGAAACTAAGGCCCCAACCTTCAGTGTCTTGAGTTGCTCAAGGACATTCAACACTAACTCTGGAGGAGCCCGGGATGGAACTGGGAACCTTCCGGTTGCCAAGTGGCCTCCTGAGCCACTGCCGTCTTGTATCAGTTAAGTCAAAGCAGCAATACCACCATGTAGGAAAATAAATCTGTCCTGTATTCAAAATGTTACTTTAGTAAAGTAGTATTGACATCAAAATATTGATGTTACTTTTTACTATAAGACCACGTTTTAAAAGAACAATTGAATGAATTAAATAGCAATATATTTTCTTCGATGGAAACGGACTGTCAGAAGAGGATTGTTTTTCTTCTCTAGTCTAACATAGCAACAGTAACCATGGGGTAAGAGGGGGGGGCGGGACAACGAGCAGAGCTTGACAGAGTTTGAATTGTGCAACAGACGGAGTACATGCAAGAAGATTTACCTTCAATAACAACGTAAGTATGTTTAAAAAGGTTAAACGTTCTGTACTGTATATGTTCACTCATTCAGTGATCCAGAGCACTTATCTAGAGCCAATGGCTCCTTATCTTATTCAATGTATTTTTGAACTTTTGTAAAACATTTTGTAATTTTTATTTTATGGTTGGTTCTCGACTCTTTCCTGAACCTCATTGTCATTGCTCTTACTGTCTGAAGTATCTTATCTTTACTGCACATCATAAAAAGCAAACACACCTGTGTGAGGGTGTGTAGAGAGAATATAGTGTTGCCCTGAGCCATAGAGTAAGACAGAGTTACGACATTGAGGGGTCAGAACAATGCATTGTTTTCAACGAGGGTGGCGCAAATAAGAGCTATTTTAGGCATGTGTGCAACATGACAACTATGACTAAGTATTGTAACTAAGTATTCTACAGTGACAACTAAAGTCTCTGTAATGTTTGTACTATTACTAAAAAACGATCTAAAATAAAGGGATTTAAGATCATTAAAACTGGGCTGTTGCCTGAGTCCAGTGCATTCTGCCAACTTCCGGTCCAGGACTTTGTCACTGTTCGCGATGCTCTTGCCAATAGAAGTATATAGAAGACTTGCCCCATGAAGTGAACGGAGTTGTCATAACTCTGTCTTACTCTGTGGCTCTGGTGTTGCCCTACCTGAAACCTTCTAGTTAGCAGTCTCTTGGAATCACATAATGAAATAATATAACGATGAGGGGAAGAGGTGGTGGAGTTGGCTGTTTCAGCAGACAGTTTGAGGGTCCAATGGAGTTGAGAGGTTTTGTCCGAAGCACTTTTTACAACTTTTCATTAATTGGTTCCATATTGTTTTAACCAACACACAGACTTAAAGGGTGTTCAATGGCACTGATGTATGCAATAATAATAATAATAATAATGGCAAATCGAGTGGCAAAGCGACAGGCAAAGTGACTTTAACATTGTCTAACGTCGTTTAATGCAATCAGATGGGCTGTCAAGGCCAGAAAGAAGTTTTTTGCCACTCATTAGAGGCGTTCCTGCATAACTTCCGGGTTTGATGATGATGTCACGTGCGTACCCTCTATAGAAGTATCATGGATGATGATGCCATCTCTGCCCTGGTGATTGATAACGGCTCCAGGACGTCCAAGGCAGGGTTTGCTGGAGACGATGCGCCTCGTACTGTCTTCCCCTCCGTCGTTGGACGACCCAGAAACCAGGTTTATAACCGTGGCGTGCTCGCACGCAATTCCCTTATTTTATGCAATATTGTTTATTTCGTCGCAATCGATGCCGGTCCATCTACACGTGACGTGCGTTTTATTGTATTGCAACTAGGGATGTCCCAATACACTTTTTTCGTCCCCGATCCGATCCCGATAACACGATTTCTGTGTTAGCCGATACCGATACCGAATACTGATACCTGAGAATAATATTTATCATAAAAAATCAAAAAAATACTTATTTTATCTCATGTTGTTTATAGCAGACTCCTCACTCTAATGTGCACTTGCAGTTTGGGCAACTCCAAAGCAAACTCCACATGTCCCAACATTTTATTCACCTGCCATAGTGTCAACCCCTAAAGGCTCATACATAGTCTGTATTTTCGGTGGTGGGGTGACCACCGAACTACAACATGACGTCACAAGCCGCGGTGAAGAGCAAACCACCGCCCCAGCCCTTCTCTCTGTTTTTACTCACGACCGTTCAACGTTATTTCAGCTCCGGTGGTCAGCTCACCACCGAAAATCCAGACTATGAATGAAGGCCTATGAAGGCCTTTACCCGTGTCGGATCGGTGGTTAGACTGGCATGTTCACCGATACCGATATGACCCGATATGACCAAAAAGGGCCGATACCAATACTTTTCCGATACCAATACAGACAGTATCGGGACATCTCTAATTGCAACCATACATTTATTAGCCACTTTCAACGTGGTATCCCTCCCTAGTTTGGGAAGGTCATTATAGATTTATCTAGATTTAGCTTGACTGATTTAGCATGCAGAGAGCTTGTAGATCCACTATTTTCGCTATTTTAGAAGTGGGGGCTTAAGTGGTAACTTATTTTTATCCGACTGGATTAAGGTTGCAAACTCATATCCAACGACAACAAAACAATTTGGGGTTTGTGGTTCAAATGATGAATAAATAATGGGCCTTGACATGAAAAGGGTTGAAAACCACTACTTTAGAGTGATGGTGTTGACCTTGTTTCTCTCCTCAGGGAGTGAGCGGTCAGAAGGACAGTTCCGTAGGAGATGATGCCCAGTCAGAGAGGGGGATCCTCAGCATCACATATCCCATAGAACGAGGCGTCATCACCGACTGGGATGACATGGAGAAGGTGTGTGTGTGTGTGTGTGTGTGTGTGTGTGTGTGTGTGTGTGTGTGTGTGTGCGTGCGTGCGTGCGTGCGTGCGTGCGTGCGTGCGTGCGTGCGTGCGTGCGTGCGTGCGTGCGTGCGTGCGTGCGTGCGTGCGTGCGTGCGCGCGTGCGTGCTTGGACCACGAAAACAAATCTCTTTAAAAACTCAAGTGTACAATTTTAAAAACTCTGTTCATGCGACCCCGCGTCCCCTTCGTCAAACACTTAACAATGTGCAGTTAAAAGTATGTATAACTCATTAACGGTCAGTTTGTCAGTGAATGTGAGCTACATCAATGATTATGGATCCATAAACAACCATTAACAAACATTTAACCAGTCATCAATAACTTATCGATTAACAGTTTGCGAATGATACTCGTTACTTTTTTAATGGCTGCACTATACTGTGTGAAACCTATTTATTCTGTGCAGTAGATCTGGTGTGAAACCTGTTTATAATGTGTAGATCTGGTGTGAAACCTGTTTATAATGTGTAGATCTGGTGTGAAACCTGTTTATAATGTGTAGATCTGGTGTGAAACCTGTTTATTCCGTGTAGATCTGGTGTGAAACCTGTTTATTCCATGTAGACCTGGTGTGAAACCTGTTTATTCCATGTAGATCTGGTGTGAAACCTGTTTATTCCATGTAGACCTGGTGTGAAACGTGTTTATTCCATGTAGATCTGGTGTGAAACCTGTTTATAATGTGTAGATCTGGTGTGAAACCTGTTTATAATGTGTAGATCTGGTGTGAAACCTGTTTATAATGTGTAGATCTGGTGTGAAACCTGTTTATTCCATGTAGATCTGGTGTGAAACCTGTTTATTCCGTGTAGATATGGAACCACGTCTATAAAGAGCTTGGTGTGACCTCTGAGGAGCGTCCAGTTCTGCTGACTGACATTCCTTCCAACCCCAAGGTCAACAGAGAGAAAATGACACAGGTGATTAAGGTCAAACACGGTCTCTTCCATTCACACATGGGTGTCGTTTTGGGGTTACACGGATTGGCAATTGCCACCCCCTCTATAGACCCAGCTGCAGAAAAAAACGTGGGCTAAAGTCCTTGATTTTGCGATGAAATATGCAGGATTTTGTGATTTTATGCGAAATATACACGAAAGCTTGCGGAATATACGAAAGAAGTAGATCGGGAGTGGCTTATTGTCGGTATCAGCCGGTAACTGTTACCGCTGTTGCGCTCCACCTCAGCATCCATTTACTAGTAGTAAATTAAATCCATTTAAATTTAAATCCATTTACTAGTATAGTAAATGGATGCTAAGGTGGAGCGCGACAGCACCATCAAAGGAAAAAATGTGCGGGATGTGTGGGATGTCGCAAAATATGCGAAAAGTCCCTCTGCACTGTTATTGCTTAGCGAAATACAAGGTTCACTCCCACTCCTATGTCAGATTTATCTTTTTTTTCCTTCTCATTCATGATCCAGATCCTGTTTGAGAACTTCAACGTCCCTGCCATGCATGTGGCCCTCCAGGTAGAACTGGCCTGGTACGCTTCTGGACGGCACATTGGTAAGATGGAGAGAGAGAGAGAGAGAGAGAGAGAGAGAGAGAGATAGAGCACACATCTGTACACTCTCAGAACAAGTGAGGATTTCACTGTGGATTTTCACCTGTGAAAGTTGACTCTTGCGGACTAGCTTCGTATGTGGACCTGCCGTTAGGCAGGAAGATCAGCCCTGGCCCCTGTGCTATTCAGGGCATAATAGAGGGGCATTTAGAGGGGCTGTGCTAGCGCTGGAGGGGCATATAGAGGGGCTGTGCTAGTGCTGGAGGGGCATATAGAGGGACTGTGCTAGTGCTGGAGGGGCATATAGAGGGACTGTACTAGTGCTGGAGGGGCATATAGAGGGACTGTGCTAGCGCTGGAGGGGCATATAGAGGGACTGTGCTAGTGCTGGAGGGGCATATAGAGGGACTGTGCTAGCGCTGGAGGGGCATATAGAGGGACTGTGCTAGCGCTGGAGGGGCATATAGAGGGACTGTGCTAGTGCTGGAGGGGCATATAGAGGGACTGTGCTAGCGCTGGAGGGGCATATAGAGGGACTGTACTAGCGCTGGAGGGGCATATAGAGGGTCTGTACTAGCGCTTGGAAACCGACTCATTTTAGACAGAGAAATGGAGAATACAGTACAATGACTGTCAGAAATAAACAGTAGTACTAGCAGTGTTAATATCGAGGTGTGAATACAGGGAAGTCCTGAAGCGGCCAAGAGAGAGAGGTGACAGATCTGAGAGAAAAAGGAAGGTTGTTCCAGTCAGATGGTCATGACATGACATGTTCAGGACATATTATTTAAGCAATATTACACGAGAGGGGGTGGTTTAACGTCAGTAATGCAGAGGGGGGGGTGGTTTAACGTCATTAATGAGAGGGGGTGGTTTAACGTCATTAATGAGAGGGGGTGGTTTAACGTCATTAATGAGAGGGGTGGTTTAACGTCATTAATGAGAGGGGGTGGTTTAACGTCATTAATGAGAGGGGGTGGTTTAACGTCATTAATGAGAGGGGTGGTTTAACGTCATTAATGAGAGGGGGTGGTTTAACGTCATTAATGAGAGGGGGTGGTTTAACGTCATTAATGAGAGGGGGTGGTTTAACGTCAGTAATGAGAGGGGGTGGTTTAACGTCATTAATGAGAGGGGTGGTTTAACGTCATTAATGAGAGGGGTGGTTTAACGTCATTAATGAGAGGGGTGGTTTAACGTCATTAATGAGAGGGTGGTTTAACGTCATTAATGAGAGGGGTGGTTTAACGTCATTAATGAGAGGGGGTGGTTTAACGTCATTAATGAGAGGGGGTGGTTTAACGTCAGTAATGAGAGGGGGTGGTTTAACGTCATTAATGAGAGGGGGTGGTTTAACGTCATTAATGAGAGGGGTGGTTTAACGTCATTAATGAGAGGGGTGGTTTAACGTCATTAATGAGAGGGGTGGTTTAACGTCATTAATGAGAGGGGGTGGTTTAACGTCATTAATGAGAGGGGGTGGTTTAACGTCATTAATGAGAGGGGTGGTTTAACGTCATTAATGAGAGGGGTGGTTTAACGTCATTAATGAGAGGGGGTGGTTTAACGTCATTAATGAGAGGGGGTGGTTTAACGTCATTAATGAGAGGGGGTGGTTTAACGTCATTAATGAGAGGGGGTGGTTTAACGTCATTAATGAGAGGGGTGGTTTAACGTCATTAATGAGAGGGGTGGTTTAACGTCATTAATGAGAGGGGGTGGTTTAACGTCATTAATGAGAGGGGGTGGTTTAACGTCATTAATGAGAGGGGGTGGTTTAACGTCAGTAATGAGAGGGGGTGGTTTAACGTCATTAATGAGAGGGGGTGGTTTAACGTCATTAATGAGAGGGGGTGGTTTAACGTCATTAATGAGAGGGGGTGGTTTAACGTCATTAATGAGAGGGGGTGGTTTAACGTCATTAATGAGAGGGGTGGTTTAACGTCATTAATGAGAGGGGGTGGTTTAACGTCATTAATGAGAGGGGGTGGTTTAACGTCATTAATGAGAGGGGTGGTTTAACGTCATTAATGAGAGGGGTGGTTTAACGTCATTAATGAGAGGGGGTGGTTTAACGTCATTAATGAGAGGGGGTGGTTTAACGTCATTAATGAGAGGGGGTGGTTTAACGTCATTAATGAGAGGGGTGGTTTAACGTCATTAATGAGAGGGGTGGTTTAACGTCATTAATGAGAGGGGTGGTTTAACGTCATTAATGAGAGGGGTGGTTTAACGTCATTAATGAGAGGGGGTGGTTTAACGTCATTAATGAGAGGGGGTGGTTTAACGTCATTAATGAGAGGGGTGGTTTAACGTCATTAATGAGAGGGGGTGGTTTAACGTCATTAATGAGAGGGGGTGGTTTAACGTCATTAATGAGAGGGGGTGGTTTAACGTCATTAATGAGAGGGGTGGTTTAACGTCATTAATGAGAGGGGTGGTTTAACGTCATTAATGAGAGGGGGTGGTTTAACGTCATTAATGAGAGGGGGTGGTTTAACGTCATTAATGAGAGGGGGTGGTTTAACGTCATTAATGAGAGGGGTGGTTTAACGTCATTAATGAGAGGGGGTGGTTTAACGTCATTAATGAGAGGGGGTGGTTTAACGTCATTAATGAGAGGGGGTGGTTTAACGTCATTAATGAGAGGGGGTGGTTTAACGTCATTAATGAGAGGGGGTGGTTTAACGTCATTAATGAGAGGGGGTGGTTTAACGTCATTAATGAGAGGGGGTGGTTTAACGTCATTAATGAGAGGGGGTGGTTTAACGTCATTAATGAGAGGGGGTGGTTTAACGTCATTAATGAGAGGGGGTGGTTTAACGTCATTAATGAGAGGGGTGGTTTAACGTCATTAATGAGAGGGGGTGGTTTAACGTCATTAATGAGAGGGGGTGGTTTAACGTCATTAATGAGAGGGGGTGGTTTAACGTCATTAATGAGAGGGGGTGGTTTAACGTCATTAATGAGAGGGGTGGTTTAACGTCATTAATGAGAGGGGGTGGTTTAACGTCATTAATGAGAGGGGTGGTTTAACGTCATTAATGAGAGGGGTGGTTTAACGTCATTAATGAGAGGGGGTGGTTTAACGTCATTAATGAGAGGGGGTGGTTTAACGTCATTAATGAGAGGGGGTGGTTTAACGTCATTAATGAGAGGGGGTGGTTTAACGTCATTAATGAGAGGGGTGGTTTAACGTCATTAATGAGAGGGGGTGGTTTAACGTCATTAATGAGAGGGGTGGTTTAACGTCATTAATGAGAGGGGTGGTTTAACGTCATTAATGAGAGGGGGTGGTTTAACGTCATTAATGAGAGGGGGTGGTTTAACGTCATTAATTAGAGGGGGTGGTTTAACGTCATTAATGAGAGGGGGTGGTTTAACGTCATTAATGAGAGGGGTGGTTTAACGTCATTAATGAGAGGGGTGGTTTAACGTCATTAATGAGAGGGGTGGTTTAACGTCATTAATGAGAGGGGGTGGTTTAACGTCATTAATGAGAGGGGGTGGTTTAACGTCATTAATGAGAGGGGTGGTTTAACGTCATTAATGAGAGGGGTGGTTTAACGTCATTAATGAGAGGGGGTGGTTTAACGTCATTAATGAGAGGGGGTGGTTTAACGTCATTAATGAGAGGGGTGGTTTAACGTCATTAATGAGAGGGGTGGTTTAACGTCATTAATGAGAGGGGTGGTTTAACGTCATTAATGAGAGGGGGTGGTTTAACGTCATTAATGAGAGGGGTGGTTTAACGTCATTAATGAGAGGGGTGGTTTAACGTCATTAATGAGAGGGGGTGGTTTAACGTCATTAATGAGAGGGGGTGGTTTAACGTCAGTAATGAGAGGGGGTGGTTTAACGTCATTAATGAGAGGGGTGGTTTAACGTCATTAATGAGAGGGGGTGGTTTAACGTCATTAATTAGAGGGGGTGGTTTAACGTCAGTAATGAGAGGGGTGGTTTAACGTCATTAATGAGAGGGGGTGGTTTAACGTCATTAATGAGAGGGGTGGTTTAACGTCATTAATGAGAGGGGGTGGTTTAACGTCAGTAATGCAGAGGGGGGGGGTGGTTTAACGTCATTAATTAGAGGGGGTGGTTTAACGTCATTAATGAGAGGGGTGGTTTAACGTCATTAATGCACGCCTGCGATGCTGCAGGAACGAGCCCGCAGGGCGAGTTCCGAAAGCAACGCACCACCCCCTCTCGTGTAATATTGCAATTATACAACAGCTACCCTTAAAACTAAGAAAATCGGCCTGGGCCGTGGCTCAGAGGTCCAGGCACCTTGGCCGGTAGCCCAAGTCTGGCAGTGTGCCGCGGGCTCGACTCCTGATCCCGACGGCCTTTACTGCATGTCATCCCCCCTATCTCTCTCCCCATTTCCTGTCAGCCTACCGTCTGTCCCTCTATAAAAACGCTGTAAAAACATGTTTTTTTAATGTCACTACGACCACAAATGTTCCCAAGAAACTAGCTAGCCTAGCCACCGAGTTGAGTGGTGCTCGTTTGAACGACGGCTAGAAGGCTGTTTCAACCAATCAGATTGCTTCCTCGAAACGACCTGTTGTATAATGTTCTTTTGGGAACAGTATAAAGTAAAGACAGTGACCTCTGTTTCTTTTGGGAACAGTATAACGTAAAGACAGTGACTAAATGGACGTCTGTTTCTGCAGGTATTGTGGTTGACTGTGGTGATGGTGTGTTTATAATGGACCTCTGTTTCTGCAGGTATTGTGGTTGACTGTGGTGATGGTGTGTCTATAATGGACCTCTGTTTCTGCAGGTATTGTGGTTGACTGTGGTGATGGTGTGTTTATAATGGACCTCTGTTTCTGCAGGTATTGTGGTTGACTGTGGTGATGGTGTGTCTATAATGGACCTCTGTTTCTCCAGGTATTGTGGTTGACTGTGGTGATGGTGTGTTTATAATGGACCTCTGTTTCTGCAGGTATTGTGGTTGACTGTGGTGATGGTGTGTTTATAATGGACCTCTGTTTCTCCAGGTATTGTGGTTGACTGTGGTGATGGTGTGTTTATAATGGACCTCTGTTTCTCCAGGTATTGTGGTGGACTGTGGTGATGGTGTGTTTATAATGGACCTCTGTTTCTCCAGGTATTGTGGTTGACTGTGGTGATGGTGTGTTTATAATGGACCTCTGTTTCTCCAGGTATTGTGGTGGACTGTGGTGATGGTGTGTTTATAATGGACCTCTGTTTCTCCAGGTATTGTGGTGGACTGTGGTGATGGTGTGTTTATAATGGACCTCTGTTTCTGCAGGTATTGTGGTTGACTGTGGTGATGGTGTGTTTATAATGGACCTCTGTTTCTCCAGGTATTGTGGTGGACTGTGGTGATGGTGTGAGCCACGCTGCGCCCGTCAATCAGTTCAACGACGCTAAGGTTGTGCCTCATGCCATCAAGAAGCTGGACCTGGCTGGCTCTCAGGTGACTGATCATATGATGCAGTTGCTCAATGACAGAGGCTGTGGAATCACTGCTGGTATGTATGTAGGCCTACCATTCTGACTCATGTGGTGGGAACTGATGCTTCATGTTTCCACCCATGCGTGCGTGCGTGCGTGCGTGCGTGCGTGCGTGCGTGCACGTGCATATGTGCATATGTGTGCACTCCTATAGAGCGTCGCAGTCCCGCCCCCTGACAACGCCAGGCCCAGGAAATTAATCCCAATGCATTTTTCCCATAGACATTTCAAAAAGTATTTATTTAAAGACCTTTTAAGTGTCGAACGAAGCCAACTCGAGTCGTGACAAATCATGACAACAAACACAATATTTTGGACCAAACAAATAATTACAAAGAAGAAAAACAACAAAAAAAGTTGAACCTGCCGTGTTTTTCTACTTTCTAATTCTTTGTTTGGCCCAAAACATTGTGTTTATTGTCATGATTTGTCACGACAAGAGTTGTCTTTGTCCGCGGCGTAAACGTCTTTAAATAAATACTTTCTGAACAGTCTATGAGGAAAATGAACGGGGATTTATTTTCCGGGTCTCTCGAGGGGGCGGGACTGCGACGCTCTATACTTGCTTATAATAATGGTAAAGTCAAATTGTTTTTTGATGCGAGGAAAGGAAAAGCATTTGATTGGGAGGAATGTACAGTATAAATGTTCTCTGTCTATTTAATACTGACGTTTATGATTTGTTGCCGCACTGCCATTTTATTCAGTTATTGTCTCCACCAGGCCGAAGGCATGGGGAGAGAGTATGTTTTGCACTCCGGCACCGTTAACCCGGGCGATGCCAAACTTTGCACACACACTCCCTGGATGCCAACGATGAACCTCTGCCCCACATTTTCCAGAACGGCCTGTTATAGCGCCACCATGAGGCAGCTTTTCACATTTTGTACCTAAAACTGCACCGATCTGCGTGAAATGTTGCATGCACACTCCCTAGAGGCCAAGGACAAACCTTTTACCTGCATTTTCCGCATCTGCCTTTTATAGCGCCACCAGGAGGCCGACTTTTGTAAAACACATTTTTTGATATTACTCCTCCAGATTCTGTCCAAAAATCTCACAAATCGTTACACAGTATCTCTATGGTCATGTGCTCAAGTCGGATCTGTCTGATATTTCATATTCCATCCTAATTGGCTATAATTGGCTTTCACAGTTTGCAAGATTGCCCCGTTTTGAACAATAGCCTCAAATCATGAACGCAGCATGCAATTTACGTGAAATCTTTCACACATTTTCTTACTAGGCTGAGGAATATATCCCACCCTTTTCACATTGGCCTGTTATAGCGCCACCAACAGGTTGATTTTTGCAAAACACATTTTTGGAACAAAATGCCTCAAATCGGTACACATGATCTCTGTAGTCATGTGATCAAGACGAGTCTGTTGGATTTCTCAGATTGTACACTGATTGGCTAAGATTGCCTTCCAAAGTTTTCAGGAGTGGCCCGTTTTGTACAAAATGCTGCACATGTCCTGCTCATCCAGAATTCTATCCTCAGAGATGCTATGAGTGATCTGGCTCTGCATTTCCTCAACAAAATGAAGGAAAAAAAAACCTCCTAAACATTTTGCCAAACATCACACACACTCCTATCCTCCTGGTGGAGACCTGTGCCCGGAAGGGCACTTTTTCTAGTTCTAACTGTTCTATTCTTTTAATTCTGTCTATTTTAAATGTATATTCAAATGTGCTTGTATAATGATTTCTATGTTTAATGGTCATGATACTTGAGGGGCAGACAGTCTGGAGGCTGGAAACAACACATTTAGTCTTTAAATCATAATCAGACCCATTTCAGATATCTGATCAGATATGAAATATCCCAGATATGAATATTTATTTTATGAATAAAATATGTCAGATATGAAATGGGAGGAGACCCCGGGGGAGACCAAGGCGCAGTTGGAGGAAATACATCGACTCACTGGCCTTGGAACGTCTCGGAATCCCCCAGGAGGAAGTCACTAATGTTGCTCTGGAGAGGGAAGTCTGGAGCACTCAGGTGGAGCTGTTGCCACCGTGACCCGACTACGGATAAGCGGTTAAAGATGGATGGATGGAGATATGAAATATCTGATCAGATATGAAATATTATGTCTATAATCTCTTCCTCTACAGCAGAGCGTGAGCTGGTGTATCAGATGAAGGAGAAAGCGTCCTATGTGGCGCTGGACTTTGACCAGGAGATGCAGAGCGCTGCCTCCTCTTCCTCACTGGAGAAGAGCTACGAGCTGCCTGATGGTCAGGTGATCACCATGGACAACGAGAGGTTCCGCTGCGCTGAGGCCCTCTTCCAGCCCTCTATCATTGGTCAGTACAGTACAGTACAGTACAGTACAGTACAGTACAGTACAGTACAGTACAGTACAGTACAGTACAGTACAGTACAGTACAGCGAAAATGAATGAAACTAGCTTGGAGTTACGAGCGCAAATTAATGAAACTATAGCTTGGAGTTACGAAGGTGCTGCTTGTTTTGATAATTAGATTGATTGCTTTGATAAATGAAACAAATTTGATTGTGTGTCGGCCTGCAACATTGTATTACCAAGCATAATTATAGGCCTATCTCTGTTTTCTTATGTTCTTGTTGTTTCTTGGTGTTTTCTTTTCTTTTTCTTCTGTTGAAAATGTATACAGTATGTACAGTATGCAGCCTGTGACTCTATGGCACCTGACACATAAAAGACAGCTGTCACATGGCTCACAATGCATTTTGAATAGGAGTCACGTGGTTTGACGAGACAAGCCCCCCCCCCCCCCCCCCCCCCCCTTTGTCACGTGACTCCTATTCAAAATGCATTGTGAGCCGTGTGACACACAGAAGACACAGACGAGACAGCTGTCTTTTATGTGTCAGGCCTCAATCACACTATTAAGACGAAATTGTTCTCTCTGTTCCGGGAGGGGGGGGGGGACCAGCAGCTCGCAATTCATTTTCAATGGGAGTCGCTGAGATTCACAGAACACCTCTGCTCCATGGGGGGAGGAGGGCAGAACACAGCTATGGAGCAGAGCTGTTCAATCTCAGCGACTCCCATTGAAAATTAATTGCAAGCTGCTCTGCCCCCCTCTCCCCCTGGAACAGAGAGAACAATTTAGTCTTAATAGTGTGATTGAGGCCTCAAGGCGCCCAACTTCACGACAATTTTCTCCCGAGGCTTCGTACACACATAAAGAACGAATGTTCTGTGCTCTGCCTGTGTTTGATGGCCGCCTCAATGCTTTTCCAATGGAAGTCACGTGGTTTGACCAAACACTTGTGTTTGATTGGGGGGAGGGGGGCAATCAACCTCTGTCTCTCCTCCTGCTCAGGTATGGAGTCCGTGGGCATCCACGAGATGACCTACAACAGCATCATGAGCATAGACAGCGTGGACATCCGTCAGCTCCTGTTTGCAAACATATTGCTGTGTGGCGGCACCACCATGTTACCAGGCTTCGCTGATCGCCTGCAGAAGGAGATTACTGCTCTCGCTCCTTCCACCGTGAAGGTCAAGGTACGAGGACAGTCGTATATCTATTTAACTTTGTGCATAGTCAGTTAATGTATTGACACAATTGAATAAAACATTGGGTCCAAGCATTTATCAAAAACCCATGAATAAAAAGGTACAATACTTACACAACGCAAAATCCTTTGATTCATACAATTAATAGACTATATGACTGCTTTTCGTTTTTTCATGTCATATGAAAGCAGGGAATCATAGCTTCAAATTGACATATTGGTTGTCCAGTTTGACCCACCAGTTTTGGAAATATGGCTTACAGAAAACGAGCGAGTTGAGAAAAACAGGCTTGAAAGGTTCACTTCTGTGAACATTACACCTGTTGAAGCATTTATTTCATATTTACATGTCAATTTCAGCTCTGACATGCTAGTTTGTGAAGAGTGATGGAAATAAAATTCCGGCGACCCCAAGGATCGTATTAATGGATAAAAATAAATTATATCTATTCTGTAATGCTAATTAGAAAGGACTGTAAATATATATATCTTCAATAACCCAGCAGGGAGACCAAATACCGTGCTGTATTTACCTTAAAAATGAGTGAGTAGCCCTTTAAATCTTGAATGACAGTCACTCTACCATAAAAAATAGAAGGATACCTTAAAAACGAATTGGAGACAGACGAAATAAAGTTCTGAGAGGAAGTTTAAGGTTTTAACTGTACTTTTTAGTAGGTAATAAAGTCAATTTACATAGAGAATGTGCTACATGGTTCAGATAATAATAATAATAGTACAATACATCACTATAATTTAGAGTATTCAATTGTTCCAATATGGATCCGAACTGAACCTCTTCACAGCATCTTCCTGGCTTATACTGCATCTGACGTCAGTTGTTGATAAACGTCCATTGGCTGAATAGATAGTTCATTTCCGCAATATCCACGGTGGTGCTGGTTGTCGAGTACTCATTGGACCAGCACATGGATGATGAGTCTGGTATCGTGACATCTTCCTTGGTTCAGTCCTTGATGGCCATAGACCGGGAAAGCGTGGACGCTGGCGTTGCCAGGCAACCTGTTGATAACTTTCCCTGCACTGAACTTTCGACAGAGAGATGCCTGGCTATCTACTTTCTCACTAGGCATCAAGGTCAAATGCATGTAGTCTCAAATCAAAATAGACCTCTCAGTATGCTAGTTAACTTGCCTGGGGACAGACAGTATGGAGACCGAATAAGGAGTCAACAAGATATTAAATGGGACAGATGAAAACATATTTTGGCCATAAACATGGATGACATGACATTTATGATGATAAGAAGAACAACCCGGAGTAAACAGGCAGTAGGCTAAGAGTAAAATGATGATATGGGAGATGACAAAATATGACCTATATGGAACACGGTCTGGGCCCAAAGTTCTATATGTGTTGACCAACAGAATATGATGGAATGGCCAACTTGACATGACGTGTAAACAACATGTCAGAATTTATCTATCAACTCCGCCCTTTGTTTACAAATAATGTCAAGGTGGCAACAAAATAAACCTACTTAAAAATGGGAAAAGGTCAATTATAATTTATGGAATTTAGGATGTCCGAATGTGGGAAAAAAAATAAAACAATTAAAACCTATTTTTTTTTTTAATAAAAAATAATAATAATAGAAGCATAAGCTAAGCAACTAGCAACAAAATAATTATATAAATGTACCTAATAATTGAACAAGGTGTTGTAATGTAGAAAACCTCAAATGACTTTCCCTATACCACAACAATAGAACTGATTATTGATTGAATGGTGGATCTGAAAAATGAGAATGATTAAGAAAATAGGAAAGATAGAAGCGGGGAGAAAGATGTATGAGATTACAGCTAAAAATGGGATTGGGTGTTGAACAAATTGGGATGGTAAAATATATCTATATATCTAAATATCTACATTGAGGTAAGGGGCATTGAAGTTAAGGTAAACAGAAAAATACCATGTCATGTTCCACCCCAAAACTGGGTCTTTATGAAATTAATGACCGAAAACAACCTAAAATTTGGAGCCAAAGGTCAAATGGACCACAGGACCGCATCAACATGGGGGCTTTGTCAGCCAGGTGCACTAATCACATTCCTTCAGATCACATCAGTGGGTCACATTTCAGAGCTCTCAAACAGCAAACCACAGTAAACTTAAGAGAGGCTATCCTTATGACAGGCGAAGTTAGTGAAAAGTCAAAAAATTTAGTCTAGGGTCCTGTGGAAACCTTACTAACATTATCATCCACAAAGGTGGGTTCTCATAGCCAACAGGCCTGGATACAAGTCCATAGGATCTATGTGCATGTATCCTCAAAATAATTTAGACAAAACTCACATGAGATGGTATATTCCTCATTCCCTTTAATTCAATACTTCCTGAGTCCTCGTCGGTCCTAATGGGGAGGCATATACACCAGTTCCTGGAGAATGGATGAACAGAAGAATGAAAGGGAAAAAATTTAAAACATGTTTTGGAGATATGAACTGGGACATATGTGGAAGAATTATTGAATTCAGAATGGTAACTTAACTATGGGATAATGGCAATGGAATGCCACAGCAGATGTTTGGTTCTGACTTCTTTGACTACCTGCGATATGAATATCAGAGGAGAGAAAGGAGAGAAAAATACTTTGGCCAAGGCCCAATATTAATATCAAATCAATAACAGTAATAACAAATTACATTAAGTGATTGAGACGGTGGATGTCCATGGTAAAAAAATGGGAAAACACCCTAAAACTGAGAGTGTCAAAAACGGTATAAAATTAACCTTGAGTGTCATGAATGGACTAAATTTAACCTTAAGTTGGGAAGGCTGCGTTCCCGATTGGAATGCACCCAAAACTGGGAGGGATGGTGAATAGATAGCTGTTTATATAACAAAGAAGCAAGTGTTCTCAAAACATAAAAACAAATGAAGAAAATAAGAAATGGAAGGACAATGGGTGAAGGGGGGAGGGGGTGGGGGGAAACAAAAAAACAACTGTACGAGTATGAGTGTGGTTGGTGCAAAAATAAAAATAATGATTGAATCAGGGTAATAAAAAATAAAAATAAAATAACCAAAGGCATGAAACATAACCAATAATCAATAATTAATAATGAACTGAGGCTGGGTTTCCAGTACTCACTATCACTGGGAAATACAGTACTCAAGGCTGAGGTTCAGAGAGAACAAGAGAGTGCACTATGACCCGCATATGTCACTCACCTTGATCTCCTGACACCCCGCCCTTCACGTCCACACCAGTGATAGTGGCCAGGAAATCCTGTGGGTGAACCATAAAGAAAACAAAATATCAGAATTATACAGGGAAAAATATCAGGTGAGAACGTATAATGACAATGTAACTGGGTGTTTAAAAAATGAAATAAAAAATACAATACTTGAGGGTTTACTGTGTAGTTTGGCAGGCAGAATTCCATATAGGAAAACTATAACACATGGGTGAGACAGGTTAAATCATATGGGCAAAAACATGACTAATAAATGATAAATTTAAACAAATATTTGCACCGGTTATAAATTGACTTTCACAAAAGTCATAAAAAGGTGTTCCTCGCAGAGGAAGAAAATCAGACAACCCTACACAAAAACACGTGACAGGTTAAGCCTCTCGATAAACTAGCAGATAGCACTTCATGGCTCCTAGCACTTAATGGCCAAAAATAGACGGTCAAATTGTCTCGTAGTTCACGAATCAGCAAAGTATACGGGAGTGAAGAGATGGCTACCCTCAACACTCATTCCCCCAGTGCTAACTGGTATGTCAGAGACATCGTACCCATAAATGGCAAAATAGGCATTAGTTGCCTATAGCCGGAAAATATGAAATGGAGAGAAAATTATAAAATAAATGCCGGTATGAAAGTGTTCAAATGAAAGAAATGAAAATGGGCTACATAATCTCCCTCCTGTAGTTAAAAGAGAGGAGAATATACTTAAAAAATTAATGGAAAGAACAGTGTGATATGTTCACTTTGGAAAATGGTGAAATGTTTCTTTAAGGGGAAAATAATTCTAAAGGGAGAATAACTAAGAGTTAAATACTGTTGAGGGTCACGGTTAAGATAAAATAAGTACCCTGTTAATCCTCTACTGTTCCGGCCTAGAAGAGCAGAAAATATAATGGTAAGAAAAGGTGGCCCAAGCAGTGTACTCCAGCAGCTAACTGAAACACAACGCTCTGCCACTCACAGTATGAAGTTAGGAGAGGTATAGCCAAACTGAAGAGATAGGACCTACGTATGTCCTGAAACGTTATAAAGTTTAGATGTATGATAGACAACCTATTGTGACCATTCGTTAGCAGGGGAAAATAAATAAATAAATAAATTGGACAAAATAAATGTAGTAATAAAAAATGATAAATAGGGAGAATAAGTTCTGTCTTGAATTTTAAAACTTTTATGACTGAAAATAATTTATTTAATTCAAAAAGGGAGTATTCCACACATACACAGGGAGAGAGAGAAAGAGACAGACCCAGGCCCAGCGTTCTCCCCGTAAATCTCACCTGGAGGGAGGACAGACAGAGACAGACCGTTCTCACTGTGCATATCACTTATTGGAGGGAGAATAGAGAGAGACAGACATATGTCAGAGACATATGTCACTCACACTATGTATTTCACATATAGGAGGGAGGACAGACAGAAAGAGACTGTTCTCACACTGTGCATTTCACATGAGAGATATTACGCGGAGGACCGACCCAGGGCTGCTCTTTCAGGCATACAGACACAAAATAGGATACACTGAAATTTGTACCTAATGTTACATGTAATATTATGAAAAATATCCAGATGTAATCTTAAGGCAATGATAAAAAATGTAAATGCAGTAAAAACTGTAAAAAGAACTATTCCTAATACACTTCTGAAGTTATAAAACAAGATGGCGTTCCCACAGCACAGACTGGGAGGGGGACACGCACGCACACACACGCACATCACATACAAAATATGTAGAGTATAGTACCAGGATATCAGCAATTTCGACGTTGGACC
Organism: Electrona antarctica; assembly: GCF_951216825.1. Taxonomy (NCBI): domain Eukaryota; kingdom Metazoa; phylum Chordata; class Actinopteri; order Myctophiformes; family Myctophidae; genus Electrona; species Electrona antarctica. The sequence continues at coordinate 54,410,878 of NC_136811.1, read as the reverse complement.
CTTCCTGGCACATAATAATTTAGTTTAAGTGTTCAGGGCATTCTGCGATATATCTCCTATAATTAACCCACCCTGACGCTTATGGACAAGCACGTACATACACACACATCACATACAGCAGGGCATGGATGGACAGGGAGGGAGAGACACGCACGCACACACGCACACTGAGACTGCACTGACATGCATTACAAAGTAAGCGCACGCTAACGGGAGTGTAATGGGAGACACAAAACAAATGTAGATAAGAAAAGCGTAAATTAAAACAGTCGGACAGGGAAAAAATCGCCTCAGCTGAGGAGGGGAACGAGATAAATGAATCATAATAATCATTAAACTATCTAGTAAAAAGCAAAAGCTACGCTATGCCACAGCGCTAAAAAATTTAAAAAAAAAAATAAATAAAAAGAAAATAAAACAAAAAGGGAAAAAAGTGTGTGGACGGGGAGAGGGAACAGACGTCATATCTGACGTGGCCATGATAGCTCCGTCACATATGAGTCTGCTTTTTATCTACTAAAGACGTAAATAATTTCCATGATGTAAAATACTATATGCAGCACATTTTCTCTGTAAATTGATTCCTACCTTATATCGTTGTTCACGTTGAAGGAGTCAAGATGGAGAGCAGCTCTTCAAACGAGGCAACACAAAAATGTCTAATTAAAAAAGAATTATAATGGGTAAAAAAAAATGGGGGGAAAAAAACTGTAAATTTGGGGAAAAAAACTGATTATTTTTCCTGTCCCCCTGTCTAGTGATTAACACTTGCAGGGTTCTGAATCCGGCTCGATCGACCAATTGATGGAAATAAAATTCCGGCGACCCCAAGGATCGTATTAATGGATAAAAATAAATTATATCTATTCTGTAATGCTAATTAGAAAGGACTGTAAATATATATATCTTCAATAACCCAGCAGGGAGACCAAATACCGTGCTGTATTTACCTTAAAAATGAGTGAGTAGCCCTTTAAATCTTGAATGACAGTCACTCTACCATAAAAAATAGAAGGATACCTTAAAAACGAATTGGAGACAGACGAAATAAAGTTCTGAGAGGAAGTTTAAGGTTTTAACTGTACTTTTTAGTAGGTAATAAAGTCAATTTACATAGAGAATGTGCTACATGGTTCAGATAATAATAATAATAGTACAATACATCACTATAATTTAGAGTATTCAATTGTTCCAATATGGATCCGAACTGAACCTCTTCACAGCATCTTCCTGGCTTATACTGCATCTGACGTCAGTTGTTGATAAACGTCCATTGGCTGAATAGATAGTTCATTTCCGCAATATCCACGGTGGTGCTGGTTGTCGAGTACTCATTGGACCAGCACATGGATGATGAGTCTGGTATCGTGACATCTTCCTTGGTTCAGTCCTTGATGGCCATAGACCGGGAAAGCGTGGACGCTGGCGTTGCCAGGCAACCTGTTGATAACTTTCCCTGCACTGAACTTTCGACAGAGAGATGCCTGGCTATCTACTTTCTCACTAGGCATCAAGGTCAAATGCATGTAGTCTCAAATCAAAATAGACCTCTCAGTATGCTAGTTAACTTGCCTGGGGACAGACAGTATGGAGACCGAATAAGGAGTCAACAAGATATTAAATGGGACAGATGAAAACATATTTTGGCCATAAACATGGATGACATGACATTTATGATGATAAGAAGAACAACCCGGAGTAAACAGGCAGTAGGCTAAGAGTAAAATGATGATATGGGAGATGACAAAATATGACCTATATGGAACACGGTCTGGGCCCAAAGTTCTATATGTGTTGACCAACAGAATATGATGGAATGGCCAACTTGACATGACGTGTAAACAACATGTCAGAATTTATCTATCAAAGAGTCTATTACCGGTAACTCATTTTAGATACAAAAATAATAATAATCTGTTTTTCTCCTCCTGAACAGTTAGTCTTGCCGCCATGACTGTCTGTATCAAAAAGAGTCATATATGTTACAGTACAGCTCGTTTTTCCAGGGTGGGAGGCTGTGGCTGGGTCCAAACGCATCATGTGGGGGCTAGGGTGGAGACTGCCGGCCATCGGTGGGCCCCGGTCCTTCGCATGCACTTAACAAGTCTAGTCTGCATGTGCCCTCTCATGAAACAGAGAGCAGTGGAGAAGAGGGGGAGAATGTTCCCTGCTTGGGTTAGTGTTAGGGTTGTCAGCAGGTTGTAACTTGTAAGCGGGGAACATCGATTTCAGGGAACATTACAGTAGGTACATTCTTATTTTAGTTTTCGTGCAGTGAAAATTAAAACATGTTTTCATCGTAGTCGACAAAATCAACACTGAGGGATGGATTGTTCCAAATGTCTTCCTCTCCCTGCTGCAGGGAGAGGCACACGCGTGGGCGCGTGTGCCTCTATGGGGGGCTATGGGGGGCCCCCATAAACAAATACCGGCACAGGGACCCTCGTGCAGGTTTAATCTGTCCCTGCTCTGCTGCTCTCCAGGTCGTTGCGGATGCTGAGAGGAAACACAGTGTGTGGATCGGTGGTTCCATCCTGGCTTCTCTCTCCACCTTCCAGAAGATGTGCCTCAGCAAGCAGCAGTATGAGGAGTACGGTCCCTCCGTTGTCTCATAGGAGGGGCTGTGGGCAGTTCAGAAACCCGTCCACCAGTGACATCATCGATGGGGGAATCCAAGCTAATAGAAACGGCAGGCTTTCTACATGTAAAAGTTGCAATGCGAAAATGGAAGCCATCGTTCTCACCATAATACAAATCTAAATATATTTTAAAAATCACACCCGTGTGAACTGAGTGGTGCAAATCCCCCCCCCCCCTCTCTCTCTCATTAGCAGGCAACAGTGCAGCACTATCTCTCTCTCTCTGTTTCTGGCACAACAGCGCCACTTTGGGTACTCATTGGTACTGGTGCTCATTAACGTCACACACAAACAAACATAGTCACACACATGGCTGAGGGAAGTAGGGGTGCTGGGGGGGCTGTAGCACCCCCTCCCCCCAGGCACAGCCCCCCCTCGAACAGGAGAGAAAGAAAAAAAAAGATTTAAATATGCTGTATCACAGTATTGGCACCTTATCCTGGTTAATTGCCTGTGTCAGTTCGTTCATATATAACTTGCGTGTGGAGAGGGAAAATAAAGGCCACGTTTGCGCGTGAAAATGCGCGAAAATGCGCGTGCATGATGCGCGCGCACGCGCATTTTTGCGGCGCGCGCTGTGCGCGCGCACCCCCAGGTACACGTTCAGCCCCTGCTAGTGTAAAGTACTTCCCGCGGGCCTGGACTCACACACATAGTTGAACGTCACGGACATTGCTGTTCCTTGGAGTGGTTGCACCACTCAAAAACAATCTTATTAAAAAAAAAAGAGAGAATAGCCTACGATCTACTGCCATCTGGCAGGAGATATAGGACTCCACGGTGTGAGTATAATAGTGTTAAGCTATCATTTGTTCCTCTGTCAATTAAATGCTTAATCTGTTGTCCACCGCAAATGGGGGTGCATGGTAACCAAATAGTCCCTTATTAGATCGTTAACTCTTGAGAGTGTGTGAAACGAAACCAAATGTTACATTTATTGTTAAACACCATTACTTCATGTAGCCTACAAGAAGTCTACACAATTAGAGAACGAAGAGTTGAGATGAAAAAGCATTTAATTAAGACAATAACTTTTTGTTTTTCTAACCGCTCAGCTGAGGCTCAGGCCGTCCATAACTTATTCTGTCCTGACTCCTTATCCATAATGTATACATGTAATTATAAATAAATGTAATTGTATCCATCATTTATAAATTATAGATGATTATTATGGACTTAAATAGTTATTTGTCTCTGTGTGGAGTTTGTATGTTCTCCCCGTGTCCCCTATAGGGTAGGTACCCTCACAAAAAACATGCAGTAATCTTGGTCTCTAAACTACCTACCTGATGGAGGAGAAAGGAACTGGTTGGAATAACGTGTTCCTTCCACGCGCTACGTCCGGCCAGGGAAACTCCCCCGTCAGGTGAAAAGAAGCAGCTTGGAATCCTCATGCATAGAAGGAAGCATGAGGTCAGTCTGGCGGAGGGTGTGTAGAGCCCGTTATCTCTCCTAATGGTACCAACATCAATACAGCATGGAATTGTGGTCAAAATCTTATCCAACGAGCAATGCGTTTTGGGTCTAGAGCCTGATGGCTAAATCTCATCAAATGGTGGTCCGTGGCTCAAATGCTGAATAAATAATGGACCTTGATATGAAAAAATGTTGATAAAAATGAGTTAAGTTTACACCGAAAATAGCCGATCTACAAGCTCATGCAATAAAACTATAATTTTTCTAAACAGTCAGACAAATGTCTGTCTGTCTGTCTGTCTGTCTGTCTGTCTGTCTGTCGGTCTGTCTGCCTAGATTTTGTTGTCGTTGCATCCCGGACCAGACCTGACAAACTACACAGACTGTGGGAAAGCATAGCATAGGCTATATATAAGAAAGGCCTTTAATTATTTAATATGTCAAATATTGCCAAGCGCAATCTAACGTTTGCCCGTCGTGGAGACTAAGGGCTCCAATTTTGTCTCCGACTTTACCCGTAGCGCGGCCCGCAATTCAGCCGCTGCCCGAAAATTACGAATATAGGAGCTTTCTCTGTCCCTTAATGGTATTTTCGTCCAGCGTCACGCGCTATCTTTTTTGCCGACACCGGTATTTGCGCCTAGAGGTGTGGTCATGGGCGTGTTGGCACGCTTAAATTGCTATTTTGGTCACACACATTTGGGAAAGCAACAGTGGAGTTTAAAACCACCCGTAACTTATACCCGTAAGCCGTGTCAAATTAGTTTGGTAGAGCGACGCGGGCTGCGCGCCTGCATGGAGATGTCCTTGGAGTAAGGCATGCGTCATCTCTCCTTATTCTCTTTGTAATTTTCCTATAATCAGCTGAAGTGAGTGCCTTCCTTTAAGTTCCTTGTGTCCATTGTGTTTATAATAGTCAAAGACTCGAGTGATTCCACGCATGCATTTGTTCATTCAGTTTCATCATCCCATAGTGCAGCAAATGGCGTTTAATCCAATTGACCGACCTTTCCTTTCCGCTTGATACCGTTTCGTAGAGACGGCCCTATGAAAGCCCGAACTTCGTAGTTTACATAGTACTTTGAATTTTTAAAAATGAGCAAGATTTGAGCGAGTTGTGACTCAATGTTATGTTAGCATCGGGTAGCTAGCTGTTGTTGTCACAAGACTCCGTCGCACATCTTAGATCATCGGCACCATAAGAATCCATTCTATCCCTTTCTTTCAATCGCCTGTATCTCCTATTCCTTGTCCCAGATGGCATTTTTGGTCAAAACAGCGTTTCTTTGACGGCACAGAGCTGACGATCTAGAGCTCTCCGGAGCTCCGGCCTGGATTCACATTGTAAACAAAGCCCGCCCAGCTGTGTGAAAACTCCTAACTTAGGACTACTGTTTGTGGAGCGGAAATGGCGGCTTTTCAAAATAAGAGCTCAAATAAAAAAATGCTGGCGTGAATTAGATCCTAATCTTTCAATAAATGATAGCAGTGAATGGGTTAAACAAACATTAAAAACACCATTGACATGGACAGAGTTTAATGTTTGTTTTGTCTGATAATTACATCATAAAATATGTATATATAGCGCCCCTCACTTCACACGGGTGTGATTTTTTTAACCAATGTTCAATTCTTCATTGAATTATGGATGAAAATGCTGTTCTCTAATGCGCTGTGTTGCTTGCGATGCTTATGTTGATCTATACGACCAACCAGCCACAGCAGTTTCTGTCACTTATACTGTAGGCTGCAATCATTGTGCAGCTACACCAAAATGTTCGCGAGTGACGTACCTCTCCGCATCTGTCTGTCACAATTACGACACAAGTTTGAAGTTTGTGTTGGTTGTAGACTATCTTATAGCCTATAAAGTCAAGAGAGGGCAGAGAGAGGGGAAATAGAGAGAGAGGCGAGAGAGTTCAGTAGGACGTACTGAGTCGAGAGACAGAGTGAGAGACAGAGAGAGGCGGGTGGGGGGTAATTTATTATGACATGGAATATGTTTTTGGAGAAGCTCTAGCACGGGGGGGGGACAATAACAATTAAAGAATTTGCAGTGGTGCAGCTGAAGGTGATGGTCAGTCAGACAGACTGATGGGACTGGATGGGAGCCAGCACGTAGCTGGTTCTGTTCTGGTTCTAACCACCATAACCCACCGGTGTTCTGGCTGGCCGGCTGTCCGCAGGCTCCGCTTGCTGTTGTTGAGAAGCTCTGACGGGAGTCACGGGACCGTACACGCAACCGTTTTCTTATAGCCTACATTTGTGAATAGGTCTACTCAACTGTATTTTTGGAATGATGCGTGTAGCCCCTTTTACCCCTTATGAAATACGGGCAGGGCCCCTAAGTTCTTTTAACTTAAAAGTACCTAGCAGTTTTAAACTGCACATGCATCGTTGATGCATGTGCAGCCTACACATGCAGGTGGACATTGAACAATGGACTTTGCTGGGCAGAGTCTGTCAGAAGAGATGAGGGGCAGGTCCCACGTTGCCAGAGGAAGGTTAGAGCGTTGCCTGGTTGCTCAACCCGCTATCTGGGATGTCTTGCTGCAGGCGACGTCCTCTTCAAGAAGTTTTAGTAGCTTAGGAGTTGACTGCTTTAGCTAAACCGGCTACCTCCTCCCACTATCATGATACACTGTCCAACTAGCTTAGCCAACTAGCATGCAAACAGCATACATGCAGTCACAGTGAAGCAGGAAAACGTCCTTGTAACTCAAACCAATCACTAATCTGGTCAAGACTTTAGAAAACAACGTGTTACATTCTCTTCAGCAAACATTTCTCCTCTCTTCACTCTGTCCCTCTGTGCTGCCCTGCTCGAGTCTAGCCTGGATCCAGCCCAAAGACCCTGCCCACTCTCTGAGTGGACTGTGAAGCTTCAAGAAAGCTACAGTCTGATAATCAGGCTAGCCCTGCTCTCCCTCTCCTAATTCATCCATGCCCCACACCTGTGCCCAATCTACTCACTCACTCAATCACACACACACACACACTCCTTCAAAACAAGCATAAAAACAGCACTAGGCCTATAACATGAAAATACTAGATAATTTCAAGGACACCCAAATATAAGTCGCACAGATTCAATTACAGGTGCATTTGCAAAATGGTCGCAATTTTGAGCCCTGGCTTGAGAAAACTCATGGCTTTTTGCAACCCCCTGATGTTGTGAACTTGTAGATTAGCTATTTTCGCCAGAGCGGGCATCTCAGCCACTTCACGCTCAGTGTGTGTGTGCGCTGTGGGGGGGTGGTGGGGAGAGGGACTCAAGACAGTTATATCTCGTGTTGTGTTGATAGCGAATTAAAGACGGTTGCCTCCCCACTAAAAATGTACACCTGTCTGGTCGGGCAACCTGGTAGCAAACTTCACATGTCCGACCATTTTATTCACCTGCCCCGGGCAGGTGTTAGTGTCAAACACTGGGCCTACCTATATAATATATACAGTATATACGGTATAGGTCTATGCTTATTCATTTGTCTAATCAATCCGCAAGGCCTCATGAGTTAGATTGATTGCACCTATCATAGGCATATTGTGCGTTCCTCATGAACACTATAACAGGAATCATCAGTGCAAATCCATAATGCATAAGTAAATTATGTTCTTTTTGATAATAAACTTCAGTATTTAGTCTTTGCTAAATTCGATTTCAATGTAGCTTATTGATTATAGTGGAAGAAATTCTTGGTGTGAGTGAAGACATAATGTGCCTCCTGTAAAGAATATAAATTAAAAAAAGAAAAGCATATGAGCGGCGCCTGCATCATCACAGTTTACAGTGTTTCTACTGTAAACTGTGTTGGCTGGCAGGAGAACAGAAGCCCAGAAGCTATTTTGCCCTAAAAAATAAATAAAAAAATACCTGTGCGCTTTTTATTGCGCACGGCTGCTATATGTCAGGTGATGCCAATAGAGGGTATGCGCATGACATCATCATCAAACCCGAAATTTTGCAGGAACGCCTACTGAGTGGCAAAAAACATCCGAACAGAAAAGTTGATGATAAAAGACATTAAACTCACTTTGTCACTCACTTTGCCACTCGATTTGCCATTCACTTTATGCATGTGCATACCCTCTATTAGCCCATGATTGTTATTAGTCTAGATTTTGAAAAGGCGATCCAATCCATGTAATCCATGTAACTATACTCATAGTCAGGGAATATTATCAGTATAATCTGTATAATCTGGGAATAAATTTCTTTCCAAGAATTTTCTTCACCAATGTTTTTGAAAAGGTGTCTACTAACACATCCCACATTGGTTTATATTCAACCACCCTAGGGGAATTTTTGACAGCTGCTGAAAGTTGGGGTACCATCAACAGCCAATATATGGCAAAATGTTCTAAATTTCATTATGCTTTAAATAGCATGTGACGTGTCAAACTAGGTGGTTTTCATCATTCTGAATCCATTCCAAGCATTAGTTTTGCACGAAAAACACTCATTGGGCTAAAACGGCCATAGACACTTGCCCAAATGTGCCCTAATGTGCCCAAATGTGTTGACTGACGGCTGGCATTTTAGATGGATATGGACAGGTCAATACTACTCTATTATCTGATCATGATTGATGATTTCATCAAACAAATGCATTGGTCTTGTATGCGTAAACAATTACATTTACAGAGTACACAGCCCTCTTTTGTTTTAACCTTTCAGAAACTGTCATTGCATTCCATTAGGCTTTAATGACACAAGTGCACGTTGCTTGTGGAATGAATGACACTATAACATGCATTGGCATTTGGCAACCTCCGTTGATTCAGGACAGGAAACGAATATGGCAGACACAGACAGATTGGAACAGACTCTGAACAGAGAAAGAAGAGAGGGAAATATGTGGGGGCGAGAAAAGGGGGAGTTCGGTAGGCTACTTTGGTAGGAGTTATCTCCTCTGTAAGGAGTGGACCAGAGCTATATAGGTACGAGTGAATCTAGCCTCGGAAACCGCAGGTATTGTTTGAGTGAGTCAAACGCACGTGCATGAGAGAGAGAGAGAGAGAGAGAGAGAGAGAGAGAGAGAGAGAGAGAGAGAGAGAGAGAGAGAGAGAGAGAGAGAGAGAGAGAGAGAGAGAGAGAGAGAGAGAGAGAGAGAGAGAGAGAGAGAGAGAGAGAGCTCTGATATGACTTGCAGTGAATATAAAGCAGAACATACACACAATACAGAGGTGAACGTTTATTTGAATAAAAAGGAGGAGAAAACACAGGTTACAGAGAAAATATAAAAAACCTTATAGGGGAGAACGGGGTAAGATGAACCACTTTTTGCTTAAGTTGTCCTGGCTGGAAGCAAGGCAAAATGAGATGGCAGTAAAATCTAATGATCTACCCACATTTCAGGATGTCTTCTATCAATTGAAATGATGAGTAAGCATCTATAACAAAAGGGCCATGAAAATATAACCTTTTTAAAAAAAGTGGTAATTTGCCCCAGGTATGGGGTAAGTTGATCCAGGTCGAGGGGTAAGTTGAACCACATGATATTTGAATGTTAAAAGCTTAAACTTGAACAGATAATGTATTCACTTATCGATAATAATATAATAACAGTTTTCCCTTTTGCAAATAGTCTTATTTATTTGTTTATTTATTATTTAAACAATATTAAGACAATTAAATAAAACAGTTTTTTGTGTAAAATAATGTTTTCTACCTTCCCCATGTGCTTCCCAACTTCACAGCCAGGTGTACATGATGGATGTTTACTAGATTTAAGGTCACATGGCAACACAGTTTTCTAGTTTTCTAGATAAAGGGGGTGGTTCAACGTACCCGCTGGCTCATCTTACCCCGTTCTCTATATCAAATAAAAATTACACAAACACCTTCGGTATAACAAAACATGTATTCGAATGGAGAAAATAGCTCTTCACTTCTGCAGAATATAGGACACTTATTACATACAGTCGTGAAGCCTAAAATTATCCGTGAACAATGAATTCCATAAACCTAGAGCTTTGCACATTATGTCTCTCTGATGAAAATTGGAAGCTGTCAAAAAAGGCAACGTCTCCGCAAAAGAGCGTCTCACAGGGACCCCCTAGAGGTCCACGGACGCGGGTCGAAGAGGCACATGCGGTGGTCCCGAAACCCGCGGTCGTGGTACTCTCCGTGGCCAAACGGCGGCCCGAAAACAACTCCACGGCATGTAAAAGCACCAAAAGGCAGCCTTTCCCCTTTCCTCCCTGACCTACAGTATACATTATACATCGCAGCGTATGGCTTGTACGTCGCGGCACGTCACGACTTAGAAGCCACGTCACGACATGCGTTCGCCGTGACAACCGGCTCCCACGCCGCGACGACGTCAACGTTTTTAACGATGTCGTTGTTAGTCACAAAATGATCTCTCTGTCTCTCACCACGTTCCGGGATGGCTTGATTCTAGGCTTAGAATAATTGATATAAATATTTGTGTAGATCTCCATGGGAAAAATTTGAGTTTTTAGTGGGTCCAGAAAACCACGCCCACTGCTATGCTCTATTCTAATGCAAGGGACGCTACGTCATGCTGCCACTCAAGTGAGGCCAATCACAGCCCGACTTTTCCGGGACTTATCAAACCTGAACATGGACTCTGTGACTAATCTCGGGGCACTCCTCAAATCCCTTGAGCACATATGCTCCAGAGCCGGAAGGGGCTTTATATTTCTATGATTGCAACAACCACCGATGCAGTGAAAAATGAAAACAGGACCGCCAAATATTCGAAATCTTCCACGATTCTGCCAGTAAAGTAAATATACTTTGAGACGCACATTGATTGATTGATTGATTGATGAATGTATTAACAGATTGGAGAATTACAGTACATTTCAAGGACAACGCAATACAAAACTGTTAACTGTGGACGACACCATAAAGTATTAGTATTACACTTGTTTACAATAGGGCCCACCATGTTCAATTCATCATAACAATTAGAGACGTACAAATATAGTCTTCTATATAGCTAAAAACAGGAAATCATCATAGAGGAGGTAAAAAGGGAAAAAAACAAACATATACAGTGAGGGGAAAAGGGGTGGGTGGGGGATTCAGGTTTTACGGGGGCCAGTTTTGAATTGCAGCCGTCCGAGGTGCCCTTTGAGGGCAGTTTTGAAGAAGTCAAGGGTCTTAATGACTGTTGATAGGGCGTTCCACATTTTGGTGGCATAGGAGCGAAATTAATTTAGTCCCTTGTTTGTGCCGAATCTGGGTGCACATGGTTTGTTGCACTCCCTCATGGTGTTGTGGGTGTGTACTTCGTTACAATCTGTGCCAGGAACGTTTGGTTACGTTTTAGGCAGTAAAAACCCCCTGTGCCAAGATGTAATTTTACGTTATTTTATTTTTTAAATCTTTATTTTATTTTATTTTATTTTTTTATCTGACGTGCACGCGATGTGCACATGGATGCGCCCACGATTATTTATTATTTTATTTGTCCCTCATCTTTGGCACCTGGCCAGCGTTTCTATTGTAACCGGTGGCATGGATTGCGGTAAGTATTTAGACAGGTACATGGGTATCTTGGTGGTGTAACCAATCTTGTGGACCAGACCCATTACAAGATGCTGTACTCTGTCGTCAACCCTAAGCCATTCCAGTCTGTCAAAATGGGCAGGGGCGAGGTGGGTTCGAGGAGTGAGGCCAAGTAGTAACCTGACCAGTTTGTTTTGGGAAGTCTGGAGCCTTGTCTTAAGGGCCTTTGAGGTGCTGTGGTACCAAGAGGTGCATGCATAGTCATAGAAACCTTGTACTAGGGCTCCTGTTAGGGTCTTCAAGGTGTTTTTTTGACCAGTGAGGAGATCCTGTATAGGAATCTTGTTCTTTGGTTGACTTTTTTGATTACGTTGGTGGCCATTTTATCACCGAAAAGATTTGCCTCCAGGATGGAACCTAGGTAGGAAATTTCTCGCGGCAAGGCTGATGCCTTGCTGAGATTACTATTTGAACCAAAGAGAATGTATTCAGTTTTTCCCAGGTGTAAAGATAGTTTGTTATCAGTGTTATCAGTGTTATCAGTGACCATGCCGCAGTATTTGCCAGCATCCACCTCTTGTTTGATGTGGTCGCTCAAATAGAGTAGGAATGTGTCAGTGGAGTGGATGTTCTGAAGCCAGATTGGATTTCGTACATACATTTAGAATAGAAACAGGGCGGTAGTTGCCGGGGTCTAATTTGCTCCCTTTCTTGTGCAGGGGGGTTACTTTGGCCAGTTTGAAGTCTTTGGAGGACCTGTCCCTGTTTGATGGAGAAGTATATTATGTGGGTGATGATTGGAGCTATAGAGATTTAGAGGGAATATTGTCATGGCCAGTGGCCTTGTGGGGTTGAAGGGCATTCCGTTTTTTGAGCACCTCCTCAGTTGTTACCATTGCCATTTTAAAATCATCTTTACAAACACCTAGGTTTTTGTAGAAGGCTTTGATGTGCTCTACACCAAAACGCCCAGAATGGGAGGGCAGTTTATTAACCAGCATTGTTGCAATGTTTGTAAAGTAGTTGGCCACATCTAGCTTATCAGTGATGAGGGTGTCGTTCGATTTGATGTTTATGTTTGTAAACCTAGTTTTTAGATTCTAGTTGGTTGTTTAGTAGCTTCCAGAGCTCCTGGGGATTGTTTTTGTTTTCCTCGGCTTTATCATTGTTAAAGTTACTTTTTTCTGATTTGGTCATGGCAGTTACAATGTTTCTTAGCTTGTTGTGTTGGCTTTTTAGGATGCCCAGTTGGGTTTGGACTTTGGAGATCACTGTCGAAGCGATTGGCTAGCTTGGACTTGCATTTAAGAAGTTCAGAGCATTTTTTGCCTCTGGCTTTCATTGCAGTCAGTATGTCCGAATTCATCCATGGTTCCGAGGGGGTTTTGAGTTTTGACCCTGTTGGTTCTCAAAGAAGCCATGTTGTTTAGTACTGATGCAAATTTGGTTTTAAAGCCAAGCCATGCTACTTCGACTAGTGTGCTCCTGAGCTCATCGGACCAATCCAGATTCTGCAGTTCCAGGTTAAAGGCTTCGCTAGAGTAGGTTTTGAGGTCCCTAGATATGACTGCTCACTAATTACTTGATTTATATATTGTTTTGTTGTTGTCTTTGTATTCTGATATTTGCTATGTTCTTGGTTGTTAAGCATACATTTGATGGGTGGATGGTTTGTCTCTCAAAAGCACTTGTGGTGGACAACAGAGGGGCCGCACTCCTCATACTCCTGCTTGCTGATCAACATCTTCTGGAAGGTGGAGAGAGAAGCCAGGGTGGAACCACCGATCCACACAGTGTATTTCCTCAGAGGCGCAATGACCTGGAGAGCAGGGAGAGCACAGTTGATTCTGACAGCATATTTTGATTTAGTGTTAGTCATATTCGATTGAATAAAATTCCATTTGGGTTTTAGTCATATTTAAGTCATCTGAAATGTTTGTCCTAATGCCTGATTACACTTGGTTGCAAAATAGCCGATTGTGTTGTGAGTCATCGGCTCAACGCATACCAGACCATGTGTGTGTGTGTGTGTGTGTGTATAACAGGCCCCAATAAGGTGACCATGTATACGTATTTGATTTGATAGTAGTCGATCTCTGTACTCTGTGAAATTAGACAGAATAATGTGAGACAGAGACGGTCATGTAGCCCATGTTTTCTTATTGCATCGTCATGCTATTATTATGTCCATTTTCAATTTTCACTTAATATAGAAATGTCCTTTACAGAAATGTATTCCTTTAGAATGTCCATAGTTCACATAATGTCCCATCAGCAATGAATATCAACCAATTAAATAGATATATGACTGTCCTCGTACCTTGACCTTCATGAAGGAAGGAGCGAGAGCAGTCATCTCCTTCTGCAGGCGATCAGCGAAGCCTGGTAACATGGTGGTGCCGCCACACAGCACGATGTTTTCATACATTTCCTTACGGAGGTCACTGTCACATATGCTGTTGTAGGTCATCTCATGGATCCCCATGGACTCCATACCTGAGCAGGAGAGACAGAGGGAATTTTATCCTGTTGTTGGATTCATTCAACATAATTATGCTTAATATATTATGCAATGTTATTATGCAATGCACTCTGTTCCAACCAGGAAAAAGGGGTGAAATATCCTCATGCACTGGGTCATAGATATCTATGCACTGGGTGAGCAACTCAATGCAAGTGGATGGGAGGAGAAATCCGGTGACGTCTCTTTTATATATAACTATATGCTTTAAACAGAGAAGCACAGTGACTGAACACGCTGTAGTGTGCATGCCGGTCACTAGGTGGCGGTGACGCACTGCCACACAAGGCTTTTGTTTGCAACGACGTAGAGTCTATGCGTAGAGTCTGTTTTAACATCTCTCTTTTAACATCTCTTGGACCTCTCCTCCCTTACGTTTACAGCATGGTTTACATAAAGGATAATAGGTTAAGAACCTAATATCTGTCTAACAGCAGAATAATATCTGTACAATGAAACTATGAGTACGCTATAGGGTGCTGTGTCTCTAGAGGAGCAGCTCAGCAGTGCATCAGAGAGGCTCAAAGCAGAGCAGAGGCGCGATTAGCCCTGATACATGACTGCCATGATAATCATCATGATGACATGGCAGTCATGTATCAGGGCTAAGGCGCGATATACTTTCTCTCATGCACCGCTGAGAAATCCACTTCAGCCGGTATTTGAGCGACAAAGGGATTTAAATCATTTTCATCTGAATAGCCTTCCCCTGGCTCTAGACCCACTCCCGTTAACTGTTAGTGAAAAGCAGAAATGCGTGTTCGTCTGCTCTTTTGTGAGAGTCATCGTCATGCTATCTCAGTCTCCCATGTTGACGTCGGGGAACAACAACAGCAGATTTTAAGATTAATCTATGTTCTACACATCCAAAACGTGTGTGTGTGTGTGTGTGTGTGTGTGTGCAAGAGAGACAGACATACAGTGTGACTCACAAACAAACCGACAAGACAGACAGAATGTTCCACTGAGGTGACTAGCCCTGGTCCAGTGCTTACAGCGAGTCTCTCACTGACGCCCTGTGGAAGCCCTCTAGCAACTTTCTCACTCCCGTGCGAGGGTTTACAATTTCCAGCAAATAAACAAAACGACGTAACTACTCACCGACACAAAGCCTGCTAGACCTTGGTAAAAGTCTATTCTCGAAGCTGGGAAGCGTCTCAGGTCCCCAGCTTCTCTCTAAAATGCACTATTTTAGTCATTAAATAAAATGAATCCGAAACAGATCGGCGCAGGCAAAACCCGGAAATGCCGTAGTAGAAAAATGACTCTTGGCGTTGCCGGTCCGGTACATTGCTGTATTAAAATGGCTCAAAGTGCATTTTAGAGAGAAGCTGGGGACCTGAGACGCTTCCCAGCTTCGAGAATAGACTTTTACCTTAAGGTCTAGCAGGCTTTGTGTCGGTGAGTAGTTACGTAGTTTTGTTTATTTGCTGGGAATTGTAAACCCTCGCACGGGAGTGAGACAATTGCTAGAGGGCTGTGGAAGGCTTCCACAGGGCGTCAGTGAGAGACTCGCTGTAAGCACTGGACCAGGGCTATGAGGTGACATGATGTAGAGCCTTATCAGACTATGTAAACCAATATGGATATTGAATAGGAAACACAAATATGACCAATAGGAGCGTCACCATCTCTCATTCACCTGGTGCAACTCTTTTACTCATTGTGTTAAATGCTATTCAAAAGGTGGGTTATCATTCAGCATCATATGCTAGCTATCCTTTTCTCTTGCAGTTTAAGCAAAATATTATAGACAGGTAAAAGTTTGAGAACCACTGCTCTGATGCATTTAAAATAGGGGTGTTTTCCCACTCCCCAAACGGAAAGGAAATATATACTGTATGACCATATACATATACAGTAGTATACAATATAGTATAGGCTATGTATGGCAAATTAGCCTATATGCAGAATATATACTGTATACCCGTATGCCATATTCAGGTTCATATGCATATCCACTGTACAGTATGTGGATTTATAGGAAATATATTTGTCATAATATGATGATTAAGGTTTTCATATATTTTAATTTCCTGAAAACTTTACATTTTGGAGTTAGTTGGTTTCTTTCCAACAGCAGAGATATACTGTATAGCTCATATTTACAGGTATCCACATGTTAATCATATACATACTGTATGTGGCATATAAAAATATATGTTCATATATTTTAGGATTTTTATCTATGGTGGGATGTCTGTATTCCTGCGGCCGAACGCATCATGGCACTAAAGTCTCACTCTTGCCTTTTTTTGAAGGTTGGCAGCCCTGCATACGCCTGTAAGGTTGTTGCGGCTAGAGCAAGTGCTACGGCAAATGCTACCATCATTTGTACTGGTAGTGTACTGTACTAACCAATGATAGAGGGCTGGAAGAGGATCTCAGCACAGCGAAACCTCTCGTTGTCCATGGTGATCACCCGACCATCAGGCAGCTTGTAGCTCTTCTCCAGTGAGGAAGAGGAGGCTGCGCTCTGCATATGCGGGTGGTTCGGCACCACATACGCCAGTTTCTCCTTCATGTCATACACCGACTCACGCTCCCCTGTAAAGGAAGAGATTAGAGATATTCACATTCTCACAGTGCGTGCGTGCATGCGTGATCAGCTACTACATGGGAAAATAATGGACCAGGAAAAAAAATAGACCTTTTTGCAATATTTATACATTCCTCTCAATCGCATGCTTTTCCTTTCCTTGCACAGAAAAGTATATAGCCTATAGGAGCATGTGCAGCACACACGCACGCCACACAGAGCAAATTAAGCATCAGTCCCACCACAACATCAAACAAAATGTTTTAATGGCCGCCACAATGGTTTGACCAAACATTTGTGTTTGATGGTGTTCTGTTTGATGGTGTTCTGCCCCTTCCCCCACATCAAACAAAAATGTTTGGTCAAACCATGTGACTCACATTGTTAAAGCATTGCGGCGGCCCCCCGATCGCCCAGGACGAAGTTCACCGTCCTTTCAGTTAGTAACACCCGATGCCCAGGACGAAGTTTTATCCAAAAGACAAAGTTTATTGATATGAAAACCGCATCGCTCCACAGCCTAGGAGTGGCTGTTGCGCAATCCTCGATGTTGCACAACACTGTGACGTCATCGAAAATGTTCCCCCTGTTTAGCCGACGACAACGAAAATCTTAAAACGTTAATAAGTCGTGATCTAAATCATCCCGTCCAATTCTAAGAAAAGATCCTGTGTTAGATGGGCCCCCGCTGTCCAGTCGCGTTAGATTTAATCATGCCTCCCGTTGTTGTCGATTGCCGTTAGAGTGTTTTGGCTACATTTAGCTGCTCCAGCCACATCTGGTATAACTTCTGGTCCATCGGTAAAAGTGCTCTGTTGCTATAAATAAATCGGTTGGGCGCTATAATTTAATGGATTAAATAACCCCGGGCGATCGGAGTGTTAAAAAAAGGGAAAAAAAGAGAAAATAGACCAAACATTTGTTTGATGGTGTTTGATACGTGTGTATGAGCCCCCAGAATGGTACATACCAGCAGTGATTCCACAGCCTCTATCATTGAGCAACTGCATCATATAATCAGTCACCTGACAGCCAGCCAGGTCCAGCTTCTTGATGGCATGAGGCACAACGAGACTCTCCTTGACGGGAACAGCATGGCTCACACCATCACCACAGTCAACCACAATACCTGGAGAAACAGAGGTTAATTCAAGGTCATATTCACAGTTTTTCACACCTATACTTCGGTAGAGTCGATCCGAATGGGCGGAGAAGTTGCATCATTCTTGCATATTTAATTTGCTGCGGTTTGCCTTCACACTGCGCTGTTTTAAAGCATCCCTCACCAACCTTAATCTGGTCGTTTTAACGCATCCCTCACCAACCTTAATCCGAAATGAAGCGTCTGGAGTTGGAAGAACAAATATTTCATGCTAATCTAAACAAGTCTTGGGTTGAAAAGTCTGTTCAGGATCTCATTCGTCTAAAGGAGATCGAGATTGAAATGATGTGTATTGATTTAGACGAGCTCAAACAAAATGCTAAATGTCCAAGCAAATGCTAGGCTTGAAGTTGTATGGCTTGAGGAGGAGACCAAGAACGCCATCCACTTGCGTGAGGTGGAGCTTGGTCAGGCTCCTCCTCCTCTCTCTGTTGATTTTGATGGTAGCAGAATGTTTCAAGATGTCGACATGACTGTGCCAACTGTTTTTGCTTCATGCGTGGGCACCTGTTCTGTAGCTGAGGAACTGGCAGGCTTTAAAGGACCACTTCACCACTTTTCAACTTCTCTTCCTATAATTGGTCCTCACTAATGTTCATGATAGAATACCACCATTTTTTCCTACTCAGTCTGTGTCTCATAGGAAGGCTGTGGGCAGTTCAGAAACCTGTCCACCAGTGACATCATCGATGGTGAATCCAAGCTAATAGAAACGGCAGACTTTCTTTTCCTGAAAAGTTGCAATGCAAAAGTTGAAGCCATCGTTCTCACGATAATAAAAATCTAAATATATTTTAAAACAAATCTTGTTTTAAAAAAAAATCTGCCTAATGATGATGTCACTGGTGGACGGGTGTCCGAACTGCCCAAAGCCCTCCTATGAGACACAGACTGAGTAGGAAAAAATTGTGTTTTATCATGAACATTAGTGAGGACCAATTATATGAAGAGATGTTGAAAAGTGGTCCTTTAATGAGGAGATTGACTTGAGTGAGAGTTTTCTTGTGGATCTAGATGAGGGTGGGACTGATGTGGCTGTTGCGGGTGGGACAGACGTGGTTTCAGTGGAGACGCAGCAGGTCCTTACCCCATGTAAGGCAGAGGTGTCCCTGTGCGGTGAGTCAGGAGGTGTGGCCCTGTGACAGGGCCCCTGTCTAAAGAAAAGCTCATTGCTGAGCAGAGTGATGTGGAGGTGGCAGAGCTGGTTGACAGTAGTACTGTTACTGAGGAGGAGGTGGAGTCCATATCGAAGGTCTGAGTGACCTGTATGTGACTAAATGTTCTCCACTTGATGCCTCTGGTCAGGATGACAGGAGAATGAATAGGCACATTTTAGTAGCACGGTCGGATGAGGATGGAAATCCGAATCTGGCTCACATGTGCCAAGTGGTTGGGAAACCAAACCAAACCATTGCTTCTGCCTCTTTGTATGCAATTCCGGTGGGGGAGTTGCTGTAATCCAAATTACAGCAACGGTAATTGTTAGGGTTCTCAAGAAGTCCAGCTTAAGGTCACGGGTGTTTGACCCAGGTGATAAAGCAGTTTGAAATAAAACTTATTTAGTTGGGTGTTTTTTTCCCATATATTTATTGTCCATAAAAAAACAGTTGTATATAGTATGTGAAACAAAAATGTATGAGATTTGAGATACACTCAAGTATTATCACATACCGAGCACAATTCTCTTTGTTCTTTGTAATTTGGATGCAAAATACAAAAGATTAGAATGAGTATAAGATTTTTGAAGTATTTCATATTACATTACTACAAGTAAGACGCGCAAACGCGGGAAGCGAACGCAGCTCGTAAATTGCAATAACAACAATTAGAATAAATTACGTACTTTTTAAGGTTTTTTTTAAGTTAAGTTTTTTTAAATTAAATGTTTTTTTTAGTGTGTGTATGTGTGCGTGCGTGCGTGTTTCTTTTTTAGGTTTTTTTTTTTTAAGTTTTTTTTTAAGTTAAGTTTTTTGTGTGTGTGCGTTTTTCCTTTTTAAGTTTTTTTTTTAAGTTAAGTTTTTTTTAAGTTAAGTTTTTTTTTAAGTTAAGTTTTTTGTGTGTTTTTTGTGTGTGCGTGCGTGCGTGTGTGTGTGTGTGCGTGCGTGCATGTGTGTGTGTGTTTTTGTGTGTGATACAGCTGCGCCCTCTGGTGGTGGCCTCTGGTGGTGGGCGGGTGGTGTTACAGCGTGACACACACACACACACAGACACACACACAGACACACAGACGTGATCTGCTGGGTCTCATAGTAAATGCACACTGCGTTCGCAATGAAGGTTTTCATAGTAATGCGACCTACAGTCACAATTAAAAAAGACGTCCAAAGACGATCTCGGCGACGAGGGCACAAGTATAAATAGTCAAAAGACGACCTCTACGGTGATTGAGTATTAAAAAAAATGCATTTTATAGTGCTTTTCTAAGCACTGAAGCTTTACAATGGTCCATTCATTCATACATTGTGAGGTGAAGTGGCGAACAAGTCGACGCCAGCGTCCTCACGTCCCCCATTCACACATACCGATGATGGCAAGCTAGCACCGACCGGTCATCGGTCAAATCCTCAGTTAGCCTGAGAGTACAGATGTGTTAAAGACGGGGTGAAATGGTTCATTTGGGCATTTTATTTTGAAGTTTTAGCCTCAAACACTTCTGAAAAGTTTTGGAACCAGTCAGAGCGTCGCATCCCTCCAGTCTCTCCGTCTCATGCACGACCAGTGGCGTGCACAGACATTTAGAGGGGCAGGTGCTCAAGTGGAAAAAAAGGGCACTTTGTGCAGCGCGTGGAACCGGCCGGTTGCCTTAATAGTGTGAGATTTATAGATTGTGGGGCCTAAATAATATATTAGAAGCTTTTTATCAAGAATTGATCAATGTTACCATGGTCCACATACCATGGTCCACATACTTTTTTTTCCGTGTTTGTTTACAAAGTGACAGAGAGACGGCAGCAAAGCCAGGGGCTTATCTCTAGCCTGTACACAACCAATATACATATTTTAGCGTGCTGCTGAAGTTTAAACCAAGTAATACACTGTCTGGATGTCATCTTGAATAGGATTAAAAACGGAGTAGTTTGTAATCAAAAGCACCTGTGTTTGGAGATGGGAATCAAACGGGTGAGCTTCATTTTTATTGGCTTTTATTGATGTGGGCTTCGACACATCATCATGCAGCACGTTTTCGTTTTCAGGAAGTAATTAAAATTCGATTTGTATGGACTTTTTATATAAAAATACACAACATTTAGAATTTTTCATTTTTTGGGCATCCATTGTTATTTATGCCATGATGACCAGGGATGTGGTCTAAAAGTGTGAAAAACGTATTTTTACTTTAACACTGAGGTTTAACTGTGCAGTTTTCATCTTACCAGTGGTCCGACCAGAGCAGTAGAGAGCCAGAAGTTGCTGGGGGGCCGCATACATGGCAGGGACATTGAAGGACTCAAACATGATCTGGATAATAATAATAATAATAATAATAATAATAATAATAATAATAATAATAATAATAATTAATAATAATAATAATAATCCCTTTATGCTCTCAGAGCAAAGTAAAACGTTGTCGTTTTCTGTGTTCTGTACACTGATTGATTGATGTGTTCTGTACACTGATTAATTGATGTGTACTGTACACTGATTGATGCGTACTGTACACTGATTGATGTGTACTGTATACTGATTGATTTATGTGTACTGTACACTGATTGATGTGTACTGTACACTGATTGATGCGTACTGTACACTGATTGATGTGCACTGTATACTGATTGATTTATGTGTTCTGTACACTGATTGATGTGTACTGTATACTGATTGATGTGTACTGTACACTGATTGATGTGTACTGTATACTGATTGATGTGTACTGTACACTGATTGATGTGTACTGTATACTGATTGATGTGTACTGTACACTGATTGATGTGTACTGTATACTGATTGATGTGTACTGTACACTGATTGATGTGTACTGTATACTGATTGATTTATGTGTTCTGTACACTGATTGATTGATGTGTACTGTATACTGATTGATGTGTACTGTACACTGATTGATGTGTACTGTATACTGATTGATGTGTACTGTACACTGATTGATTTATGTGTACTGTACACTGATTGATGTGTACTGTACAATGATTGATGCGTACTGTACACTGATTGATGTGTACTGTATACTGATTGATTTATGTGTTCTGTACACTGATTGATTGATGTGTACTGTACACTGATTGATTTATGTGTACTGTACACTGATTGATGTGTACTGTACACTGATTGATGCGTACTGTACACTGATTGATGTGTACTGTATACTGATTGATTTATGTGTACTGTACACTGATTGATGTGTACTGTATACTGATTGATTTATGTGTACTGTACACTGATTGATGCGTACTGTACACTGATTGATGTGTACTGTACAATGATTGATGCGTACTGTACACTGATTGATGTGTACTGTACACTGATTGATGTGTACTGTACACTGATTGATGTGTACTGTACACTGATTGATGTGTACTGTACACTGATTGATGCGTACTGTACACTGATTGATGTGTACTGTATACTGATTGATTTATGTGTACTGTACACTGATTGATGTGTACTGTATACTGATTGATGCGTACTGTACACTGATTGATGTGTACTGTATACTGATTGATTGATGTGTACTGTACACTGATTGATGTGTACTGTACACTGATTGATGTGTACTGTACACTGATTGATGTGTACTGTATACTGATTGATGTGTACTGTACACTGATTGATGTGTACTGTATACTGATTGATTGATGTGTACTGTACACTGATTGATGTGTACTGTACACTGATTGATGTGTACTGTATACTGATTGATTGATGTGTACTGTACACTGATGTGTACTGTACACTGATTGATGTGTACTGTACACTGATTGATGTGTACTGTATACTGATTGATTTATGTGTACTGTACACTGATTGATGTGTACTGTACACTGATTGATTGATGTGTACTGTACACTGATTGATGTGTACTGTACACTGATTGATGTGTACTGTACACTGATTGATTGATGTGTACTGTACACTGATTGATGTGTACTGTACACTGATTGATGTGTACTGTACACTGATTGATGTGTACTGTACACTGATTGATGTGTACTGTATACTGATTGATTTATGTGTACTGTACACTGATTGATGTGTACTGTACACTGATTGATGTGTACTGTACACTGATTGATGTGTACTGTACACTGATGGATGTGTACTGTATACTGATTGATTGATGTGTACTGTACACTGATTGATGTGTACTGTACACTGATTGATGTGTACTGTACACTGATTGATGTGTACTGTATACTGATTGATTTATGTGTACTGTACACTGATTGATGTGTACTGTACACTGATTGATGTGTACTGTACACTGATTGATGTGTACTGTATACTGATTGATGTGTACTGTACACTGATTGATTGATGTGTACTGTACACTGATTGATGTGTACTGTATACTGATTGATGTGTACTGTATACTGATTGATGTGTACTGTATACTGATTGATGTGTACTGTATACTGATTGATGTGTACTGTACACTGATTGATTGATGTGTACTGTACACTGATTGATTGATGTGTACTGTACACTGATTGATGTGTACTGTACACTGATTGATGTGTACTGTATACTGATTGATTTATGTGTACTGTACACTGATTGATTGATGTGTACTGTACACTGATTGATGTGTACTGTATACTGATTGATTTATGTGTTCTGTACACTGATTGATTGATGTGTACTGTACACTGATTGATGTGTACTGTATACTGATTGATGTGTACTGTATACTGATTGATGTGTACTGTACACTGATTGATGTGT
Organism: Electrona antarctica; assembly: GCF_951216825.1. NCBI lineage: Eukaryota > Metazoa > Chordata > Actinopteri > Myctophiformes > Myctophidae > Electrona > Electrona antarctica. The sequence continues at coordinate 54,387,217 of NC_136811.1, read as the reverse complement.
ACTGTACACTGATTGATGTGTACTGTATACTGATTGATTTATGTGTTCTGTACACTGATTGATTGATGTGTACTGTACACTGATTGATGTGTACTGTACACTGATTGATGTGTACTGTATACTGATTGATGTGTACTGTACACTGATTTATGTGTACTGTATACTGATTGATGTGTACTGTACACTGATTGATTGATGTGTACTGTACACTGATTGATGTGTACTGTATACTGATTGATGTGTACTGTATACTGATTGATTGATGTGTACTGTACACTGATTGATGTGTACTGTACACTGATTGATGTGTTCTGTACAATGATTGATGTGTACTGTATACTGATTGATGTGTTCTGTACAATGATTGATGTGTACTGTACACGGATTGATGTGTTCTGTATACTGATTGATGTGTTCTGTACAATGATTGATGTGTACTGTACACGGATTGATGTGTTCTGTACACTGATTGATGTGTACTGTACACTGATTGATGTGTTCTGTACAATGATTGATGTGTACTGTACACGGATTGATTGATGTGTACTGTATACTGATTGATGTGTACTGTACACTGATTGATGTGTACTGTACACTGATTGATGTGTACTGTACACTGATTGATTGATGTGTACTGTACACTGATTGATGTGTACTGTACACTGATTGATGTGTACTGTATATTGATTGATGTGTACTGTACACTGATTGATGTGTACTGTACACTGATTGATTGATGTGTACGGTACACTGATTGATGTGTACTGTACACTGATTGATGTGTACTGTATACTGATTGATGTGTACTGTACACTGATTGATTGATGTGTACTGTACACTGATTGATTGATGTGTACTGTATACGGATTGATTTATGTGTTCTGTACACTGATTGATTGATGTGTACTGTATACTGATTGATGTGTACTGTACACTGATTGATGTGTACTGTACACTGATTGATTGATGTGTACTGTACACTGATTGATTGATGTGTACTGTACACTGATTGATTGATGTGTACTGTACACTGATGTATTGATGTGTACTGTATACTGATTGATGTGTACTGTACACTGATTGATGTGTACTGTACACTGATTGATTGATGTGTACTGTACACTGATTGATGTGTACTGTACACTGATTGATTGATGTGTACTGTACACTGATTGATTTATGTGTACTGTACACTGATTGATTGATGTGTACTGTACACTGATGTATTGATGTGTACTGTATACTGATTGATGTGTACTGTACACTGATTGATTGATGTGTACTGTACACTGATTGATGTGTACTGTACACTGATTGATGTGTACTGTACACTGATTGATTGATGTGTACTGTACACTGATTGATGTGTACTGTACACTGATTGATTGATGTGTACTGTACACTGATTGATGTGTACTGTATACGGATTGATGTGTACTGTATACGGATTGATGTGTACTGTATACTGATTGATGTGTACTGTATACTGATTGATGTGTACTGTACACTGATTGATGTGTACTGTACACTGATTGATTGATGTGTACTGTATACTGATTGATGTGTACTGTACACTGATTGATGTGTACTGTACACGGATTGATTGATGTGTACTGTACACTGATTTATGTGTACTGTATACTGATTGATGTGTACTGTATACTGATTGATTGATGTGTACTGTACACTGATTGATGTGTACTGTACACTGATTGATGTGTACTGTACACTGATTGATGTGTACTGTACACTGATTGATTGATGTGTACTGTATACTGATTGATGTGTACTGTACACTGATTGATGTGTACTGTACACTGATTGATGTGTACTGTACACTGATTGATTGATGTGTACTGTACACTGATTGATTGATGTGTACTGTACACTGATTGATTGATGTGTACTGTACACTGATTGATTGATGTGTACTGTACACTGATGTATTGATGTGTACTGTATACTGATTGATGTGTACTGTACACTGATTGATGTGTACTGTACACTGATTGATTGATGTGTACTGTACACTGATTGATGTGTACTGTACACTGATTGATTGATGTGTACTGTACACTGATTGATTTATGTGTACTGTACACTGATTGATTGATGTGTACTGTACACTGATGTATTGATGTGTACTGTATACTGATTGATGTGTACTGTACACTGATTGATTGATGTGTACTGTACACTGATTGATGTGTACTGTACACTGATTGATGTGTACTGTACACTGATTGATTGATGTGTACTGTACACTGATTGATGTGTACTGTACACTGATTGATTGATGTGTACTGTACACTGATTGATGTGTACTGTACACTGATTGATGTGTACTGTACACTGATTGATTGATGTGTACTGTACACTGATTGATGTGTACTGTACACTGATTGATGTGTACTGTACACTGATTGATGTGTACTGTACACTGATTGATTGATGTGTACTGTATACTGATTGATGTGTACTGTACACTGATTGATGTGTACTGTACACTGATTGATGTGTACTGTACACTGATTGATTGATGTGTACTGTATACTGATTGATGTGTACTGTACACTGATTGATGTGTACTGTACACGGATTGATTGATGTGTACTGTACACTGATTTATGTGTACTGTATACTGATTGATGTGTACTGTATACTGATTGATTGATGTGTACTGTACACTGATTGATGTGTACTGTACACTGATTGATGTGTACTGTACACTGATTGATGTGTACTGTACACTGATTGATTGATGTGTACTGTACACTGATTGATGTGTACTGTACACTGATTGATTGATGTGTACTGTACACTGATTGATGTGTACTGTACACTGATTGATTGATGTGTACTGTACACGGATTGATGTGTACTGTATACTGATTGATGTGTACTGTACACTGATTGATGTGTACTGTACACTGATTGATGTGTACTGTACACTGATTGATTGATGTGTACTGTACACTGATTTATGTGTACTGTATACTGATTGATGTGTACTGTACACTGATTGATGTGTACTGTACACTGATTGATGTGTACTGTACACTGATTGATTGATGTGTACTGTACACTGATTGATGTGTACTGTACACTGATTGATGTGTACTGTACACTGATTGATGTGTACTGTACACTGATTGATTGATGTGTACTGTACACTGATTGATGTGTACTGTACACTGATTGATTGATGTGTACTGTACACTGATTGATGTGTACTGTACACTGATTGATTGATGTGTACTGTACACGGATTGATGTGTACTGTATACTGATTGATGTGTACTGTACACTGATTGATTGATGTGTACTGTATACTGATTGATGTGTACTGTACACTGATTGATGTGTACTGTACACGGATTGATTGATGTGTACTGTACACTGATTGATGTGCACTGTACACTGATTGATGTGTACTGTACACTGATTGATGTGTACTGTACACTGATTGATGTGTACTGTATACGGATTGATGTGTACTGTATACGGATTGATGTGTACTGTACACTGATTGATGTGTACTGTATACTGATTGATGTGTACTGTATACTGATTGATGTGTACTGTACACTGATTGATGTGTACTGTACACTGATTGATTGATGTGTACTGTATACTGATTGATGTGTACTGTACACTGATTGATGTGTACTGTACACGGATTGATTGATGTGTACTGTACACTGATTGATGTGCACTGTACACTGATTGATGTGTACTGTACACTGATTGATGTGTACTGTACACTGATTGATGTGTACTGTACACTGATTGATGTGTACTGTATACGGATTGATGTGTACTGTACACTGATTGATGTGTACTGTATACGGATTGATGTGTACTGTACACTGATTGATGTGTACTGTATACGGATTGATGTGTACTGTATACGGATTGATGTGTACTGTATACGGATTGATGTGTACTGTATACGGATTGATGTGTACTGTATACTGATTGATGTGTACTGTACACATCAATCCGTTCACTGAGGAGTTTAGTGAGTACTGTCATTCCTTTCATTTTCACAGAATGTAACAGACATTTTGATGAAGAGACAGAGTTTAGTCACCTGTGTCATTTTCTCCCTGTTGACCTTGGGGTTGGAGGGACTGTCAGTCAGCAGAACTGGACGCTCCTCAGAGGTCACACCAAGCTCTTTATAGACGTGGTGCCATATCTACACGGAAGCTCTTTATAGACGTGGTGCCATATCTACACGGAATAAACAGGTTTCACACCAGATCTACACGGAATAAACAGGTTTCACACCAGATCTACACATTATAAACAGGTTTCACACCAGATCTACACGGAATAAACAGGTTTCACACCAGATCTAGACATTATAAACAGGTTTCACACCAGATCTACACGGAATAAACAGGTTTCACACCATATCTACACGGAATAAACAGGTTTCACACCAGATCTACACAGAATAAACAGGTTTCACACCAGATCTAGACATTATAAACAGGTTTCACACCAGATTTACACGGAATAAACAGGTTTCACACCATATCTACACTTTATAAACAGGTTTCACACCAGATCTACACGGAATAAACAGGTTTCACACCATATCTACACTTTATAAACAGGTTTCACACCAGATCTACACGGAATAAACAGGTTTCACACCAGATCTACACATTATAAACAGGTTTCACACCAGATCTACACGGAGTAAACATGTTTCACAGTTGCAAAGTGACACATTATTTTACCTGGGTTACATTACATCTTCTGATAGTTATAGTTGTAATAATCCAGTTCCATGTTTTATTAGTGCGATCGGGACAAAATAGGACAGCTTGTTGCGACGCATCATGAAGAGTGATGAGATGAGAAGAGTGATGGTTTCCTATTTTTGGCTATATAGTGTATATATTTGTACGTCTCTAAATGGTTTGATGAGTTGAAAATGGTGAACCCTATTGTAAAGTGTAATGCTTCATGGTGTTGTCAACAACTCTGCAAACTGTTAATAAATACTTAAATGAATCAATCAATTCATCAATCAAAGATACGTGCAACTAAGGCTACTACGATAAAGATGCCAAGGATTCTATATTTTTGATGACACTGTTAGCCTGAAAGAGACCTGTGGTTTTCTGGCCATAGAAGGGCGCCATGGACGCCATGGGGCGCCATCTCCCAGCTGAGACCACCGGGGACTTCCTGTTGGTTCACCAAACTATGTCCCCGCCCCCCCTCTGCTCCCGACTCCACACAGCGGAGAACACGGATGTCACCACATTTGGAGTGACGCCGCCCCTCTGCACTCTTATTGGTTAGCTTCTCTCGTAGGCGTTTTTTTTTCTCCTTTGAAACAAAACGCCTGTGGCCTCTCTCCGAGACTATGTCACCGTTGTTATGCAACACGGAAGTAGCACTGTTTAAAACCACAGTGACGTGACATCACTGACGAATCCTTATAACCGAATTATAACTGAATTCCCGGCCGCCTACCGCATACCGGTGGTTGGGTTCCTCTGCTCTACACTACAGTCTGCAGGATGTATGTTGTGGTGTTGCCGGCTCACAGTCCGACCGTTGTTCCCGCATGTCGGACTAATGCTCTGTCGGAATTACCATCGGATCCCGTTCTGGTCAGTATAGTCACCACATGTTTCTGTGTTCCTACCTTCTCCATGTCATCCCAGTTGGTGATGATGCCTCCTTCCATGGGATATGTGAGGCTGCGGAGCACTCTCACTGACTGGACCTTATCTCCTACGTAACAGCTTCTCAGTCCCTGAGGAGAGAAACAAGGTCAACACCATCACTCTAAATACATGAATACACAATTAACACACAATTCAACTTGTGTCCCTGTCCCTTATCCTATAAATGTGCCACATCTCTGTCTGCGTGCGTGTGTGCGTGTATGTGTCTGTGTGTGTGTGTGTGTGTGTGTGTGTGTAATGCACGTAACTCGAGAACCGTTTGCCCCACCTACTTCAAATTCGACACATGCTTTCCAAACCACCACAGGGAGTGCAGTGCCCGGCCTCGACTCTGTGGGACACACCGTTGTCCAGAAAGACCACAAACGGCTCTGGTCAGGCTCTGCCAGTGGAGCTAATCAGCCAAAGTCCCCTCACCTGTGCAATTTCCAGCCTCTGCCTCAGCCAGTTGATTGCCATGGCGACCCCACACCTGCCAATTGATTACGTAACACAAAGAGAGTGTGCGTGCGTGCGTGCGTGCGTGCGTGCGTGTGTGCGTGCGTGCGTGCGCGTGCTAATTAACCTGAAATCTGGGCCGTCCAACGATGGAGGGAAAGACAGTACGAGGTGTTTCATCGCCAGCAAACCCTGCTCGGCACGTCCTAGAGCCGTTATCAATCACCAGTGCAGGGATTTCATCCTCTTCTGTTCCACCTAAAGGATTGTTGGTATTTATAAGTGTGCAAAATGTTTGACTATGTTTTCTTCAGTCTTTTGTGGATTGCACACTGCTATACAGTATACACTAATGTCTTGTAGTGCTAATTGTCAGTAAAGTGTCATAGGATATTATGGATTGAGGATAAAAAGTGAGCACAGAAAAGTGAGAACGCCGCAAGTGATTAGCTGTTCATGGTTAACCAGGGAAATTTGGACCTGAGGTGTGTCTGTGTGTACAGTATGTGCTCACAATGTGTCGCGATGCGCTGCATTGTGAGCTTGTAGATCGGCTATTTTCAAAAGAATTGTATACATTTGAAAACTTGAACGATTCTGCATAACTACTTTCTACTTTTGGTTCTTTAAATAAATGTGATGCCAATACTTTTGTACAACATTAATTTGAGTAGGCCTACTTATTCCACCATGTACTGTATGTGCTCACCGATGCTGGGAAGCCTCTTGCCGGACGGGACCCTGATGCTGGCCGTCCGAGACCTCAGGTCCGTCTCTGCGATATTCAAGAAGACGTCATCCGACGTGCCCACGTTCCTGCAGGTGCTCGGGCCTGACCACACAAAGAGTGACACTTATTATAGGCTTGTATCCCTGTAAGTGGCTTGTATCCCTTTCTAATGTAAGCAATTGACATTTAAGACATTAGAGATATCATTCTTTCTGTGGTGTAATATGAAATATAGACCCTAACCCCTATTTCTGTTGTCGGCTCTTTAGTTTGTACGCCATTTTGTATTTCACAATTGTGTTTTGGCATTTGTCATATGAAATGTGTATTATGAGCCATTATATGACATTTCATGCAGTATCTTTCCAGCGCTATATGTATACATCACTGTTCACAAAAGTATAAAGCATACAGAGGTAACAGAGCATATAGCGTTAGACAATGTCTGGTGATGTTTCCTTACCTGTTGGTTTTGGCAGTGAAAGGGCTGCCAGGAATGTGCTTGACAATAACTCTGTAGTGCCCGGGAGTAGTGGGCAGGTATAGGACACAGTGCAGGTCTCTGACTTAATCTCTGTTAACAACATATTCACAGCAAACATGAATACAGAATTCTAGGTCGTCCTCAGATGAGCCCCCCATCGTCGCTTCCAGTCATCGCGCCCAAGGATTCTTTGACCTCGAGTCAGAGTCGAGTCTCTGTTGTTTTTTTGTTTTTTTTAATGATGTAGCCCCAGGCTGAAATACAGTCATGATCCAATGGCACACTGTACTCACAAATACAGTAGCATCAGCAGGTGATGTGACTAAGTTACCAAAAAAGGCACAACAATGTACTCACCGAGACTGTCAAAGTTCCACGATTCCATGCTGGGTAGGAAGTCACCTGAGCTCCGTGCACTGGAGGTTCCTTTGCGCAATTGCGGGAGGGGAAAGGAAAGGGAGGCGATTGGATGTTTTTCTTCGTTCTTAATTTAATAATGTGTCATAAAAAAACATCAAATAAAGTCCATGAGTCATTGAGATCGAGTCTGAGTCAAGTCTGGAGTCTTTAACTTGAGTCGCCATCTCTGGTCGGTGCCATGTCATTATTCCGTCCTCTCAATATTCCGACCTCCCATAATTCAGAAAAATACCTATACTAACACTTTCCCAAACACTCAGTCTTAACCGGCCACGTAGGTCGCTAACCCTAACCTCAGTCTTAACCGGCTACGTAGGTCGATAACCCTAACCTCAGTCTAAACCAGTCACGTAGGTCGCTAACCTATAACCTCAGTCTTAACAGGCCACGTAGGTCTTACTAACGGGAGGTCAGACTTATGGGCCCCTCTAGTCCGCGCCATGGCATGTCAAATAGTATACTGTATGTATTCATATAAATACATATTATAGCATTCATGTAAATTATCGTCTGTATCTGGATGTGAATAAATATGTAAGGGTTTGTTGTAATGTTGTTGAATTTCGATTAGCATTTTTTTTGTATAACCTACAGTAGTTTAACCGTTTTGCCGCCAAACACATGGAACACGAGAACCTACTCTTTCTTCCTTCTCCGCCAAACGCAAATTTCTCGGGTTTGAATTGTTTAATCGCTTTTTGATCCGTTTCGATGGCTAGCTGATGTTGCTACCGCAAACAACACTCTGGGACACAAACACACAATGGCCGCAGCCATTTTGAATATGCGCGCGCATCCACTTGCATTGTCTGCTCTGTCTTCAGAGGCCTGTATCTCGGAACTGACATTGAGGGGGCAGATTTGGCCCAGACAAGCGTTTTCAACGGCCTGTAGCAGGCGCTGTGATACTCGCGGTCCACGTTTTCCACCACCGACCGAGAGAACAACCACCAGTGTTGTCAACACACACGGATCTTTTTCATAGTAAAATGCGATTACGGATATTTGGTTATTCAAAGTAAGTGTTACGCGCGATAAAACCTTGGCAGTACCTTATCGAGGGATTATAATGGTGGCGGTAATTGGGTTTTTAAGTAAAAACAAGTCTGTCCATCCGTCCGTCTCACCTATACCTTTGGGTGGGTGCAGAAATGCTTCCAGTAGATCCATCCTTCCAATCTTATTCAGAACATTGACCATGATCTGGGTGGCATCACTGGGATAGGTCTGTATCATCAGGTTGACGGTGTCTCTCCTGCTAGCGTTCTCCAGGTGACCCTTAGGGATGGGCTGGAGGCCTTCGAGGTTAACGGCCTGTCTCAGGTGCCACTGGAAACTTCCCAGCTCATCGATTCCAAGCTCCTCCAGAGTCTTCATCAGGCTTTCATTAAGTGTCTCCATGGTTCATTCCTGTACAAACAAAAGATGCTTCAATCTCTTAATTCATGACATTAATTTGCATTTATTTTTATTTTTCGCTTTTCTTTAAGGTTTTATGACCATAATTACACCCACACAACCTGTACTTTGAGCATTCAGTGGATTGTCTGTGGTCTGGGGTTTTCCCTGTGTGTTCTGAAGCCTTTTGAGTTGCAATGAAAACAGGCAAAATCCCTCAACAGTGACATCTGCTGTCAAATTGTTATGTCATTATATGGGATTTGTGGACAGTCCACAAGCAATTCAGAGCACTTGTTTGAGCCAAATTATTCAGAAAACCCCAGACCACAGAAAATCTTCAATTTCAGTTCAGGTTTTTTTGGGTGCAATTGAGTTCAGAAAACCTAAAAAAAAAATAATAAGAAAAATTACAAAACCTTTTTTTAGATGTCACCATCCCATACCATACTTTTTTTTAATCCCACGATTTTGCAACCCATTTTTTCACCCAGTGTCAATTATCTAATGTAATCCTGGGCGCTACACTTCTTCTGCCAACCTGGGGGGGCAGCGGAATGACCTCATGCTTCCTATGCATATGGAACACGTTATTCCAACCAGTTTAGAGGCTGGCAGTTTAGAGACCAGGATTACTGCATGTTTTTTGTCCCCTAGCTACCCTAGGGGACACAGGGAGAACATACAAACTCCACACAGAAAGGCCCTTTCGCCAATCCCGCCTCGGGTATGGGCACTGATGACGCGGAGGAGAGAACACGCCGCCAGCACCCACAGTGCCCCCTGTCACCATACCTTTAATGATTGCGTGTGAATACATTGTATTTGTTACATATGCAATACACATCAATATAGAGTACATGTCTACATTCCCTAGCTGTAAATACTATCTGGATTTATTTAATGAACTTACATATTGAAATGTAAGTTACTATACAGGCTACATAAGATGTTATATCAGATGTGACATACACACAATACGTTTTATAAAACATCTCTAAAGAGGATGTGTACAATTTTTATTACAACATCGAATGGGAAAGTGGAATTACAAAACAAACAGAGCTAAAAGTACTAAATGTTTACCGTGTCTCTATAGAGCGTCGCAGTCCCGCCCCCTACCATGGCCCAGGAAATTAATCCCAATGCATTTTTCCCATAGACATTTCAAAAAGTATTTATTTAAAGACGGTTACGCCGCGGACAAAGCCAACTCGAGTCGTGACAACTCATGACAACAAACACAATATTTTGGACCAAACAAATAATTACAAAGAAGAAAAACAACAAAAAAGGTGTTGTAACCTGCCGTTTTTTGTTGTCATGATTTGTCACGACAAGAGTTGGCTTTGTCCACGGCGTAAACGTCTTTAAATAAATACTTTCTGAAATGTCTATGAGGAAAATGAACGGAAAATCATTTCCTGGGCCATGGTAGGGGGCGGGACTGCGACGCTCTATACTGACAGTGAGTACAGTGTATTTCAACACTGGTCTTCAGATAGTGTTGTTTAAAGTAACACACCATGTAATGACTTCTTTATGGTAGTTTTAGTGCTGAGAGACCCCAAGTGTTCACAAAATGGAAGACATGGACCACCTGAGAGAAAGGGAGAGACATGAATAAAATATGCACAATAAAATATTATTTGTCCTTGTTCAAACGCGAGAGACTTGTGCATCGAAATATAAACCGAGCTTATTGAGGAAAAGCACAACTCGCTGAGTTATAATAATAATAATAATAATAATAATACACTTTATTTGTATAGCAGCTTTCATGCCATGAAATGCTCAAAGAGCAATAAAGAAAAAAGAAAAGCAGAAGCATTAAACAACATTAAAACTAGAAAAAGTGCCCTTCTGGGCACAGGTCTCCACCAGGAGGATAGGATTGTGTGTGATGTTTGGCAAAATGTTTAGGAGTAATATAAACGTGTGTGTGTGTGTGTGTGTGTGTGTGTGTGTGTGTGTGTGTGTGTGTGTGTGTGTGTGTGTGTGTGTGTGTGTGTGTGTGTGTGTGTGTGTGTGTGTGACGCGACTTGGCCTGTTGTAGCGCCACCATGAGGCTGATTTGAAAACTGTCAAGTGGCATTTCTTCCTCAGCCTAGTAGTGGGAATAGGCATGCACAGTTTCACCGCAATCGGACGCTGCGTTGCGGAGTTGTGGCGATTTGTACAAAACGGGCTACTCCTGAAAACTTTAGAAGCCAATCGTAGCCAATCAGGATGGATAATTATGCGAAATCAAACAAATCACATGATCACATGACTATGGAGAGCATGTGTACCGATTTGCGTGAAATTTGGATAAAATCTGAAGGAGTAATATTAGAAAATGTGTTTTACATATGTCGGCCTCCTGGTGGCGCTATAAAGAGCAGATGTGAAAAATTCCAGGCAAAGGTTTTTACTTGGCCTCTAGGGAGTGTGCATACATGGTTTTACACAGATCGGTGCAGTTATAGGTAAAAACACAAATCGGCCAGTTATAGCGCCACCATGAGGCTGAGTTGAAAATATTCAAGTAGCATTTCTTCCTCGACCTAGTGGGAATGTGCGTGCAAAATTTCACGGAAATCACACCATGTGTTCATGATTTGCAGCATTTTGTTTGAAACGGAGCACTCCTTCGAACTTTGGAAGCCAATCTTAGCCAATCAGGATGGAGTCTGAAAAATCTGAAAGACCCGTTTCGTTGAATGGCTCTAGAGAGACTGTGTACCAATTTGCGTAATGTTTGGACAAAATCTGTAGGTGTACTGTCAAAACATTTGTTTTGCACAAAGCGGCCTCCTGGTGGCGCTATAACAGGCCAATGTGAAAACTTTGGGGCAGAGGTTCAGCTCTGGCATTCAGGGAGTGTGTGTGCAGAGTATGGCTGCGATCAAGCCAACGGTGCCAGAGATTAGCTGTTCACAGACGGACGGACGGACACACGGACACACGGACGGACGGACGGAGTGCAAAACATACTCTCTCCCCATGCCTTCGGCCTGGTGGAGACAATAATAGCAACTAGATAAAGTGCCCCTCGGGGCACAGGTCTCCACCAGGGCAGGTTGAGGCCTCCTGGTGGCGCTATAATAAGCCAATGTGAAAAGGGTGCCATTTCTTCTTACGCCTTGGATGGCAATTGGATGATTTGAGGCATTTTGTTCCAAAAATGTGTTTTGCAAAAGTCCACCTGTTGGTGGCGCTATTACAGGCCAATGTGAAAAGGGTGGGATATATCCATCAGCCTAGTAGGAAAGTCCATGAAAGATTTCACGTAAATTGCACGCTGTGTTCATGATTTGAGGCTTTTTGTTCAAAACGGGCCAATCCTGCAAACTTTGAAAGCCAATGTTAGCCAATTAGGATGGAATATGAAATATCGGCCAGATCCGGCTTGAGCATATGACTATAGAGATAGTGTGTAACGATTTACGGGATTTTTGGACAGAATCTGGAGGAGTAATATAAAAAAAACGGCCTCCTGGTGGCGCTATAACAGGCCGTTCTGAAAAATTTGGGGCAGAGGTTCATCGTTGGCATCCAGGGAGTGTGTGTGCAAAATTTGGCATCGACCGGGTTAACAGTGCCGGAGATTAGCTGTACACAGACGGACAGACGGACAGATGGACACACACACACACACACACACACACGCACACACACACACAACACACAACACACAACACACTCACACAGACACACGGACTGAGTGCAAAACATACTCTCTCCCCATGCCTTCGGCCTGGTGGAGACAAAAAGGCAGTGAATCAGGCAAAACATTGAGGACATGAATAACATAATTCAAAATCACACCCGTGTGAAGTGAGGGGCACTCTTATCAACGTACATCGTACCTATACGGCCAATGGGACACTAAGGCCCAGGCTACACGTATAAGGAACTTTTGCTAAACGGATATTTTCGTCCTCCGTTTTAGAAAAGATCTCTGCCCATACGACAGAGATATCCGAGTCCACACACAAACGCAGAAACGCATTGAACAGGGGGGAGGGTTGAGTTCCAGACCGAAACGGTTGCGAAATGACAGTTACCGTGTGGCGGCCCCTCTACTGTACTGCACTGTACTGTACTGTCACTGTACTGTACTCACACCCGAAAGCATACAGTTAATACGTGCGTGTGTGTTTGTGTGTGTGTTAGGTTGCGCACAGGAGGTGAAAAACAACCATGCTGTTTTCATGCTCATACCCAATCACCCACCCACCCACACACACACACATAGCTCCGTAAGGGAGTGGTTGCACCACTCAAAAATGATAGACACTTTACCAATATTGCTCTGGCGACTTGGCAAGTCCTGCACAGAAAATAATAGCAGAGTCAGACCTATAGAAGTGTCCACAACCACTGTATAATATATGTCACGTTATAATGTAGGCTAATAAAAGTTCACACGCACGCATTGTCGGCATGCAGGCACAGTGACAAATGCAGTCAAGGGTGCGCCCTTTGCCTAAACAGGAGAGAGCCATATGCGCACGGCGACTCACTGTAGGCTATACTTTCTTCTCACCATTCACACCTCTCTCTCTCTCTCTCTCTGCACCCCCTCTCTCTCCCTTCCATGACCATGACCATGAAAAGGAGAGCAAAGTACAGCACAAGAATATAGTTTCACATGGCTATATGCACACAACACGCATAGACTTCTTGTTGCAGGTGTACTGCAATGTCATTTGGCCTGGGTCCTTATTGGTAGGTTAATATCCACAGTTTATCTGTAGCGGTCCGCAATTAACCTATTATTCAAGCTTCGCACTCGGCACCAATACAAATTAAATCACCAGTCTGCACTGGACTAGTAGGCTGATATATGTATTATTGGATGCAGCAGAGCAGAGCCTTTTGCTCGCTGCGGTTGATGCAACATATGATAAGTTTTAAAGTTGTTAACAGTGATATATAAACATGAACAATCGGATTGATATACTATCTACACCTCCACAGCAGACACAAAAACATTGACACATGGCGTAAACAAGGGACACCGGCGGCCCCTGTGGTGTAGGCGAGGTGTAAGCCCTGCAATGCCAATAAAGTGATAGGGCTAATCACGTTACTGACGTTAATGACATCCTCTGATATCATTAGCCTACTAATTTCATTATGTGATTCAAAGGGACTGTTAACTAAATTAGAATTCAGGTTCAGGTGGAAACCCAGGGCCAAATTAGCCATTGGGCCGGTGGGGCGTGGCCCAGGGGCCCTTAATTAGCTCCCAGGGTCCTTTTGGGGAAACTGGACCACGCAGTGCTGGGTTTGAGGCCCTGACAAGGCCTCCTGGGGCCCTTCATTGGCTGTTGATTCTGTTAAATTTAGGTCAAAAGATGATGAAAAAAAAAAAACGCACGCACACTATGGGGGCCCCCAGTATATTTTCGGCCCAGGGTCCCTCATGGGGTTAATCCGTCCCTGTGAAAACCCTGATAAGTATAAGGTCTGATATGTTAGTTCCAAAGGTTGAATTCCTGCAGATACAGTGTGCTTTTTATAATGTGCATTAAAGATAACATACGTCAGGCAGTAAGAGCAATGACAATGAGACACTGCAGGCGAGTTACAGGAAAAGAGACAAGAACCAACCTTAAAATAAAAGTTACAAATACAAAAACATAACTGTTCTGAATTTCTGATTTAGAGAATGAGCGAACATACTAGTACAGAACGTTTAACCTTTTTTAACGATACTTACGCTGTTATAGAAGGTAAATCTTCTTGCATGTACTCCGTCTGTTGCCCGATTCAAACTCTGTCAAGCTCCGCCCGTTGTCCCGCCCCTCTTAACCCATGGTCTAGATTTATATTAGGACGAATTATTTGCGTGACTGTAAAGATGAAACGGTGGAGTGGGGAGGAGACTTCACTTCCGCTTTATCTTTTGCTCATGATCAGAGCTTCCATTTCTCCAGACTGTATGACGAAAGCATTTGAAAATTGCAAGAGGCAACAGTCTGGCCACACAAGACTAGAATCCATGTAACCCAGTGGTTTTCAACAAGTGGTCCAGGGACCACCAGTGGTCCTTGAAGGTGGTGCCCAGCTAAATGATGGAGAGTTGGTAATCATACCCTTATAAGATCTTTAACTCTTGAGAGTCTAAAATGAAAACAAATGGACCCTTACAGGTCCATTGGGTTTAATTTTACACTCTCAAGAGTTAAATTATTGATAAACATAAACATAGCATTACTTAAATTTACGTACACAATTACAGAATGTAAAATATCCATTATTCGTATCACATCAGTAGGCCTCCAGCATGAAATAGTGGACAAATTATTTTCCAACGATAACAACACATTCTTTAGTTTTGTCTGAGAGGCTAAGGCCCAGGCTACACGTATATGGATCTTTTGCAAAACGGATATTTTCGGCCTCCGTTTTAGAAAAGATCCCTGCCCATACGACAGAGAGTCCACACACAAATGCAGAAATGCATTGAACACAGGATAAAATCACTGCAGTAGCAGGTTTCAATTGTAGGCTATATTATACTGTATTTGATTTTATATGTACACTTGGTTTTAATGAAGGAATAAGTACTGCATTTTAAAAGCCACCTAAATTGTGAGTGGAAGTGGAACATGTTTCTTTCATTGTCTGTCAACATGTCACACTATGCTAAATCTCCAAATCCCGACTCTCGACCTTTCTCTCCATATAATTTAAAAATGATAGACACTTTACCATTGCTCTGGCGACTTGGCAAGTCCTGCACAGAAAATCATAGCAGAGTCAGACCTATAAGTGTCCCGTCCACAACCAGTTGTGAGCTTGTAGAGTGGCTATATTTTCCAGGTGTATAATAAATGTCACGTTATAATGTAGGCTAATAAAAGTTCACGCGCGCACATTGTCGGCATGCAGGCACAGTGACAATGGAATGCAGTCAAGGGTGCGCCCTGTATTACCTAAACAGGAGAGAGATGCGCATGGCGACCCACTGTATACTTTCTTCTCACCAACCACGTTATTTGATGCGATATTGCATTCACACATCTCTCTCTCTCTCCCCTCCATGACCATGACCATGAAATGGAGAGCAAAATACTGCACGAGAATATAGTTTCACATGCGGCTATGCACACACCACACTTTGATGTACTGCGCAATGGCATTTGGCCTGGGTCCTTATTGGTAGGTTAATATCCACAGTTTATCTGTAGCGTCCTCCGCAATTAACCCATTCAACCTGTTCAAGCTTCGCACTCGGCACCAATACATATGACATCACCAGTCCGCACTGGACTAGTAGGCTGATATATGTATTATTGGATGCAGCAGAGCAGAGCCTTTTGCTCGCTGCAGTTGATGCAACATACCTGTATGATAAGTTTTAAAGTTGTTAACAGTGATATATAAACATGAACAATCGGATTGATATCCGTGTAGTTTCCATGCAGGCACAAGCTACATTTCTCACCTAATTATAGTAAAAATCACACCCGTGTGAACTGAGTGGTGTAAGGTATTATATAGCCTGATCAGCTGTGTTCTGATGTAATGTCTGACATAATGAAATCAGCATCAACCAATCAGCATCAACCATGCTCATTTTTTTTGCACAGACAGACAGACAGACAGACTAACAAAGCCAGTTGTAGGAGTGGTTTACACCACTCAAAAATGATATGCGCTGAGCGGTGACATCATCGTTTCTCATGTTTCACATGACTACACAGCTCCACTGATCCCGGATATTTTCGAAAATCTTCACTTATTTATCCGTTTCCAAAAACCTCCGTTTGAGTGGCCGAAAACGCCGTTTGCGTGTGGCCAAAAGGCCCAAACATACACAAAAATGTGCGTTTTGCAAAAGATCCATATACGTGTAGCCTGGGCCTTAGACGGGGTCTAAGACGGGGCCTTAGACGGGGTCTCCCCGCCCCCCCCTTTTTTCCCCTCACTGTATATATTTCTTTTCCCTTTTTACCTCCTTTTTGATGAATTCCTGTTCTGTCTATAGAAGTGTCTATTTGTACGTCTCTAAATGTTTTGATGATTTGAACATGGTGGACCCTGTTGGAAACAAGTGTAATGCTTAATTGGGTCGTCCACTCACAGTTAACAGCCTTTGTATTGAGTTTGTGCTCGAAATGTACTGTAATTCTGCAAACTGTTAATAAATTCTTCAATCAATCAATCAATCAAGTGAACCTCTGTTTCTCCAGGTATTGTGGTTGACTGTGGTGATGGTGTGACTAAATTAATCTGTTTCAGTTTGCTCATGGTGATGGTGTGACTAAATTAATCTGTTTCAGTTTGCTCATGGTGATGGTGTGACTAAATTAATCTGTTTCAGTTTGCTCATGGTGATGGTGTGACTAAATTAATCTGTTTCAGTTTGCTCATGGTGATGGTGTGACTAAATTAATCTGTTTCAGTTTGCTCATGGTGATGGTGTGACTAAATTAATCTGTTTCAGTTTGCTCATGGTGATGGTGTGACTAAATTAATCTGTTTCTCCAGGTATTGTGGTTGACTGTGGTGATGGTGTGAGCCACGCTGTGCCCGTCAAAGAGTGTCTCGTTGTGCCTCATGCCATCAAAAAGCTGGACCTGGCAGGCAGGAAGCTCACTGATTATATGATGCAGATGCTCACGGATAGAGGCTATGGAATCACTGCCGGTATGTATGTATCCATTTGTATGACTCATATGGTGGGAATTGACCACTCACACGTAGGACTCGCCTAACCCCTGCTCATTATGCTGGTGTGGGATGGCGCAGGGTACAGGATAGTGTTGTAGTCGAGTCCACCTAAAGCGAGTCCGAGTCAAGACGAAGTGTGGGAGGGGGTCGAGTTAAATTCGAGACCGACGGGAGGTGAGACCGAGACCAGATTTTTTGTTGTTCTTTTTTCTCATTTGACTGGTACAGAAAGAACTGGCAGGCGCGTCCAGCTGCACTCACATCTCAAGACAAAATAATATTATTTTTTTTACATAATTTCCTCCTGATAAGTCCTGTAGTAAAAATGCATTCAGCCTTTAAAGCATAATTAGACCCATTTGAGACAGCCCTAAAACCATTCATTGGAGAATGTAAATATCTCCGTACTCTCTTCCTCTACAGAGGAGCGTGGGCTGGTGTATCAGATGAAGGAGAAAGCGTCCTATGTGGCACTGGACTTTGACCAGGAGATGCAGAACGCTGCCTCCTCTTCCTCACTGGAGAAGAGCTACGAGCTGCCTGATGGTCAGGTGATCACCATGGACAACGAGAGGTTCCGCTGCGCTGAGGCCCTCTTCCAGCCCTCTATCATTGGTCAGTACAGTACAGTACAGTACAGTACAGTACAGTACAGTACAGTACAGTACAGTACAGTGCAGTGCAGTGCAGTACAGTACAGTACAGTACAGTACAGTACAGTACAGAACAGTGCAGTGCAGTGCAGTGCAGTACAGTACAGTACAGTACAGTACAGTACAGAACAGTGCAGTGCAGTGCAGTGCAGTACAGTACAGTACAGTACAGTACAGTACAGTACCAATGATGCTACAGCATAAGGATAGCAATGCCTACTGCCTTTATTTTGAAGTGATGTCCTTAGTTGTTCCTGTCTGGTTTTGTTGGTGTCTGTGCCCTGTATTATCTCATCTCATCCTGTAAATATTGTTTAATCGTTTGCCCGCCAGGAACATAGGAATATTAACACGTAGAATCTTGTAGCCTGCCACAAACGGAAAAGCCGTTTTAACAGCGATGTATTCATTAATGCATGTTTTAATACGATCGTATCGAAATCTACCGTCCGTTAGCTTTGTTATGCTTCTGACCCAATGGGCGCGGCCATTTTGAAAATGCGCGCGCATCCACTTACATTGCCGGCTCTGTTTTCAGACGGCTTTATCTCACAGAAGCGACATTGCAGGGGTCGCTTTGTCCCAGACAAGCGTTTTCAACGGCCTGTAGCAGGCGCTGTGATACTCGCGGTCCACTTTTTCCACCACCGACCGAGAGAACAAGCACCGGCTTCGTCAACACACACGGAATGGTTTCATAGTAAAATGCGATTACGGATATTTGGCTCTTCAAAGTAAGTGTCACACGCGATAAAACCCTGGCAGGACGCGACGGAGGGATTAAATAATGGTAGCGGTAAATGGGTTTAATATCATCTTCACCTGTGTCCAGCCAGTCCCTTAGCTTATATTGTGTGTCTCTTGCTTTGTCTGTCTGATTGTTTACGTGCTTTTTTTCAGGGGTCATTGCCATGCTGGGTTGTGGTGGGCATTTTTGTCAAAATTCTATTTTTGCCACAGACATACAGTACAAAATGAGTGGAGAATAATATTACCAGAAACACATAAGACCATAACAGTAACTCTGAGAGTGTACAAATGGAACCAAATTGTAATTTTTTTTTGATTGATTGAATAGTTTATTGAACATAATTGTAAAAATCACACCTGTGTGAAGTGAGGGGCGATCTTATCATCGTACATCATCATTGGATTTAGATTAGATTAAATGTATTGTCACTGTACTGCAGTATACAAATACTTTGACAATGAAAAGAAAAGTGGAGTCTAGCCAGAAGTGCAATAGAGCGTCGCAGTCCCGCCCCCTACCAGGGCCCAGGAAATGATTCTCCGTTCATTTTCCTCATAGACATTTCAAAAAGTATTTATTTAAAGACCTTTTAAGTGTCGTACAAAGCCAACTGTTGACAAATCATGACAACAAACACAATTTTTTGGGCCGAACAAAGAATTAGAAAGTAGAAATAAACGGCAGGTTACAACACTTTTTTTGTTGTTTTTCTTCTATGTAATTATTTGTTTGGTCCAAAATATTGTGTGTGTTGTCATGATTTGTCACGACTCGAGTTGGCTTCGTACGACGCTTAAAAGGTCTTTAAATAAATACTTTTTGAAATGTCTATGGGAAAAATGCATTGTGATTAATTTCCTGGGCCTGGCGTTGTCATGAAAGGGGGCGGGACTGCGACGCTCTATACAGTAATGCAGCAATGAGAGAATAAATACAGAAAAATGTACAGTATGTACAGTAATATATACAGGATAATAAATACATAATAATAAATAAGTAATGAGTATGTTGGAAGAACAACGTATAATAGATTAGGAACAATCGGTACAGCAAGCAATGCATGATGAAGATAAATATATATCTATGCATATGCAATATATACACCCACCCACACGACCCCAACATGCTACTATAAGCAAGAGTTGCAGATGGGTAGTAGCCTGGCTAATAAGCCAGACCGAATCAGCCGTTGCCAAAAAAGAATTGCCTGCCGGCGGATTACGGTCTGGAGAGGCTCAATTGTACGCCCATTTCCTACACCAGAGAACTGGTGTGGCCAATCGGGACACGGTATGCAATATGGGCGGGCTTTGGTACAGTGACATTCAATGCTTGAGACCTTTGACTGACAGTACCTCTAACCAATTACCACACGACTTGTGATTTGAGTCTGGCTTATTAGCCAGGCCAGATGGGTAGGGGGATGGAGGGACAGATGGGTAGGGGGATGGAGGGACAGGTGGGTAGGGGGATGGAGGGACAGATGGGTAGGGGGATGGAGGGACAGGTGGGTAGGGGGATGGAGGGACAGATGGGTAGGGGGATGGAGGGACAGATGGGTAGGGGGATGGAGGGACAGAGGAGGGGTGTCATGACGTAAAATAGGCATCATGCCTATATGTGCTCAGACACTATTTGACGTAACTCTTCTCCATTCATTGTCAATGGGAATTTAATGTTTGGTAACTAAAAGCTGGTTGTAGGAAACAGCAACAGAGTGCAGTCAAACACTCATTTCAAAAGGGATAGCACCAAAAAAAAGTCCTTGCGGTCTTGTTTCCATTTAGGCCCTGTACAAGCAATTCATAGACGTAACGTGAAAGAATAACAACAAAATTCAATATCATCAAACAACAAAAATCCAAATAATATGTAGCCTACAGAGTGGGGAAAAGAGGGGGGGGGGGTGATCATATGTTTAAAGGAGAATTCCATACTAGAAGGCTTTCTTACCTTTATTTGTAGTTGTTACGTCCCCACCAAAGAGGTCCAGGTGTTATTTTGTGCAAAAGCTCCTTATTGGCTATTCCCCTACCATAAGCCCTAAATGAATTGCATTGAATTGAATGGGGCTATATGGGGTGTTGTGCTAATTCGCTTATTTCCATCGCTCACAATTTTTTTTTTTTTGTATATATCCTCTCTTCATAATGTAAATAATATCCCAAGCGGCACACTTTACTACTTATTTCGATGGAAATAAGCGAATTAGCACAACACCCCATAGCCCCGTTCAATTCCCATTCCATTCAATGTAATTCATGTAGGGCTTATGGTAGGGGAAATAGCCAATAAGGGGTTTTTGCACAAAAAAACACCTGGACCTCTTTGGTGGGGACGTAACAACTACAAAGAAAGGTAAGAAAGCCTTCTAGTATGGAATTCTCCTTTAAGGGGGAAGGATAATTTCCTCTCCCTTGGACCTGCTGAAAGGTGGATCTTTAGGCCTGTTTTAAAATATGTAAGTGATCTGCATTTTTAGAGGGAGGGGGTCAGGGAATTGGTACTGTAGTTACTAGTATACTGTACAGTATGTCCCTGGATACAGATTACATGACTCTGTGCCTCTCTCTGTCTCTCCTGCTCAGGTATGGAGTCCGCAGGGATCCATGAGATGACCTACAACAGCATCATGAAGTGTGACATTGACCTCCGTAAGGAAATGTTTGAAAACATATTGCTGTGTGGAGGCACCACCATGTTACCAGGCTTCGCTGACCGCCTGCAGAAGGAGATTACTGCTCTCGCTCCTTCCACCGTGAAGGTCAAGGTACGAGGACAGACAGTCACATATCTATTTAACTGTGTGCATGTGCACTGCCCTGCAAGGCCAGAGTGCAATTCTACGCTCAAGGTGGTGAAACTGAGATTATTGGCTTTAACATTTCAACTGGAAAAATGGTTCATAGGCATTCAAGTGATATTACTTTAAAGTAGCCTCTAACGGGATGTCTTGAAGTCCCTGTCCTCCCGAGACCTTTTTTTGAGTGGTGTAAACCACTCCTACAACTGGCTTTGTTGTGCAGAAAATGAGCATGGTTGCTATGTTCACCCTGTTCACCCGGGTGTGATTTCATTACGTCAGACATGATAGTGCAGAAAAAATGAGCATGGTTGCTATGTTCACCCTGTTCACCAGGGTGTGATTTCATTAAGTCAGACATGATTTCATTACGTCAGACAGGCTATATTACACCACTCAGTTCACACGGGTGTGATTTTTACTCATATAATACAGCTTAAGACGAGTATACTGGTCTTTAGCATCATTTTAAGTAGTTCCGGTCATTTGGTGGGGGTCACTGGAACTCCCCCCCACAGGACTAGGGATGGTGCTCGATACCCCATACCCAAAAAAAAACACAACAAGCTTATTGATACCACAGTAGTAGCAAAGTCTGCCTACAGGGATGAGGTGGTGCAGTTGACACAGTGGTGCAGAGAGAACAACCTGCTCCTAAACACATCAAATCACATCAAAACACATCACATCACCAGGAGCTGGTCATAGACTACAGGGATGAGGTGGTGCAGTTGACACAGTGGTGCAGAGAGAACAACCTGCTCCTAAACACATCACATCACATTACATCAAAACACATCACATCACCAGGAGCTGGTCATAGACTACAGGAGGAGGAAAACAGACATTCCACCGCTGTTCATCAATGGGGACTGTGTGGAGAGGGTGTCCTCCTTGGGGACTGTGTGGAGAGGGTGTCCTCCTTGGGGACTGTGTGGAGAGGGTGTCCTCCTTGGGGACTGTGTGGAGAGGGTGTCCTCCTTGGGGACTGTGTGGAGAGGGTATCCTCCTTGGGGATTGTGTGGAGAGGGTGTCCTCCTTGGGGACTGTGTGGAGAGGGTGTCCTCCTTGGGGACTGTGTGGAGAGGGGGTCCTCCTTGGGGACTGTGTGGAGAGGGTGTCCTCCTTGGGGACTGTGTGTAGAGGGTGTCCTCCTTGGGGACTGTGTGGAGAGGGTGTCCTCCTTGGGGACTGTGTGGAGAGGGTGTCCTCCTTGGGGACTGTGTGGAGAGGGTGTCCTCCTTGGGGACTGTGTGGAGAGGGTGTCCTCCTTGGGGACTGTGTGGAGAGGGTGTCCTCCTTGGGGACTGTGTGGAGAGGGTGTCCTCCTTGGGGACTGTGTGGAGAGGGTGTCCTCTTTGGGGACTGTGTGGAGAGGGTGTCCTCCTTGGGGACTGTGTGGAGAGGGTGTCCTCCTTGGGGACTGTGTGGAGAGGGTGTCCTCCTTGGGCACTGTGTGGAGAGGGTGTCCTCCTTGGGGATTGTGTGGAGAGGGTGTCCTCCTTGGGGACTGTGTGGAGAGGGTGTCCTCCTTGGGGACTGTGTGGAGAGGGTGTCCTCCTTGGGGACTGTGTGGAGAGGGGGTCCTCCTTGGGGACTGTGTGGAGAGGGTGTCCTCCTTGGGGACTGTGTGTAGAGGGTGTCCTCCTTGGGGACTGTGTGGAGAGGGTGTCCTCCTTGGGGACTGTGTGGAGAGGGTGTCCTCCTTGGGGACTGTGTGGAGAGGGTGTCCTCCTTGGGGACTGTGTGGAGAGGGTGTCCTCCTTGGGGACTGTGTGGAGAGGGTGTCCTCCTTCCGTTTTCTGGGAGTCCAAATTACACTTTCAAAATGATGTATACACATATTAACCAGTTAACCGTTTCTTCAATATTATTTTCCAAAAGTAAAAAGGTCAATTGCCTTCCATCCTTGCAACCACTATATTAATGGCAATTTCCTAGTAGCTTTAAGTCCAAACATCAGATGTAAACCTTTAAATAAGCTATGTTTTTTAGGTGCTGATAATTGGAGACTGTGTGTTAGTGCTGATTCTGACAGCACATTTCTATGTAGTTTCCATTTTGTTTTAGTCATCTGGAAAGGTTTTAGTGTTAGTCTAGTTTTAGACAGTCAACTAAAAATCACAAGATTCATCCCCATACTCCCCATGCAGGTCACTGCTGATCCTAAGAGGAACTACATTGTGTGGATCGGCGGCTCCATCCTGGCTTCTCTCACCACCTTCCAGCCGCATTGGATCAGCAAGCAGGAGTACGAGGAGTACGGCCCCTCTGTCGTCCACCGCAAGTGCTCATCACGCAGACAATTGTTTTTTTAGTCAATTTTATCAACAGATTGCAGAATGGGGCGACTGTGGCTCAAGAGGTAGAGCAGGTCGTCCAATGATCCATGGGTCGGCGGTTCGAATCCCGGCTCCTCCTGTCTACATGTCGAAGTGTCCTTGGGCAAGACACTGAACACCAAATTGCTCCCGATGTGCTGGTTGGTACCTTGCATGGCTTCCGCCGCAATCGGTGTATGAATGTGTGTGTGAATGGGTGAATGTAATCTATGTAAAGCGCCTTGGATAAAGGCGCTATATAAATGCACCATTTACCATTTAGAATGGGTATACAGTCCAAGCTGTCAAACCAGAAAAGGCACTTGTTTACATCAGGGTCCCCCATTTTCAATTCATCAAATATACTGTACACGTCTATGCAAAAAAGAAGAAGAAGAGGAAAAAAGCATAATCAGCAAATACAGTTATAGAAAAAAGGGAATATGTGAACAGTAGACCTATAGAGAAATCAATATGTGAACAGTAGACCTATAGAGAAAAGGGAATATGTGAACAGTAGACCTATAGAGAAATCAATATGTGAACAGTAGACCTATAGAGAAATCAATATGTGAACAGTAGACCTATAGAGAAATCAATATGTGAACAGTAGACCTATAGAGAAATCAATATGTGAACAGTAGACCTATAGAGAAAAGGGAATATGTGAACAGTAGACCTATAGAGAAATCAATATGTGAACAGTAGACCTATAGAGAAATCAATATGTGAACAGTAGACCTATAGAGAAATCAAGGGGGGGGGGAGACTTTACAGGGGCTGAGTAATTGCTCTTTGAGAGTGGTTTTGAACCCTCCACTAATCCCATGGACATGTATTTACCAAGGCCAAAGCACATACTGAACAATGAACTAGAAAAAGTGCCAGGTCTCCACCAGGGCAGATCAGGTTGTGGCCTCCTGGTGGCGCTATAATGGGCCAATGTGAAAAGGGTGAGATTTCATCTTACGCCTTGGATGGCAATTGGATGATTTGAGGCATTTTGTTCAAAAAATGTGTTTAGCAAAAATCCACCTGTTGGTGGCGCTATAACAGGCCAATGTGAAAAGGGTGGGATATATTCCTCAGCCTAGTAGGAACGTCTGTGAAAGATTTCACGTAAATTGCACGCTGCGTTCATGATTTGGGGCTTTTTGTTCAAAATGGGCCAATCCTGCAAACCTTGAAAGCCAATGTTAACCAATTAGGATGGAATCTGAAATATCGGACAGATCCGTCTCGAACAGTTCAGTTCAGTTCAGTTTTATTTTGGTCATAAAAGCAAAAAAAACATTACATTATATGTATTAATTTCGTCGTGTTTTTTTACACTTAGACCAAAATAGTCTAGTAGACAGCCCATAGAGCCCCATTGTGAACCCGGACATGTTGAGTACACCAAGGTTTTATGTTAGAAATGTTTAGTATGGGTCCCCAGCATGTAGAAACTGCCGGATGCTAACTTGCATTATGTTGAGCAATTTTCATAATTGGCATAATATGTGACCATACCATTAACAACCTATAGAAGGCAAAATATTCAAAATTTATGTAGCATGTGATGTGTCAAACTAGGGGGGTTTCATGATGCTGAATCCATTCCAGGCATTAGTTTTGCAAAAAATGCCGGCCAATGCCGTCATCACAAATGTGATGATGTCAGCACATTTGGGCAAGTGGGCATGGCTGTTTTAAGCCCAATGAGTGTTTTTTTTTTGCAAAACTAATGCCTGGAATGGATTCAGCATCATGAAAACCCCCTAGTTTGACACATCACATGCTAGATAAAGCATGATGAAATGTTGAATATTTTGCCTTCTATAGGTTGTTAATGGTATGGTCACATATTATGCCAATTATGAAAATTGCAGGGGGGGGGGGGGGGGGGGAGTGGGGGGGACATAAAACAGACAGAGAAACAAACAGAAGAAACAAAAAACAAAACAAAAACAAAACAAGAAAACAAACAAACAAACATACACAAAAAAACAACAACAAAAAACAACGGACAAAAAAATAAAAATAAAACAGAAAGACACACAGGAGAAGACAGATTTGATCACACAAAATCCAGAGTCGCACATAAGAAGAATGTTATTTATATGGTTATTATATAGTTATTACATTACTTTATCATAATAATTGTGTACTAATATGATTAAGATATGATTAGAAAATATACTAGGTTATACTAATGTTCTATTCTTATCTATTATTTTAGATTTGTACATTCTTTTAAATGTATTAATTGAGCTACACTATTTCAGTTCATTGTCTAAGCCGTTCCACAGTTTCACACCTCTTACGCTTAAACATCTCGCTTTTTTGTTGGTTTTTGCCTTTGTCCCCCTGAATATGCCAAATCCCCTAAGATTGTACCTGCTCTCTCGAGCCTCGAACAACTCCTGGACACAGGGCGGAAGCAGTTTGTTATGTGCTTTATACATTATAACTGCTGTTGAGAGATCATGCAATTTTAGGGTGTGTGACTGAATAAAAAGTGGATTTGTTGGTGCGTAATAATCGGAGTGATTTATAATTCGGATTGCTTTCTTTTGGAGAAGAAATATGGGGTTGATGTTTGATTTATAGTTGCTCCCCATACTTCCACACAATAACTGATGCGGAAGTACGAGGGAGCAATACAGTAAGTACAGTGATTTCTGGTCCAAAAAGGGTTTCATCTTATACAGTATTGCGATAGTTTTAGAGACTTTGGTTCTTAAATTGTTTATGTGTGTAATGTATGCCCGTTAAGTTTGTTATAATTCCTAAAAATGTACTGTCTTGTACTTGCTTTTAATTAATATTTTATTTTTTTTGTTATTCATGTCCTCACTGTATTGCATTACTGCTCTTGTTTTTTTTTAATGCTTATGCCTTGCTTTTCTTTTCTTTTCTCTATTGCTCTGTAAAGCACTTTGAGCTGCATTTCATGTCATGAAAGGTGCTATACAAATACAGTTTTATTATTATTATTATTATTGTTCGATTTTGACATCAGCGAACTTGATTTTGATCTGTTTGTCTATTTTCCTGTTTCCAAAAATGATGAATTTAGTTTTGCTTAAGTTTAGTGACAGTTTATTAATATCAAACCATTTTTTCAGAGTTATAAGCTCTTTTTCTGCTGTGTCCAGGAGCTGCTCGAGGCTCCCCCCGTGCAGTACCGACTTGTGTCATCCGCGAACAATACGCAATTTAAGTTTTCCAATATTTCACATATATCATTTATGTACATTATGAACAGTTTGGGCCCAAGTACAGAGCCTTGTGGGACTCCATATGAGTTTTGTTTTCCAGACTCAACATTATTCATATTTACATACTGTTGTCTGTTGCTGAGGTAGCTCTCTAGCCATGAATTTGCAGTTCCTCGAATACCGTATCTTTCCATTTTTTTTAGGAGCAGGCCATGATGTATGGTGTCAAATGTCTTGCTTAGATCAATAAAAACCCCTACAGTATATTCATTATTGTCAATTGCTGTAGATATATGTTCTACCAATTCCGTGACTGCCATAGAGGTGGACCTGTTTGATCTAAAACCATACTTGTAATAAATTGTGTTTTTCTATGAAGTTATCAAGCCTTTGCACAAACAGTTTTTCAAAAAAAATTGAGAATTGTGACAGCAGAGAGATAGGTCGGTAGTTTTTGAAGTTATATTTGTCTCCATTTTTGAATATAGGAACTACTTTAGAAGTCTTCATACTGTTTGGGAAGACCCCAGTTAAAAATAATTGATTGCAGATGTATGTGAATGGCACAACTATACAAGTTATGGTGTCTTTAATTAGTGCCATATCTATGTCTGTACAGTCTGTTGACTTCTTATTTTTGAGCTTCTGGACAATCTCCAGGATTTCACTTTCGTTTACAATCCTGATGAAGATCGAATTTGGATTCTGTTTGATTACTCTTTCATCTAGACCCTCACTATCTCTCTTTGGTATTATTTATAATAGTGACTATCAAAACACATGACTATAGAGATAGTTTGTAACGATTTGCCGGATTTTTGGACAGAATCTGGAGGAGTAATATCAAGAAAATTGTTTTTCAAAAGTCGGCCTCCTGGTGGCGCTATAACAGGCCGTTCTGGAAAATTTGGGGCAGAGGTTCATCGTTGGCATCCAGGGAGTGTACAGTGTGCAAAATTTGGCATTGACAGGGCCGGAGAGTAGCTGGTAACAGACGGACGGACGGACAGGCACACAGACACACACACACACACACACACACACACACACACACACACACACACACACACACACACACACACACACACACACACACACACACACACACACACACACGGACAGAGTGCAAAACATACTCTATCCCCATGCCTTCGGCCTGGTGGAGACAATGAATGAATGAATTCAATTAATTCATGAAAAAATAAACATGATACCCAAAGTAGTGCTTGCTGGGTAGCGAGCACCCCCCCCCCCCCCCACACACACACACACACACCCCCACACACACACACACACACACCCCAATGTCTTGCATTATTTTATCTTGCCACTTTTAATGAATAACTAACAGCGTAGTTAAAGGACGGTGCACTATAGGTAACATTCAGCCTAGTTTTAAAACAATATGTATATAAATATTTTAGCCCTCATTTCCCTCTATCAGCCACTATATTATTGTGCTGGTGTGTTTCCTGGCAGAAAGACACATATCCCTCTGGCTGTATTTTGTTTTTGTTCCACTGTTTATGTTGACATTCATCCCTTGCAGGGACGTGTTTTTCCAAAGTCATATAAGATTAATTAAAATGAATAATTAAGTAATTTCACATCCTACCTGGTTTTCCTCTTTTTTTGCTGTTGTTTTGTGTTTGTTTTTTTCATAGCCTATACTTTTTTTCATATTGCATCGAGTAAGTTATCCCGGTGGTTTCACTCATGGATGTGAAGAATCAACGAGAAACACTAATGTTACTGCAGCTGAATTAGTTAAATTTTCACCCTAGATAGTCAGTCACTCATATCAAATATGAGTGACTGACTATCGTAAACGATACAGAGCCACAGACATGCGCAGGTTGCTTATTTTTGCACCACAATGCTTACATGAGATTGATAAAAGGACACAATGTTATTCTCGATAGAGAAATTACTTCCGCAAACCGGGGGATGCGCAAGCGACGTCAGGACTTATTGGTACTCTACACTGTAGAGTACCAATATAGTCAGGACCTGTAGAGTCTACAGGTCTATAGTACCGATTACCGAAGATATAGACTATATAGAAACATATACGTAGCATGAGTAGTGCCCATGACATGGGAACGAAATTCATTTTCTAGACACTTTTTCTTGGGTCCCGAGTCTGACACAGCCGAATATGCAATGTTATATGCTCTGGAGTGAGTGTGGAAGTCAAAGTTGCCCACCTCTGCATTAGACCATTTGATACTATAATGTTTTGATCTTTTGTTTTGGTCGCGAATACAAGCGGCCGAAATGAGTTTTCTTCGACGGGTGGCTGGCATCTCCCTTAGAGATAGGGTGAGAAGTTCAGTCACACGAGAGAGACTCGGAGTAGAACCGCTGCTCCTTCGCCTGGAAAGGAGTCAGCTGAGGTAGTTCATCTGGCTGGGATTCAGCTGCATCTGGTTAGGATGCCTCTCGGGCGCCTCCCTAGGGAGGTCCTCGACGCACGTCCCACTGGGAGGAGACCCCGGGGCAAAATGTTACTTTAGTAAAGTATTGACATCAAAATATTGATGTTCCTTTTTACTATAAGACCACGTTTTAAAAGAACAATTGAATGAATTAAATAGCAATATATTTTCTTCGATGGAAACGGACTGTCAGAAGAGGATTGTTTTTCTTCTCTAGTCTAACATAGCAACAGTAACCATGGGGTAAGAGGGGGGGGGCGGGACAACGAGCAGAGCTTGACAGAGTTTGAATTGTGCAACAGACGGAGTACATGCAAGAAGATTTACCTTCAATAACAATGTAAGTATGTTTAAAAAGGTTAAACGTTCTGTACTGTATATGTTCACTCATTCTCTCATTCAGTGATCCAGAGCACTTATCTAGAGCCAATGGCTCCTTATCTTATTCAATGTATTTTTGAACTTTTGTAAAACATTTTGTAATTTTTATTTTATGGTTGGTTCTCGACTCTTTCCTGAACCTCGCCTGTGTCTCATTGTCATTGCTCTTACTGTCTGAAGTATCTTATCTTTACTGCACATCATTAAAAGCAAACACACCTGCATGAATTCACCCTTTGGAACGAACATGACTCAGTCATGAGTCATGACGGCCTGTGTGAGGGTGTGTAGAGAGAATATAGTGTTGCCCAGAGCCATAGAGTAAGACAGAGTTACGACATTGAGGGGTCAGAACAATGCATTGTTATCAACGAGGGCGGTGCAAATAAGAGCTATTTTAGGCATGCGTGCAACATGACAACTATGACTAAGTATTGTAACTAAGTATTCTACAGTGACAACTAAAGTCTCTGTAATGTTTGTACTATTACTAAAAAACGATCTAAAATAAAGGGATTTAAGATCATTAAAACTGGGCTGTTGCCTGAGTCCAGTGCATTCTGCCAACTTCCGGTCCAGGACTTTGTCACTGTTCGCGATGCTCTTTGCCAATAGAAGTATATAGAAGACTTGCCCCATGAAGTGAACGGAGTTGTCGTAACTCTGTCTTACTCTGTGGCTCTGGTGTTGCCCTACCTGAAACTTTCTAGTTAGCAGTCTCTTCGAATCACATAATGAAATAAGTAACGGTGAGGGGAAGAGGTGGTGGAGTTGGCTGTTTTAGCAGACAGTTTGAGGGTCCAATGGAGTTGAGAGGTTTTGTCTGAAGCACTTTTTACAACTTTTCATTAATTGGTTCCATATTGTTTTAACCAACACACAGACTTAAAGGGTGTTCAATGGCACTGATGTATGCAATAATAATAATAATAATAATGGCAAATCGAGTGGCAAAGCGACAGGCAAAGTGACTTTAACATTGTTTAACGTTGTTTAATGCAATCAGATGGGCTGTCAAGGCCAGAAAGAAGTTGTTTGCCACTCAGTAGAGGCGTTCCTGCATAACTTCCGGGTTTGATGATGATGTCACGTGCGTATACCCTCTATAGAAGTATCATGGATGATGATGACATCTCTGCCCTGGTGATTGATAACGGCTCCAGGACGTCCAAGGCAGGGTTTGCTGGAGACGATGCGCCTCGTACTGTCTTCCCCTCCGTCGTTGGACGGTCCAGGAACCAGGTTCATAACCGTCGCGTGCTCGCAATCAATTCACTTATTTTATGCAATATTGTTTATTTCGTCTACATGTGACGTGTGTTTTAGATAAGCGTTTTATTGTATTGCAACTAGGGATGTCCCGATACACTTTTGTCGTCCCCGATCCGATCCCGATAACACGATTTCTGTGTTAGCCGATACCGAATACTGATACCTGAGAATAATATTTATCATAAAAATAAAAGAAAATTACTTATTTTATCTCATTTTGTTCATAGCAGACTCTTCAAGGTTCAACTTTATTGTCAACAATACCAGTTACAGGGTAAAAGGCACGTGGAATTCATTGTGCGTTAAAAGACCATACCACAGCTACAGTCTAGTGTCAAATAATCTGTATAAAGAACTAAGTGCAGGTTAAAACTAACATCTCTAAACACTGAAAGTGCAAGATCTCAGGTGCAAAAATGCAGAAGGCCTTAGACATATGACCATATAGTCCGGGCTTTGTAGTGTTCAGTGTCTGTTCATGAGTCACTCTAATGTGCACTTGCAGTTTGGGCAACTCGAAAGCAAACTCCACATGTCCCAACATTTTATTCACCTGCCATAGTGTCAACCCCCTTACCCTGTGTCGGATCGGTGGTTAGACTGGCATGTTCGCCGATACCGATATGACCCGATATGACCAAAAAGGGCCGATACCGATACTTTTCCGATACTGATACAGTATAGGGACATCTCTAATTGCAACCATACATTTATTAGCCACTTTCAACGTGGTATCCCTCCCTAGTTTGGGAAGGTCATTATAGATTTAGCTAGATTTAGCTTGACTGATTTAGCGTGCAGAGAGCTTGTAGATCCACTATTTTCGCTGTTTTTAGAAGTGGGGGCTTAAGTGGTAACTTATTTTGTGCCACCCCCCAATTTCTTTCTGAAATTACTTTACGCCTCCGGTTGAATTGTGTTAAAATTGTGTGTTCATGTCTTTAGAGCAGTGGTTCTCAACCAGTGGTCCTTGAGGAGGTTGCAGGTGGTCCCCAGCTAAATGGTGGAGAGTTATTTGTTAACCAAATGGATGCTTGTAGATCTTTAACTGTTGAGTTAGATTATTGTTAAACACCTGCATTGCTTCATTTACAAGACGTGTACACAATTAGATAATGTGTAGAACAATGTGTTATTGTGATCAAACATTTGCCTGTTATCTCTCCTATGGTACCAACGGGAAGCATACTTTGGTTAGACAAAGCATTGGTTAGACAAAGCATTGGTCCGACTGGATTAAGGTTGCAAACTCATATCCAACGACAACAAAACAATTTGGGGTCTGTGGTTCAAATGATGAATAAATAATGGAACTTGACATGAAAAGGGTTGAAAACCACTACTTTACAGTGATGGTGTTGACCTTGTTTCTCTCCTCAGGGAGTGAGCGGTCAGAAGGACAGTTCTGTAGGAGATGAGGCCCAGTCAGAGAGGGGGATCCTCAGCATCACATATCCCATAGAACGAGGCGTCATCACCAACTGGGATGACATGGAGAAGGTGTGTGTGTGTGTGTGTGTGTGTGTGTGTGTGTGTGTGTGTGTGTGTGTGTGTGCGTGCGTGCGTGAAACCTGTTTATTCCGTGTAGATCTGGTGTGAAACCTGTTTATTCCGTGTAGATCTGGTGTGAAACCTGTTTATTCCGTGTAGATCTGGTGTGAAACCTGTTTATTCCGTGTAGATCTGGTGTGAAACCTGTTTATTCCGTGTAGATCTGGTGTGAAACCTGTTTATTCCGTGTAGATCTGGTGTGAAACCTGTTTATTCCGTGTAGATCTGGTGTGAAACCTGTTTATTCCGTGTAGATCTGGTGTGAAACCTGTTTATTCCATGTAGATCTGGTGTGAAACCTGTTTATAATGTGTAGATCTGGTGTGAAACCTGTTCATTCCATGTAGATCTGGTGTGAAACCTGTTTATTCCGTGTAGATCTGGTGTGAAACCTGTTTATTCCGTGTAGATCTGGTGTGAAACCTGTTTATAATGTGTAGATCTGGTGTGAAACCTGTTTATAATGTGTAGATCTGGTGTGAAACCTGTTTATTCCGTGTAGATCTGGTGTGAAACCTGTTTATTCCGTGTAGATCTGGCACCACGTCTATAAAGAGCTTGGTGTGACCTCTGAGGAGCGTCCAGTTCTGCTGACTGACATTCCTTCCAACCCCAAGGTCAACAGAGAGAAAATGACACAGGTGATTAAGGTCAAACACGGTCTCTTCCATTCACACATGGGTGTCGTTTTGGGGTTACACGGATTGGCAATTGCCACCCCCTCTATAGACCCAGCTGCAGAAAAAAACGTGGGCTAAAGTCCTTGATTTTGCGATGAAATATGCAGGATTTTGCGATGAAATGTGCAGGATTTTGTGATTTTATGCGAAATATGCACGAAAGCTTGCGGAATATACAAAAGAAGTAGATCGGGAGTGGCTTATTGTCGGTATCAGCCGGTAACTGTTACCGCTGTTGCGCTCCACTTCAGCATCCATTTACTAGTAGTAAATTAAATCCATTTAAATTTAAATCCATTTACTAGTATAGTAAATGGATGCTAAGGTGGAGTGCGACAGCACCATCAAAGGAAAATTTGTGACATAATTTGCAGGTATTATGTGATTAATTTTATGCGGGATGCGGGATGTCGCAAAATATGCGAAAAGTCCCTCTGCACTGTTATTGCTTAGCGAAATACAAGGTTCACTCCCACTCCTATGTCAGATTTATCTTTTTTTTCCTTCTCATTCATGATCCAGATCCTGTTTGAGAACTTCAACGTCCCTGCCATGCATGTGGCCCTCCAGGTAGAACTGGCCTGGTACGCTTCTGGACGGCACATTGGTAAGAGAGAGAGAGAGAGAGAGAGAGAGAGATGGTGAGAGAGAGAGAGAGATGGTGAGAGAGAGAAAGAGAGAGAGAGAGAGAGAGAGAGATAGAGCACACATCTGTACACTCTCAGAACAAGTGAGGATTTCACTGTGGATTTTCACCTGTGAAAGTTGACTCATGCGGAGTAGCTTCGTATGTGGACCTGGCCCCTGTGCTATTCAGGGCATAATAGAGGGGCTGTGCTAGCGCTTGGAAACCGACTCATTTTAGACAGAGAAATGGAGAGATTTGACGAGAAAGAGAGATGAGATGAGATGAGAGTGGCAGCGGTGGCCGAACGGATTGCGGAGCGGTCTTGATACCGGAAGGTCGCCAGTTCGAATCAGCGGTCCGACACATTAAAATTACCACCGCTGAAGTGCCCTTGAACAAGGCATTGAACCACTACGATGAAATGTTCTATGAGCAGGGCCTGGCTGGAAACAAGTTATTGAGCTTAGCCCAGATACCCTGGGTAAATATAGTAATCATTTCATTTCAGAGATGAGATGAGATGAGAGAGAGATGAGATGTACTTTATTATCCCCACAGGGAAATTGATACGTTAGAGCAGCATAATGTAAAATGTAAAAATAAACAACAGACAGACAGAAAACACATTGGACACAATGGAGTTCCGAAAGCAACGCAGAAGTGCATTAATGACGTTAAACCACCCCCTCGAGTGTAATATTGCAATTATACAACAGTTACCCTGCGAAAATCGCTGAAAAAACATATATTTTTTAAATGACAGATGTAGTCACTACGACCACTAGCTAGCCTAGCCACCGAGTTTGCTGCGCTCTGGGAGAACAGAGCAGCTGAATTCTTTGTTTTGATTAGGTGTGGAGTGGTGCTCGTTAATTTGAACCACGGCTAGAAGGCTGTTTCAACCAATCAAATTGCTTCCTCGAAACGACCTGTTGTATAATGTTCTTTTGGGAACAGTATAAAGTAAAGACAGTGACCTCTGTTTCTTTTGGGAACAGTATAACGTAAAGACAGTGACTAAATGGACCTCTGTTTCTCCAGGTATTGTGGTTGACTGTGGTGATGGTGTGTTTATAATGGACCTCTGTTTCTCCAGGTATTGTGGTTGACTGTGGTGATGGTGTGTCTATAATGGACCTCTGTTTCTGCAGGTATTGTGGTTGACTGTGGTGATGGTGTGTTTATAATGGACCTCTGTTTCTGCAGGTATTGTGGTTGACTGTGGTGATGGTGTGTCTATAATGGACCTCTGTTTCTGCAGGTATTGTGGTTGACTGTGGTGATGGTGTGTCTACTGTATAATGGACCTCTGTTTCTCCAGGTATTGTGGTTGACTGTGGTGATGGTGTGTTTATAATGGACCTCTGTTTCTGCAGGTATTGTGGTTGACTGTGGTGATGGTGTGTCTATAATGGACCTCTGTTTCTGCAGGTATTGTGGTTGACTGTGGTGATGGTGTGTTTATAATGGACCTCTGTTTCTGCAGGTATTGTGGTTGACTGTGGTGATGGTGTGTTTATAATGGACCTCTGTTTCTGCAGGTATTGTGGTTGACTGTGGTGATGGTGTGTCTATAATGGACCTCTGTTTCTGCAGGTATTGTGGTTGACTGTGGTGATGGTGTGTCTACTGTATAATGGACCTCTGTTTCTCCAGGTATTGTGGTTGACTGTGGTGATGGTGTGTTTATAATGGACCTCTGTTTCTGCAGGTATTGTGGTTGACTGTGGTGATGGTGTGTCTATAATGGACCTCTGTTTCTGCAGGTATTGTGGTTGACTGTGGTGATGGTGTGTTTATAATGGACCTCTGTTTCTGCAGGTATTGTGGTTGACTGTGGTGATGGTGTGAGCCACGCTGCGCCCGTCAATCAGTTCAACGACGCTAAGGTTGTGCCTCATGCCATCAAGAAGCTGGACCTGGCTGGCTCTCAGGTGACTGATCATATGATGCAGTTGCTCAATGACAGAGGCTGTGGAATCACTGCTGGTATGTATGTAGGCCTACCATTCTGACTCATGTGGTGGGAACTGATGCTTCATGTTTCCACCCATGCGTGCGTGCGTGCGTGCGTGTGTGCGTGCGTGCGTGCACGTGCATATGTGCATATGTGTGCACTCCTATAGAGCGTCGCAGTCCCGCCCCCTTTCATGACAACGCCAGGCCCAGGAAATTAATCCCAATGCATTTTTACCATAGACATTTCAAAAAGTATTTATTTAAAGACCTTTTAAGTGTCGAACGAAGCCAACTCGAGTCATGACAAATCATGACAACAAACACAATATTTTGGACCAAACAAATAATTACAAAGAAGAAAAACAACAAAAAAGTTGAACCTGCCGTGTTTTTCTACTTTCTAATTCTTTGTTTGGCCCAAAACATTGTGTTTATTGTCATGATTTGTCACGACAAGAGTTGGCTTTGTCCGCGGCGTAAACGCCTTTAAATAAATACTTTCTGAAAAGTCTATGAGGAAAATGAACGGGGATTTCTTTTCCGGGTCTCTCGAGGGGGCGGGACTGCGACGCTCTATACTTGCTTATAATAATGGTAAAGTCAAATTGTTTTTTGATGCGAGGAAAGGAAAAGCATTTGATTGGGAGGAATGTACAGTATAAATGTTCTCTGTCTATTTAATACTGACATTTATGATTTGTTGCCACACTGCCATTTTATTCAGTTATTCTAACTGTTCTATTATTTTAATTCTGTCTATTTTAAATGTATATTCAAATGTGCTTGTATAATGATTTCTATGTTTAATGGTCATGATACTTGAGGGGCAGACAGTCTGGAGGCTGGAAACAACACATTTAGTCTTTAAATCATAATCAGACCCATTTCAGATATCTGATCAGATATGAAATATCCCAGATATGAATATTTATTTTATGAATAAAATATGTCAGATATGAAATGGGAGGAGACCCCGGGGGAGACCAAGGCGCAGTTGGAGGAAATACATCGACTCACTGGCCTTGGAACGTCTCGGAATCCCCCAGGAGGAAGTCACTAATGTTGCTCTGGAGAGGGAAGTCTGGAGCACTCAGGTGGAGCTGTTGCCCCCGTGACCCGACTACGGATAAGCGGTTAAAGATGGATGGATGGATGGATGGAGATATGAAATATCTGATCAGATATGAAATATTATGTCTATAATCTCTTCCTCTACAGCAGAGCGTGGGCTGGTGTATCAGATGAAGGAGAAAGCGTCCTATGTGGCGCTGGACTTTGACCAGGAGATGCAGAACGCTGCCTCCTCTTCCTCACTGGAGAAGAGCTACGAGCTGCCTGATGGTCAGGTGATCACCATGGACAACGAGAGGTTCCGCTGCGCTGAGGCCCTCTTCCAGCCCTCTATCATTGGTTAGTACAGTACAGTACAGTACAGTACAGTACAGTACAGTACAGTACAGTGCAGTACAGTACAGTACAGTACAGTACAGTACAGTACAGCGAAAATGAATGAAACTAGCTTGGAGTTACGAGCGCAAATTAATGAAACTATAGCTTGGAGTTACGAAGGTGCTGCTTGTTTTGATAATTAGATTGATTGTTTTGATAAATGAAACAAATTTGATTGTGTGTTGGCCTGCAACATTGTATTACCAAGCATAATTATAGGCCTATCTCTGTTTTCTTATGTTCTTGTTGTTTCTTGGTGTTTTCTTTTCTTTTTCTTCTGTTGGAAATGTATACAGTATGTACAGTATGCAGCCTGTGACTCTATGGCACCTGACACATAAAAGACAGCTGTCACATGGCTCACAATGCATTTTGAATAGGAGTCACGTGGTTTGACGAGACAAGACCCCCCCCCCCCCCCCCCCCCCCTTTGTCACGTGACTCCTATTCAAAATGCATTGTGAGCCGTGTGACACACAGAAGACACAGACGAGACAGCTGTCTTTTATGTGTCAGGCCTCAATCACACTATTAAGACGAAATTGTTCTCTCTGTTCCGGGAGGGGGGGGGGGGGGGGGGGGGGGGACCAGCAGCTCGCAATTCATTTTCAATGGGAGTCGCTGAGATTCACAGAACACCTCTGCTCCATGGGGGGAGGAGGGCAGAACACAGCTATGGAGCAGAGCTGTTCAATCTCAGCGACTCCCATTGAAAATTAATTGCAAGCTGCTCTGCCCCCCTCTCCCCCTGGAACAGAGAGAACAATTTAGTCTTAATAGTGTGATTGAGGCCTCAAGGCGCCCAACTTCACGACAATTTTCTCCCGAGGCTTCGTACACACATAAAGAACGAATGTTCTGTGCTCTGCCTGTGTTTGATGGCCGCCTCAATGCTTTTCCAATGGAAGTCACGTGGTTTGACCAAACACTTGTTTGATTGGGGGGAGGGGGGCAATCAACCTCTGTCTCTCCTCCTGCTCAGGTATGGAGTCCGTGGGCATCCACGAGATGACCTACAACAGCATCATGAGCATAGACAGCGTGGACATCCGTCAGCTCCTGTTTGCAAACATATTGCTGTGTGGCGGCACCACCATGTTACCAGGCTTCGCTGATCGCCTGCAGAAGGAGATTACTGCTCTCGCTCCTTCCACCGTGAAGGTCAAGGTACGAGGACAGTCGTATATCTATTTAACTTTGTGCATAGTCAGTTAATGTATTGACACAATTGAATAAAACATTGGGTCCAAGCATTTATCAAAAACCCATGAATAAAAAGGTACAATACTTACACAACGCAAAATACTTTGATTCATACAATTAATAGACTATATGACTGCTTTTCGTTTTTTCATGTCATATGAAAGCAGGGAATCATAGCTTCAAATTGACATATTGGTTGTCCAGTTTGACCCACCAGTTTTGGAAATATGGCTTACAGAAAACGAGCGAGTTGAGAAAACAGGCTTGAAAGGTTCACTTCTGTGAACATTACACCTGTTGAAGCATTTATTTCATATTTACATGTCAATTTCAGCTCTGACATGCTAGTGTGTGAAGAGTCTATTACCGGTAACTCATTTTAAATAATAATAATCTGTTTTTCTCCTCCTGAACAGTTAGTCTTGCTGCCATGACTGTCTGTATCAAAAAGAGTCATATATGTTACAGTACAGCTCGTTTTTCCAGGGTGGGAGGCTGTGGCTGGGTCCAAACGCATCATGTGGGGGCTAGGGTGGAGACTGCCGGCCATCGGTGGGCCCCGGTCCTTCGCATGCACTTAACAAGTCTAGTCTGCATGTGCCCTCTCATGAAACAGAGAGCAGTGGAGAAGAGGGGGAGAATGTTCCCTGCTTGGGTTAGTGTTAGGGTTGTCAGCAGGTTGTAACTTGTAAGTGGGGAACATCGATTTCAGGGAACATAGAACATTACAGTAGGTACATTCTTATTTTAGTTTTCGTGCAGTGAAAATGAAAACATGTTTTCATCGTAGTCGACAAAATCAACACTGAGGGATGGATTGTTCCAAATGTCTTCCTCTCCCTGCTGCAGGTGGGGGGCCCCCATGAACAAATACCGGCACAGGGACCCTCGTGCAGGTTTAATCTGTCCCTGCTCTGCTGCTCTCCAGGTCGTTGCGGATGCTGAGAGGAAACACAGTGTGTGGATCGGTGGTTCCATCCTGGCTTCTCTCTCCACCTTCCAGAAGATGTGCCTCAGCAAGCAGCAGTATGAGGAGTACGGTCCCTCCGTTGTCTCATAGGAGGGGCTGTGGGCAGTTCAGAAACCCGTCCACCAGTGACATCATCGATGGGGGAATCCAAGCTAATAGAAACGGCAGGCTTTCTACATGTAAAAGTTGCAATGCGAAAATGGAAGCCATCGTTCTCACCATAATACAAATCTAAATATATTTAAAAAATCACACCCGTGTGAACTGAGTGGTGCAAATCCCCCCCCCCCCCCCCCCCCCTCTCTCTCTCTCATTAGCAGGCAACAGTGCAGCACTATCTCTCTCTCTCTGTTTCTGGCACAACAGCGCCACTTTGGGTACTCATTGGTACTGGTGCTCATTAACGTCACACACAAACAAACATAGTCACACACATAGTTGAACGTCACGGACATTGCTGTTCCTTGGAGTGGTTGCACCACTCAAAAACAATCTTATTAAAAAAAAAAGAGAGAATAGCCTACGATCTACTGCCATCTGGCAGGAGATATAGGACTCCACGGTGTGAGTATAATAGTGTTAAGCTATCATTTGTTCCTCTGTCAATTAAATGCTTAATCTGTTGTCCACCGCAAATGGGGGTGCATGGTAACCAAATAGTCCCTTATTAGATCGTTAACTCTTGAGAGTGTGTGAAACGAAACCAAATGTTACATTTATTGTTAAACACCATTACTTCATGTAGCCTACAAGAAGTCTACACAATTAGAGAACGAAGAGTTGAGATGAAAAAGCATTTAATTAAGACAATAACTTTTTGTTTTTCTAACCGCTCAGCCGAGGCCCAGGCCGTCCATAACTTATTCTGTCCACTCCTGACTCCTTATCCATAATGTATACATGTAATTATAAATAAATGTAATTGTATCCATCATTTATAAATTATAGATGATTATTATGGACTTAAATAGTTATTTGTCTCTGTGTGGAGTTTGTATGTTCTCCCCGTGTCCCCTATAGGGTAGGTACCCTCACAAAAAACATGCAGTAATCTTGGTCTCTAAACTACCTACCTGATGGAGGGGAAAGGAACTGGTTGGAATAACGTGTTCCTTCCACGCGCTACGTCCGGCCAGGGAAACTCCCCCGTCAGGTGAAAAGAAGCAGCTTGGAATCCTCATGCATAGAAGGAAGCATGAGGTCAGTCTGGCGGAGGGTGTGTAGAGCCCGTTATCTCTCCTAATGGTACCAACATCAATACAGCATGGAATTGTGGTCAAAATCTTATCCAACGAGCAATGCGTTTTGGGTCTAGAGCCTGATGGCTAAATCTCATCAAATGGTGGTCCGTGGCTCAAATGCTGAATAAATAATGGACCTTGATATGAAAAAATGTTGATAAAAATGAGTTAAGTTTACACCGAAAATAGCCGATCTACAAGCTCATGCAATAAAACTATAATTTTTCTAAACAGTCAGACAAATGTCTGTCTGTCTGTCTGTCTGTCTGTCTGTCTGTCTGTCTGTCGGTCTGTCTGCCTAGATTTTGTTGTCGTTGCATCCCGGACCAGACCTGACAAACTACACAGACTGTGGGAAAGCATAGCATAGGCTATATATAAGAAAGGCCTTTAATTATTTAATATGTCAAATATTGCCAAGCGCAATCTAACGTTTGCCCGTCGTGGAGACTAAGGGCTCCAATTTTGTCTCCGACTTTACCCGTAGCGCGGCCCGCAATTCAGCCGCTGCCCGAAAATTACGAATATAGGAGCTTTCTCTGTCCCTTAATGGTATTTTCGTCCAGCGTCACACGCTATCTTTTTTGCCGACACCGGTATTTGCGCCTAGAGGTGTGGTCATGGGCGTGTTGGCACGCTTAAATTGCTATTTTGGTCACACACATTTGGGAAAGCAACAGTGGAGTTTAAAACCACCTGTAACTTATACCCGTAAGCCGTGTCAAATTAGTTTGGTAGAGCGACGCGGGCTGCGCGCCTGCATGGAGATGTCCTTGGAGTAAGGCATGCGTCATCTCTCCTTATTCTCTTTGTAATTTTCCTATAATCAGCTGAAGTGAGTGCCTTCCTTTAAGTTCCTTGTGTCCATTGTGTTTATAATAGTCAAAGACTCGAGTGATTCCACGCATGCATTTGTTCATTCAGTTTCATCATCCCATAGTGCAGCAAATGGCGTTTAATCCAATTGACCGACCTTTCCTTTCCGCTTGATACCGTTTCGTAGAGACGGCCCTATGAAAGCCCGAACTTCGTAGTTTACATAGTACTTTGAATTTTTAAAAATGAGCAAGATTTGAGCGAGTTGTGACTCAATGTTATGTTAGCATCGGGTAGCTAGCTGTTGTTGTCACAAGACTCCGTCGCACATCTTAGATCATCGGCACCATAAGAATCCATTCTATCCCTTTCTTTCAATCGCTTGTATCTCCTATTCCTTGTCCCAGATGGCATTTTTGGTCAAAACAGCGTTTCTTTGACGGCACAGAGCTGACGATCTAGAGCTCTCCGGAGCTCCGGCCTGGATTCACAATGTAAACAAAGCCCGCCCAGCTGTGTGAAAACTCCTAACTTAGGACTACTGTTTGTGGAGCGGAAATGGCGGCTTTTCAAAATAAGAGCTCAAATAAAAAAATGCTGGCGTGAATTAGATCCTAATCTTTCAATAAATGATAGCAGTGAATGGGTTAAACAAACATTAAAAACACCATTGACATGGACAGAGTTTAATGTTTGTTTTGTCTGATAATTACATCATAAAATATGTATATATAGCGCCCCTCACTTCACACGGGTGTGATTTATTTAACCAATGTTCAATTCTTCATTGAATTATGGATGAAAATGCTGTTCTCTAATGCGCTGTGTTGCTTGCGATGCTTATGTTGATCTATACGACCAACCAGCCACAGCAGTTTCTGTCACTTATACTGTAGGCTGCAATCATTGTGCAGCTACACCAAAATGTTCGCGAGTGACGTACCTCTCCGCATCTGTCTGTCACAATTACGACACAAGTTTGAAGTTTGTGTTGGTTGTAGACTATCTTATAGCCTATAAAGTCAAGAGAGGGCAGAGAGAGGGGAAATAGAGAGAGAGGCGAGAGAGTTCAGTAGGACGTATTGAGTGAGAGACAGAGAGAGGCGGGTGGGGGGTAATTTATTATGACATGGAATATGTTTTTGGAGAAGCTCTAGCACGGGGGGGGACAATAACAATTAAAGAATTTGCAGTGGTGCAGCTGAAGGTGATGGTCAGTCAGACAGACTGATGGGACTGGATGGGAGCCAGCACGTAGCTGGTTCTGTTCTGGTTCTAACCACCATAACCCACCGGTGTTCTGGCTGGCCGGCTGTCCGCAGGCTCCGCTTGCTGTTGTTGAGAAGCTCTGACGGGAGTCACGGGGCGCACGCACGCACACACGCAACCGTTTTCTTATAGCCTACATTTGTGAATAGGTCTACTCAACTGTATTTTTGGAATGATGCGTGTAGCCCCTTTTACCCCTTATGAAATACGGGCAGGTCCCCTAAGTTCTTTTAACTTAAAAGTACCTAGCCGTTTTAAACTGCACATGCATCGTTGATGCATGTATACACATGCAGGTGGACATTGAACAATGGACTTTGCTGGGCAGAGTCTGTCAGAAGAGATGAGGGGCAGGTCCCACGTTGCCAGAGGAAGGTTAGAGCGTTGCCTGGTTGCTCAACCCGCTATCTGGGATGTCTTGCTGCAGGCGACGTCCTCTTCAAGAAGTTTTAGTAGCTTAGGAGTTGACTGGTTTAGCTAAACAGGCTACCTCCTCCCACTATCATGATACACTGTCCAACTAGCTTAGCCAACTAGCATGCAAACAGCATACATGCAGTCACAGTGAAGCAGGAAAACGTCCTTGTAACTCAAACCAATCACTAATCTGGTCAAGACTTTAGAAAACAACGTGTTACATTCTCTTCAGCAAACATTTCTCCTCTCTTCACTCTGTGCTGCCCTGCTCTAGCCTGGATCCAGCCCAAAGACCCCGCCCACTCTCTGAGTGGACTGTGTCTCTTGGTCTGGTGTTGCACTGTGAACCTATAATTCCTTCGGTACAAAAATGTATTATCCAATGAGAATCGGTGGTGGGGGTGGGTCTAACGAACAACCAATCAGCGCCGAGTCCCGTTTTCAGCGTCATCACGCAGCGCAACACACAGAGGAAGGAGGGAAAAACAACACCAATGGCTACTGGTTGAGGGAAATTCTAATTCCCCTCCCCCTTGAAATCGCTCAGACAGGAGACAATGTCAGACTGAAGCTTCAAGAAAGCTACAGTCTGATAATCAGGCTAGCCCTGCTCTCCCTCTCCTAATTCATCCATGCCCCACACCTGTGCCCAATCTACTCACTCACTCAATCACACACACACACACACACACACACACACAC
The DNA here is from genome assembly GCF_951216825.1 of Electrona antarctica. Taxonomy (NCBI): domain Eukaryota; kingdom Metazoa; phylum Chordata; class Actinopteri; order Myctophiformes; family Myctophidae; genus Electrona; species Electrona antarctica. Next base: position 54,342,656 of record NC_136811.1, on the reverse strand, counting down.
ACACACACACTCCTTCAAAACAAGCATAAAAACAGCACTAGGCCTATAACATGAAAATACTAGATAATTTCAAGGACACCCAAATATAAGTCGCACAGATTCAATTACAGGTGCATTTGCAAAATGGTCGCAATTTTGAGCCCTGGCTTGAGAAAACTCATGGCTTTTTGCAACCCCCTGATGTTGTGAACTTGTAGATTAGCTATTTTCGCCAGAGCGGGCATCTCAGCCACTTCACGCTCAGTGTGTGTGTGCGCTGTGGGGGGGTGGTGGGGAGAGGGACTTGGTAGAGAGAGACGCAGAGCACTCTGACCAAGTTCAAGACAGTTATATCTCTTGTGTTGATAGCGAATTAAAGACGGTTGCCTCCCCACTAAAAATGTACACCTGTCTGGTCGGGCAACCTGGTAGCAAACTTCACATGTCCGACCATTTTATTCACCTGCCCCGGGCAGGTGTTAGTGTCAAACACTGGGCCTACCTATATAATATATACAGTATATACGGTATAGGTCTATAATGCTTATTCATTAAAATCAATCCGCAAGGCCTCATGAGTTAGATTGATTGCACCTATCATAGGCATATTGTGCGTTCCTCATGAACACTATAACAGGAATCATCAGTGCAAATCCATAATGCATAAGTAAATTATGTTCTTTTTGATAATAAACTTCAGTATTTAGTCTTTGCTAAATTCGATTTCAATGTAGCTTATTGATTATAGTGGAAGAAATGCTTGGTGTGAGTGAAGACATAATGTGCCTCCTGTAAAGAATATAAATAAAAAAAAGAAAAGCATATGAGCGGCCCCTGCATCATCACAGTTTACAGTGTTTCTACTGTAAACTGTGTTGTCTGGCAGGAGAACAGAAGCCCAGAAGCTATTTTGCCCTAAAAAATAAATAAAAAAATACCTGTGCGCTTTTTATTGCGCACGGCTGCTATATGTCAGGTGATGCCAATAGAGGGTATGCGCATGACATCATCATCAAACCCGAACTTTTGCAGGAACGCCTACTGAGTGGCAAAAAACATCCGAACAGAAAAGTTGATGATAAAAGACATTAAACTCACTTTGTCACTCACTTTGCCACTCGATTTGCCATTCACTTTATGCATGTGCATACCCTCTATTAGCCCATGATTGTTATTAGTCTAGATTTTGAAAAGGCGATCCAATCCATGTAATCCATGTAACTATACTCATAGTCAGGGAATATTATCAGTATAATCTGTATAATCTGGGAATAAATTTCTTTCCAAGAATTTTCTTCACCAATGTTTTTGAAAAGGTGTCTACTAACACATCCCACATTGGTTTATATTCAACCACCCTAGGGGAATTTTTGACAGCTGCTGAAAGTTGGGGTACCATCAACAGCCAATATATGGCAAAATGTTCTAAATTTCATTATGCTTTAAATAGCATGTGACGTGTCAAACTAGGTGGTTTTCATCATTTTGAATCCATTCCAAGCATTAGTTTTGCACGAAAAACACTCATTGGGCTAAAACGGCCATAGACACTTGCCCAAATGTGCCCTAATGTGCCCAAATGTGTTGACTGACGGCTGGCATTTTAGATGGATATGGACAGGTCAATACTACTCTATTATCTGATCATGATTGATGATTTCATCAAACAAATGCATTGGTCTTGTATGCGTAAACAATTACATTGAACCACTTTTTGCTTAAGTTGTCCTGGCTGGAAGCAAGGCAAAATGAGATGGCAGTAAAATCTAATGATCTACCCACATTTCAGGATGTCTTCTATCAATTGAAATGATGAGTAAGCATCTATAACAAAAGGGCCATGAAAATATGACCTTTTTAAAAAAAGTGGTAATTTGCCCCAGGTAAGGGGTAAGTTGATCCAGGTCGAGGGGTAAGTTGAACCACATGATATTTGAATGTTAAAAGCTTAAACTTGAACAGATAATGTATTCACTTATCGATAATAATATAATAACAGTTTTCCCTTTTGCAAATAGTCTTATTTATTTGTTTATTTATTATTTAAACAATATTAAGACAATTAAATAAAACAGTTTTTTGTGTAAAATAATGTTTTCTACTTTCCCCATGTGCTTCCCAACTTCACAGCCAGGTGTACATGATGGATGTTTACTAGATTTAAGGTCACATGGCAACACAGTTTTCTAGTTTTCTAGATAAAGGTACCCGCTGGCTCATCTTACCCCGTTCTCTATATCAAATAAAAATTACACAAACACCTTCGGTATAACAAAACATGTATTCGAATGGAGAAAATAGCTCTTCACTTCTGCAGAATATAGGACACTTATTACATACAGTCGTGAAGCCTAAAATTATCCGTGAACAATGAATTCCATAAACCTAGAGCTTTGCACATTATGTCTCTCTGATGAAAATTGGAAGCTGTCAAAAAAGGCAACGTCTCCGCAAAAGAGCGTCTCACAGGGACCCCCTAGAGGTCCACGGACGCGGGTCGAAGAGGCACATGCGGTGGTCCCGAAACCCGCGGTCGTGGTACTCTCCGTGGCCAAACGGCGGCCCGAAAACAACTCCACGGCATGTAAAAGCACCAAAAGGCAGCCTTTCCCCTTTCCTCCCTGACCTACAGTATACATTATACATCGCAGCGTATGGCTTGTACGTCGCGGCACGTCACGACTTAGAAGCCACGTCACGACATGCGTTCGCCGTGACAACCGGCTCCCACGCCGCGACGACGTCAACGTTTTTAACGATGTCGTTGTTAGTCACAAAATGATCTCTCTGTCTCTCACCACGTTCCGGGATGGCTTGATTCTAGGCTTAGAATAATTGATATAAATATTTGTGTAGATCTCCATGGGAAAAATTTGAGTTTTTAGTGGGTCCAGAAAACCACGCCCACTGCTATGCTCTATTCTAATGCAAGGGACGCTACGTCATGCTGCCACTCAAGTGAGGCCAATCACAGCCCGACTTTTCCGGGACTTATCAAACCTGAACATGGACTCTGTGACTAATCTCGGGGCACTCCTCAAATCCCTTTAAGCACATATGCTCCAGAGCCGGAAGGGGCTTTATATTTCTATGATTGCAACAACCACCGATGCAGTGAAAAATGAAAACAGGACCGCCAAATATTCGAAATCTTCCACGATTCTGCCAGTAAAGTAAATATACTTTGAGACGCACATTGATTGATTGATTGATTGATGAATGTATTAACAGATTGGAGAATTACAGTACATTTCAAGGACAACGCAATACAAAACTGTTAACTGTGGACGACACCATAAAGTATTAGTATTACACTTGTTTACAATAGGGCCCACCATGTTCAATTCATCATAACAATTAGAGACGTACAAATATAGTCTTCTATATAGCTAAAAACAGGAAATCATCATAGAGGAGGTAAAAAGGGAAAAAAACAAACATATACAGTGAGGGGAAAAGGGGTGGGTGGGGGATTCAGGTTTTACGGGGGCCAGTTTTGAATTGCAGCCGTCCGAGGTGCCCTTTGAGGGCAGTTTTGAAGAAGTCAAGGGTCTTAATGACTGTTGATAGGGCGTTCCACATTTTGGTGGCATAGGAGCGAAATTAATTTAGTCCCTTGTTTGTGCCGAATCTGGGTGCACATGGTTTGTTGCACTCCCTCATGGTGTTGTGGGTGTGTACTTCGTTACAATCTGTGCCAGGAACGTTTGGTTACGTTTTAGGCAGTAAAAACCCCCTGTGCCAAGATGTAATTTTACGTTATTTTATTTTTAAAATCTTTATTTTATTTTATTTTATTTTTTTATCTGACGTGCACGCGATGTGCACATGGATGCGCCCACGATTATTTATTATTTTATTTGTCCCTCATCTTTGGCACCTGGCCAGCGTTTCTATTGTAACCGGTGGCATGGATTGCGGTAAGTATTTAGACAGGTACATGGGTATCTTGGTGGTGTAACCAATCTTGTGGACCAGACCCATTACAAGATGCTGTACTCTGTCGTCAACCCTAAGCCATTCCAGTCTGTCAAAATGGGCAGGGGCGAGGTGGGTTCGAGGAGTGAGGCCAAGTAGTAACCTGACCAGTTTGTTTTGGGAAGTCTGGAGCCTTGTCTTAAGGGCCTTTGAGGTGCTGTGGTACCAAGAGGTGCATGCATAGTCATAGAAACCTTGTACTAGGGCTCCTGTTAGGGTCTTCAAGGTGTTTTTTTGACCAGTGAGGAGATCCTGTATAGGAATCTTGTTCTTTGGTTGACTTTTTTGATTACGTTGGTGGCCATTTTATCACCGAAAAGATTTGCCTCCAGGATGGAACCTAGGTAGGAAATTTCTCGCGGCAAGGCTGATGCCTTGCTGAGATTACTATTTGAACCAAAGAGAATGTATTCAGTTTTTCCCAGGTGTAAAGATAGTTTGTTATCAGTGTTATCAGTGTTATCAGTGACCATGCCGCAGTATTTGCCAGCATCCACCTCTTGTTTGATGTGGTCGCTCAAATAGAGTAGGAATGTGTCAGTGGAGTGGATGTTCTGAAGCCAGATTGGATTTCGTACATACATTTAGAATAGAAACAGGGCGGTAGTTGCCGGGGTCTAATTTGCTCCCTTTCTTGTGCAGGGGGGTTACTTTGGCCAGTTTGAAGTCTTTGGAGGACCTGTCCCTGTTTGATGGAGAAGTATATTATGTGGGTGATGATTGGAGCTATAGAGATTTAGAGGGAATATTGTCATGGCCAGTGGCCTTGTGGGGTTGAAGGGCATTCCGTTTTTTGAGCACCTCCTCAGTTGTTACCATTGCCATTTTAAAATCATCTTTACAAACACCTAGGTTTTTGTAGAAGGCTTTGATGTGCTCTACACCAAAACGCCCAGAATGGGAGGGCAGTTTATTAACCAGCATTGTTGCAATGTTTGTAAAGTAGTTGGCCACATCTAGCTTATCAGTGATGAGGGTGTCGTTCGATTTGATGTTTATGTTTGTAAACCTAGTTTTTAGATTCTAGTTGGTTGTTTAGTAGCTTCCAGAGCTCCTGGGGATTGTTTTTGTTTTCCTCGGCTTTATCATTGTTAAAGTTACTTTTTGCTGATTTGGTCATGGCAGTTACAATGTTTCTTAGCTTGTTGTGTTGGCTTTTTAGGATGCCCAGTTGGGTTTGGACTTTGGAGATCACTGTCGAAGCGATTGGCTAGCTTGGACTTGCATTTAAGAAGTTCAGAGCATTTTTTGTCTCTGGCTTTCATTGCAGTCAGTATGTCCGAATTCATCCATGGTTCCGAGGGGGTTTTGAGTTTTGACCCTGTTGGTTCTCAAAGAAGCCATGTTGTTTAGTACTGATGCAAATTTGGTTTTAAAGCCAAGCCATGCTACTTCGACTAGTGTGCTCCTGAGCTCATCGGACCAATCCAGATTCTGCAGTTCCAGGTTAAAGGCTTCGCTAGAGTAGGTTTTGAGGTCCCTAGATATGACTGCTCACTAATTACTTGATTTATATATTGTTTTGTTGTTGTCTTTGTATTCTGATATTTGCTATGTTCTTGGTTGTTAAGCATACATTTGATGGGTGGATGGTTTGTCTCTCAAAAGCACTTGTGGTGGACAACAGAGGGGCCGCACTCCTCATACTCCTGCTTGCTGATCAACATCTTCTGGAAGGTGGAGAGAGAAGCCAGGGTGGAACCACCGATCCACACAGTGTATTTCCTCAGAGGCGCAATGACCTGGAGAGCAGGGAGAGCACAGTTGATTCTGACAGCATATTTTGATTTAGTGTTAGTCATATTCGATTGAATAAAATTCCATTTGGGTTTTAGTCATATTTAAGTCATCTGAAATGTTTGTCCTAATGCCTGATTACACTTGGTTGCAAAATAGCCGATTGTGTTGTGAGTCATCGGCTCAACGCATACCAGACCATGTGTGTGTGTGTGTGTGTGTGTGTATAACAGGCCCCAATAAGGTGACCATGTATACGTATTTGATTTGATAGTAGTCGATCTCTGTACTCTGTGAAATTAGACAGAATAATGTGAGACAGAGACGGTCATGTAGCCCATGTTTTCTTATTGCATCGTCATGCTATTATTATGTCCATTTTCAATTTTCACTTAATATAGAAATGTCCTTTACAGAAATGTATTCCTTTAGAATGTCCATAGTTCACATAATGTCCCATCAGCAATGAATATCAACCAATTAAATAGATATATGACTGTCCTCGTACCTTGACCTTCATGAAGGAAGGAGCGAGAGCAGTCATCTCCTTCTGCAGGCGGTCAGCGAAGCCTGGTAACATGGTGGTGCCGCCACACAGCACGATGTTTTCATACATTTCCTTACGGAGGTCACTGTCACATATGCTGTTGTAGGTCATCTCATGGATCCCCATGGACTCCATACCTGAGCAGGAGAGACAGAGGGAATTTTATCCTGTTGTTGGATTCATTCAACATAATTATGCTTAATATATTATGCAATGTTATTATGCAATGCACTCTGTTCCAACCAGGAAAAAGGGGTGAAATATCCTCATGCACTGGGTCATAGATATCTATGCACTGGGTGAGCAACTCAATGCAAGTGGATGGGAGGAGAAATCCGGTGACGTCTCTTTTATATATAACTATATGCTTTAAACAGAGAAGCACAGTGACTGAACACGCTGTAGTGTGCATGCCGGTCACTATAGTGGAGCAGATTACTGAAACGATCGTTCACTTGATCATACAAGCACCAAATTTGGCACACAAGTGCTTCAGAACCTACTCTCTCAGAAAAGTACGTTGTCCACTTGAAAAAATAAAATGGCCACCATTTTTCAAGATGGCCGCCTTTCAAAATGGTTTTAAACAGTGTTTGAACTATGGTTTGATTGAATAATCTTATTGTGATGGCCTATACATCAGAATGTATGTTTCTGAGTATGATAAATCCAATTCTGCATTTAGCAAATCAAAATGATTGAATATTATGATGATACAATGGGAATTAAACGAAAAGCTGGGGCAGATTAAGTCAATATTCCATAAGAATCTTTCACTTGGTGGTACAAGCACCAAATTTGGCACACATGATGTCCAGGATGTATTTCTATGAAAAGCACCTTATCCAGCTGAAAATCCAAGATGGCTGCCAGTATTCAAGATGGCCGCCTCGTCAAATGCAAGAAAACAAAACAAAGGTTTTCGAAGTAGGATTCAAATGTGTTAATGATCCAAACATCAAAATGAAAGTATTCTGACTGTAAGAACTTAATGGTGTTGGAATTGAATTCCAATATGGCCGCCAGTTTGCAAGATGCAGTTATTACGTGACTCAAAATTTGCGTTTTCGGAAGCTGTATGATTGTTGAAGGGCAACATCATTTGTTGATCATGCATTGAAATGCTGTGATCAAGCCCTATTGGTTTGTAATTTTGTATATAAGAGTGATGTCAAAGCACAACCAGGACACACTGGTGACATCACTGCTGTGAGACTCTGCATGGGGTTCAGTGTCGGCTTGTAGCATAGCTGTAGTTGTGGTTTACTAACTGTTGTAGTGTACTCACTGTAGTTTGTTGTATACTTTAGTGTCCTAAATGCTAATTAGCCCCTGTATGTATGTATGTATGTATGTATGTATGTATGTATGTATGTATGTATGTATGTATATATCTCCACTAGAAGTTTAGTTAGTTGTAGTATTGTAGTTAGATAGCCGCACCTGAATTGACAAGATGTGCCAGCGTGGGAGAGCTGAGACGAGGGTAACGGGGCTTCAGTTACCTGGATGGTGTACAGATCGCACAGGACTTAAATGGCACTGGATGAACGGTCGGGCTAGGTGTAGGGCACCAGATGCTTGAACCTAGATCAAGGTTCAAGGTTGGACTTTATTGTTACATCTTATGTACAGGTGTATATAAGAGTAAAACTTATTTTTGTTTGGCTTCCTTACAGACAATGCAGCGGCATAGATAGCATAATATTCAAACAACAAAAAACACAGCAAGCACAGCAAAACAAAGGGATAGAATAAAGAGTGCTAGAAAAATAGTAACATATGTACATGTTTCCCTGTAGTAGCAAAGTTAGGTAAACTCGCCATGGTTCTTATCAGTTCGTTCATGTATCTGATTGTTGGGGAAAGAAGAAGAAGCTTATTTGCAGTCTATTTCCAGTGGCTTCGAGACTGCGAAAACGTTTTCCATGTGGCAGCATCTCAAACAGTCTGCGGTTGGGATGGCTTGGGTCCCTCATAATTCCACGACGAGCTTTGCTGACACAACGATCGTCATACAGGGCTTCGATGGGGGGGAGATCACATCCGCTGCACTGCACTCTTTGAATTTTTGCGTGTCCTTCACCAGGATCATTCTGAATTTCAGCTGCTCTCTTAGTGGAACGCTGGAGTTTCAGTTGCTAAACATTTGTCTGACAATTTTGGTGATACTTTGTACTGTTTTGCCTCAATGTATCCTCACTGCCACCTCCATCATCCAATCTGGATGAGTCTAACATGATGGGCAACAGGTGTATTGCCTGAAATACGGTGAGACTTCAACTCCTCTTTCGTATCTGTTTGACACTTCCAATCAGTTTTAGTAGCGGAACATCTTGTGTTATACGGTTAAAGGCCGGGGGCTATATCCTTTTACCACCCAACCGTACAAACATCAAAGCACATTGAAATATGGGATGCATCTAGGTTCAAGCATCTGGTGCCCTACACCTAGCCCGACCATTCATCCAGTGCAAGTCCTGTGCGATCTGTACACCATCCAGGTAACTGAATCCCTGTTACCCTTGTCTCAGCTCTCCCACGCTGACACATCCTGTCAATTCAGGTGCGGCTATCAACTAAAATGCTACAACTAACTAAACTTCTATTTGAGGTATACAGGGGCTTATTAGATAGCATTTAGGACACTAAAGTATACTACAAACTACAGTGAGTACACGACTACAACAGTTAGTAAACCACAACTACAGCTACGTTACAAGCCGACACTGAACCGGAGTCTCACAGCAGTGATGTCACCAGTGTGTCCTGGTTGTGCTTTGACATCACTCTTATATACAAAATTAAAAACCAATAGAGCTTGATCACAGCATTTCAATGAATGGTGATGTTGCCCTTCAACAATATCTGTGATCAGACGGCTTCCGAAAACGCAAATTTTGAGGTGCGTAATAGCCCCCATCTTGAAAACTGGCGGCCATATTGGAATTAAATTGACACCATCAGAATACATTCATTTTGATGTTTGAATCAATGTGTGGATCACACATTTCTGTTCACTAAAGTTCTACTTATTAATTTGACGAGGTGGCCATCTTGAAAACTGGTCGGCCATCTTGGATTTTCAGCTGGAAAACATACTTTTCCTAGAAAGTACATCCTGGACATCAAATGTGCCAAATCTGGTGCTTGTACCACCACATGAAGGATTATTATGGAATATGGACTTAATCTGCCCCACTTTATAGTTTAATTCCCATTGTATCATCATAATATTAAATAATTTTGATATTCTAAATGCAGAATTGGATTTCTCATACTCATATATTTTGATGTATAGTCCATCAAAATATGATTTTATAGCTCAATATAACTCAAACACTGTTTAAAACCACCTCGAATGGCGGCCATCTTGAAAAATGGTGTCCATTTGGTTTTTTCAAGTGGACAACGTCCTTTTCTGAGAGAGTAAGTTCCGAAGCACTTGTGTGCCAATTTTGGTGCTTGTATGATCAAGTGAACGATTCTTATGATATATTGACTTAATCTGCTCCACTACTAGGTGGCGGTGACGCACTGCCACACAAGGCTTTTGTTTGCAACGACGTAGAGTCTATGCGTAGAGTCTGTTTTAACATCTCTCTTTTAACATCTCTTGGACCTCTCCTCCCTTACGTTTACAGCATGGTTTACATAAAGGATAATAGGTTAAGAACCTAATATCTGTCTAACAGCAGAATAATATCTGTACAATGAAACTATGAGTACGCTATAGGGTGCTGTGTCTCTAGAGGAGCAGCTCAGCAGTGCATCAGAGAGGCTCAAAGCAGAGCAGAGGCGCGATTAGCCCTGATACATGACTGCCATGATAATCATCATGATGACATGGCAGTCATGTATCAGGGCTAAGGCGCGATATACTTTCTCTCATGCACCGCTGAGAAATCCACTTCAGCCGGTATTTGAGCGACAAAGGGATTTAAATCATTTTCATCTGAATAGCCTTCCCCTGGCTCTAGACCCACTCCCGTTAACTGTTAGTGAAAAGCAGAAATGCGTGTTCGTCTGCTCTTTTGTGAGAGTCATCGTCATGCTATCTCAGTCTCCCATGTTGACGTCGGGGAACAACAACAGCAGATCTTAAGATTAATCTATGTTCTACACATCCAAAACGTGTGTGTGTGTGTGTGTGTGTGTGTGCAAGAGAGACAGACATACAGTGTGACTCACAAACAAACCGACAAGACAGACAGAATGTTCCACTGAGGTGACTAGCCCTGGTCCAGTGCTTACAGCGAGTCTCTCACTGACGCCCTGTGGAAGCCCTCTAGCAACTTTCTCACTCCCGTGCGAGGGTTTACAATTTCCAGCAAATAAACAAAACGACGTAACTACTCACCGACACAAAGCCTGCTAGACCTTGGTAAAAGTCTATTCTCGAAGCTGGGAAGCGTCTCAGGTCCCCAGCTTCTCTCTAAAATGCACTATTTTAGTCATTAAATAAAATGAATCCGAAACAGATCGGCGCAGGCAAAACCCGGAAATGCCGTAGTAGAAAAATGACTTGGCGTTGCCGGTCCGGTACATTGCTGTATTAAAATGGCTCAAAGTGCATTTTAGAGAGAAGCTGGGGACCTGAGACGCTTCCCAGCTTCGAGAATAGACTTTTACCTTAAGGTCTAGCAGGCTTTGTGTCGGTGAGTAGTTACGTAGTTTTGTTTATTTGCTGGGAATTGTAAACCCTCGCACGGGAGTGAGACAATTGCTAGAGGGCTGTGGAAGGCTTCCACAGGGCGTCAGTGAGAGACTCGCTGTAAGCACTGGACCAGGGCTATGAGGTGACATGATGTAGAGCCTTATCAGACTATGTAAACCAATATGGATATTGAATAGGAAACACAAATATGACCAATAGGAGCGTCACCATCTCTCATTCACCTGGTGCAACTCTTTTACTCATTGTGTTAAATGCTATTCAAAAGGTGGGTTATCATTCAGCATCATATGCTAGCTATCCTTTTCTCTTGCAGTTTAAGCAAAATATTATAGACAGGTAGACAAAGTTTGAGAACCACTGCTCTGATGCATTTAAAATAGGGGTGTTTTCCCACTCCCCAAACGGAAAGGAAATATATACTGTATGACCATATACATATACAGTAGTATACAATATAGTATAGGCTATGTATGGCAAATTAGCCTATATGCAGAATATATACTGTATACCCGTATGCCATATTCAGGTTCATATGCATATCCACTGTACAGTATGTGGATTTATAGGAAATATATTTGTCATAATATGATGATTAAGGTTTTCATATATTTTAATTTCCTGAAAACTTTACATTTTGGAGTTAGTTGGTTTCTTTCCAACAGCAGAGATATACTGTATAGCTCATATTTACAGGTATCCACATGTTAATCATATACATACTGTATGTGGCATATAAAAATATATGTTCATATATTTTAGGATTTTTATCTATGGTGGGATGTCTGTATTCCTGCGGCCGAACGCATCATGGCACTAAAGTCTCACTCTTGCCTTTTTTTGAAGGTTGGCAGCCCTGCATACGCCTGTAAGGTTGTTGCGGCTAGAGCAAGTGCTACGGCAAATGCTACCATCATTTGTACTGGTAGTGTACTGTACTAACCAATGATAGAGGGCTGGAAGAGGATCTCAGCACAGCGAAACCTCTCGTTGTCCATGGTGATCACCCGACCATCAGGCAGCTTGTAGCTCTTCTCCAGTGAGGAAGAGGAGGCTGCGCTCTGCATATGCGGGTGGTTCGGCACCACATACGCCAGTTTCTCCTTCATGTCATACACCGACTCACGCTCCCCTGTAAAGGAAGAGATTAGAGATATTCACATTCTCACAGTGCGTGCGTGCATGCGTGATCAGCTACTACATGGGAAAATAATGGACCAGGAAAAAAAATAGACCTTTTTGCAATATTTATACATTCCTCTCAATCGCATGCTTTTCCTTTCCTTGCACAGAAAAGTATATAGCCTATAGGAGCATGTGCAGCACACACGCACGCCACACAGAGCAAATTAAGCATCAGTCCCACCACAACATCAAACAAAATGTTTTAATGGCCGCCACAATGGTTTGACCAAACATTTGTGTTTGATGGTGTTCTGTTTGATGGTGTTCTGCCCCTTCCCCCACATCAAACAAAAATGTTTGGTCAAACCATGTGACTCACATTGTTAAAGCATTGCGGCGGCCCCCCGATCGCCCAGGACGAAGTTCACCGTCCTTTCAGTTAGTAACACCCGATGCCCAGGACGAAGTTTTATCCAAAAGACAAAGTTTATTGATATGAAAACCGCATCGCTCCACAGCCTAGGAGTGGCTGTTGCGCAATCCTCGATGTTGCACAACACTGTGACGTCATCGAAAATGTTCCCCCTGTTTAGCCGACGACAACGAAAATCTTAAAACGTTAATAAGTCGTGATCTAAATCATCCCGTCCAATTCTAAGAAAAGATCCTGTGTTAGATGGGCCCCCGCTGTCCAGTCGCGTTAGATTTAATCATGCCTCCCGTTGTTGTCGATTGCCGTTAGAGTGTTTTGGCTACATTTAGCTGCTCCAGCCACATCTGGTATAACTTCTGGTCCATCGGTAAAAGTGCTCTGTTGCTATAATCGGTTGGGCGCTATAATTTAATGGATTAAATAACCCCGGGCGATCGGAGTGTTAAAAAAAAGGGAAAAAAAGAGAAAATAGACCAAACATTTGTTTGATGGTGTTTGATACGTGTGTATGAGCCCCCAGAATGGTACATACCAGCAGTGATTCCACAGCCTCTATCATTGAGCAACTGCATCATATAATCAGTCACCTGACAGCCAGCCAGGTCCAGCTTCTTGATGGCATGAGGCACAACGAGACTCTCCTTGACGGGAACAGCATGGCTCACACCATCACCACAGTCAACCACAATACCTGGAGAAACAGAGGTTAATTCAAGGTCATATTCACAGTTTTTCACACCTATACTTCGGTAGAGTCGATCCGAATGGGCGGAGAAGTTGCATCATTCTTGCATATTTAATTTGCTGCGGTTTGCCTTCACACTGCGCTGTTTTAAAGCATCCCTCACCAACCTTAATCTGGTCGTTTTAACGCATCCCTCACCAACCTTAATCCGAAATGAAGCGTCTGGAGTTGGAAGAACAAATATTTCATGCTAATCTAAACAAGTCTTGGGTTGAAAAGTCTGTTCAGGATCTCATTCGTCTAAAGGAGATCGAGATTGAAATGATGTGTATTGATTTAGACGAGCTCAAACAAAATGCTAAATGTCCAAGCAAATGCTAGGCTTGAAGTTGTATGGCTTGAGGAGGAGACCAAGAACGCCATCCACTTGCGTGAGGTGGAGCTTGGTCAGGCTCCTCCTCCTCTCTCTGTTGATTTTGATGGTAGCAGAATGTTTCAAGATGTCGACATGACTGTGCCAACTGTTTTTGCTTCATGCGTGGGCACCTGTTCTGTAGCTGAGGAACTGGCAGGCTTTAAAGGACCACTTCACCACTTTTCAACTTCTCTTCCTATAATTGGTCCTCACTAATGTTCATGATAGAATACCACCATTTTTTCCTACTCAGTCTGTGTCTCATAGGAAGGCTGTGGGCAGTTCAGAAACCCGTCCACCAGTGACATCATCGATGGTGAATCCAAGCTAATAGAAACGGCAGACTTTCTTTTCCTGAAAAGTTGCAATGCAAAAGTTGAAGCCATCGTTCTCACGATAATAAAAATCTAAATATATTTTAAAACAAATCTTGTTTTAAAAAAAAATCTGCCTAATGATGATGTCACTGGTGGACGGGTGTCCGAACTGCCCAAAGCCCTCCTATGAGACACAGACTGAGTAGGAAAAAATTGTGTTTTATCATGAACATTAGTGAGGACCAATTATATGAAGAGATGTTGAAAAGTGGTCCTTTAATGAGGAGATTGACTTGAGTGAGAGTTTTCTTGTGGATCTAGATGAGGGTGGGACTGATGTGGCTGTTGCGGGTGGGACAGACGTGGTTTCAGTGGAGACGCAGCAGGTCCTTACCCCATGTAAGGCAGAGGTGTCCCTGTGCGGTGAGTCAGGAGGTGTGGCCCTGTGACAGGGCCCCTGTCTAAAGAAAAGCTCATTGCTGAGCAGAGTGATGTGGAGGTGGCAGAGCTGGTTGACAGTAGTACTGTTACTGAGGAGGAGGTGGAGTCCATATCGAAGGTCTGAGTGACCTGTATGTGACTAAATGTTCTCCACTTGATGCCTCTGGTCAGGATGACAGGAGAATGAATAGGCACATTTTAGTAGCACGGTCGGTATGAGGATGGAAATCCGAATCTGGCTCACATGTGCCAAGTGGTTGGGAAACCAAACCAAACCATTGCTTCTGCCTCTTTGTATGCAATTCCGGTGGGGGAGTTGCTGTAATCCAAATTACAGCAACGGTAATTGTTAGGGTTCTCAAGAAGTCCAGCTTAAGGTCACGGGTGTTTGACCCAGGTGATAAAGCAGTTTGAAATAAAACTTATTTAGTTGGGTGTTTTTTTCCCATATATTTATTGTCCATAAAAAAACAGTTGTATATAGTATGTGAAACAAAAATGTATGAGATTTGAGATACACTCAAGTATTATCACATACCGAGCACAATTCTCTTTGTTCTTTGTAATTTGGATGCAAAATACAAAAGATTAGAATGAGTATAAGATTTTTGAAGTATTTCATATTACATTACTACAAGTAAGACGCGCAAACGCGGGAAGCGAACGCAGCTCGTAAATTGCAATAACAACAATTAGAATAAATTACGTACTTTTTAAGGTTTTTTTTAAGTTAAGTTTTTTTAAATTAAATGTTTTTTTAGTGTGTGTATGTGTGCGTGCGTGCGTGTTTCTTTTTTAGGTTTTTTTTTTTTAAGTTTTTTTTAAAGTTAAGTTTTTTGTGTGTGTGCGTTTTTCCTTTTTAAGTTTTTTTTTTAAGTTAAGTTTTTTTTAAGTTAAGTTTTTTTTTAAGTTAAGTTTTTTGTGTGTTTTTTGTGTGTGCGTGCGTGCGTGCGTGCGTGTGTGTGTGTGTGTGCGTGCGTGCATGTGTGTGTGTGTGTGTGTTTTTGTGTGTGATACAGCTGCGCCCTCTGGTGGTGGCCTCTGGTGGTGGGCGGGTGGTGTTACAGCGTGACACACACACACACACAGACACACACACAGACACACAGACGTGATCTGCTGGGTCTCATAGTAAATGCACACTGCGTTCGCAATGAAGGTTTTCATAGTAATGCGACCTACAGTCACAATTAAAAAAGACGTCCAAAGACGATCTCGGCGACGAGGGCACAAGTATAAATAGTCAAAAGACGACCTCTACGGTGATTGAGTATTAAAAAAAATGCATTTTATAGTGCTTTTCTAAGCACTGAAGCTTTACAATGGTCCATTCATTCATACATTGTGAGGTGAAGTGGCGAACAAGTCGACGCCAGCGTCCTCACGTCCCCCATTCACACATACCGATGGTGGCAAGCTAGCACCGACCGGTCATCGGTCAAATCCTCAGTTAGCCTGAGAGTACAGATGTGTTAAAGACGGGGTGAAATGGTTCATTTGGGCATTTTATTTTGAAGTTTTAGCCTCAAACACTTCTGAAAAGTTTTGGAACCAGTCAGAGCGTTGCATCCCTCCAGTCTCTCCGTCTCATGCACGACCAGTGGCGTGCACAGACATTTAGAGGGGCAGGTGCTCAAGTGGAAAAAAAGGGCACTTTGTGCAGCGCGTGGAACCGGCCGGTTGCCTTAATAGTGTGAGATTTATAGATTGTGGGGCCTAAATAATATATTAGAAGCTTTTTATCAAGAATTGATCAATGTTACCATGGTCCACATACTTTTTTTTTCGTGTTTGTTTACAAAGTGACAGAGAGACGGCAGCAAAGCCAGGGGCTTATCTCTAGCCTGTACACAACCAATATACATATTTTAGCGTGCTGCTGAAGTTTAAACCAAGTAATACACTGTCTGGATGTCATCTTGAATAGGATTAAAAACGGAGTAGTTTGTAATCAAAAGCACCTGTGTTTGGAGATGGGAATCAAACGGGTGAGCTTCATTTTTATTGGCTTTTATTGATGTGGGCTTCGACACATCATCATGCAGCACGTTTTCGTTTTCAGGAAGTAATTAAAATTCGATTTGTATGGACTTTTTATATAAAAATACACAACATTTAGAATTTTTTTCATTTTTTGGGCATCCATTGTTATTTATGCCATGATGACCAGGGATGTGGTCTAAAAGTGTGAAAAACGTATTTTTACTTTAACACTGAGGTTTAACTGTGCAGTTTTCATCTTACCAGTGGTCCGACCAGAGCAGTAGAGAGCCAGAAGTTGCTGGGGGGCCGCATACATGGCAGGGACATTGAAGGACTCAAACATGATCTGGATAATAATAATAATAATAATAATAATAATAATAATAATAATAATAATAATAATAATAATAATAATAATAATAATAATAATAATAATCCCTTTATGCTCTCAGAGCAAAGTAAAACGTTGTCGTTTTCTGTGTTCTGTACACTGATTGATTGATGTGTTCTGTACACTGATTAATTGATGTGTACTGTACACTGATTGATGCGTACTGTACACTGATTGATGTGTACTGTATACTGATTGATTTATGTGTACTGTACACTGATTGATGTGTACTGTACACTGATTGATGCGTACTGTACACTGATTGATGTGCACTGTATACTGATTGATTTATGTGTTCTGTACACTGATTGATGTGTACTGTATACTGATTGATGTGTACTGTACACTGATTGATGTGTACTGTATACTGATTGATGTGTACTGTACACTGATTGATGTGTACTGTATACTGATTGATTTATGTGTTCTGTACACTGATTGATTGATGTGTACTGTATACTGATTGATGTGTACTGTACACTGATTGATGTGTACTGTATACTGATTGATGTGTACTGTACACTGATTGATGTGTACTGTATACTGATTGATTTATGTGTACTGTACACTGCTTGATGTGTACTGTACACTGATTGATGCGTACTGTACACTGATTGATGTGTACTGTATACTGATTGATTTATGTGTTCTGTACACTGATTGATTGATGTGTACTGTACACTGATTGATGCGTACTGTACACTGATTGATGTGTACTGTATACTGATTGATGTGTACTGTATACTGATTGATGTGTACTGTACACTGATTGATGTGTACTGTATACTGATTGATGTGTACTGTACACTGATTGATGTGTACTGTACACTGATTGATTGATGTGTACTGTACACTGATTGATGTGTACTGTACACTGATTGATGTGTACTGTACACTGATTGATGTGTACTGTACACTGATTGATTGATGTGTACTGTACACTGATTGATTGATGTGTACTGTATACTGATTGATTTATGTGTTCTGTACACTGATTGATTGATGTGTACTGTACACTGATTGATTGATGTGTACTGTACACTGATTAATTGATGTGTACTGTACACTGATTGATGCGTACTGTACACTGATTGATGTGTACTGTATACTGATTGATTTATGTGTACTGTACACTGATTGATGTGTACTGTACACTGATTGATGCGTACTGTACACTGATTGATGTGCACTGTATACTGATTGATTTATGTGTTCTGTACACTGATTGATGTGTACTGTATACTGATTGATGTGTACTGTACACTGATTGATGTGTACTGTATACTGATTGATGTGTACTGTACACTGATTGATTTATGTGTTCTGTACACTGATTGATTGATGTGTACTGTATACTGATTGATGTGTACTGTACACTGATTGATGTGTACTGTATACTGATTGATGTGTACTGTACACTGATTGATGTGTACTGTACACTGATTGATGTGTACTGTACACTGATTGATGTGTACTGTATACTGATTGATTTATGTGTACTGTACACTGATTGATGTGTACTGTACACTGATTGATGTGTACTGTACACTGATTGATGTGTACTGTATACTGATTGATTGATGTGTACTGTACACTGATTGATGCGTACTGTACACTGATTGATGTGTACTGTATACTGATTGATTTATGTGTACTGTACACTGATTGATTGATGTGTACTGTACACTGATTGATGCGTACTGTACACTGATTGATGTGTACTGTATACTGATTGATTGATGTGTACTGTACACTGATTGATGTGTACTGTATACTGATTGATGCGTACTGTACACTGATTGATTTATGTGTACTGTATACTGATTGATGTGTACTGTACACTGATTGATGCGTACTGTACACTGATTGATTGATGTGTACTGTATACTGATTGATGTGTACTGTACACTGATTGATGTGTACTGTATACTGATTGATTTATGTGTACTGTACACTGATTGATGTGTACTGTACACTGATTGATGCGTACTGTACACTGATTGATGTGTACTGTACACTGATTGATGTGTACTGTACACGGATTGATTGATGTGTACTGTACACTGATTGATTGATGTGTACTGTACACTGATTGATGTGTACTGTACACTGATTGATGTGTACTGTACACTGATTGATGTGTACTGTATACTGATTGATTTATGTGTACTGTACACTGATTGATGTGTACTGTACACTGATTGATGTGTACTGTACACTGATTGATGTGTACTGTACACTGATTGATGTGTACTGTACACTGATTGATGTGTACTGTACACTGATTGATTTATGTGTACTGTACACTGATTGATGTGTACTGTATACTGATTGATGTGTACTGTACACTGATTGATGTGTACTGTACACTGATTGATGTGTACTGTATACTGATTGATGTGTACTGTACACTGATTGATGTGTACTGTACACTGATTGATGTGTACTGTACACTGATTGATGTGTACTGTACACTGATTGATGTGTACTGTACACTGATTGATGTGTACTGTACACTGATTGATGTGTACTGTACACTGATTGATGTGTACTGTACACTGATTGATGCGTACTGTACACTGATTGATGTGTACTGTACACTGATTGATGTGTACTGTATACTGATTGATGTGTACTGTATACGGATTGATGTGTACTGTACACTGATTGATGCGTACTGTACACTGATTGATGTGTACTGTACACTGATTGATGTGTACTGTATACTGATTGATGTGTACTGTACACTGATTGATGCGTACTGTACACTGATTGATGTGTACTGTATACTGATTGATGTGTACTGTATACTGATTGATGTGTACTGTACACTGATTGATGCGTACTGTACACTGATTAATGTGTACTGTACACTGATTGATGTGTACTGTACACTGATTGATGTGTACTGTACACTGATTGATGTGTACTGTACACTGATTGATGCGTACTGTACACTGATTGATGTGTACTGTACACTGATTGATGTGTACTGTATACTGATTGATGTGTACTGTACACTGATTGATGCGTACTGTACACTGATTGATGTGTACTGTATACTGATTGATGTGTACTGTACACTGATTGATGTGTACTGTATACTGATTGATGTGTACTGTACACTGATTAATGTGTACTGTACACTGATTGATGTGTACTGTATACTGATTGATGTGTACTGTATACTGATTGATGTGTACTGTACACTGATTGATGTGTACTGTACACTGATTGATGTGTACTGTACACTGATTGATGTGTACTGTATACTGATTGATGTGTACTGTACACTGATTGATGTGTACTGTACACTGATTGATGTGTACTGTACACTGATTGATGTGTACTGTACACTGATTGATGCGTACTGTACACTGATTGATGTGTACTGTACACTGATTGATGTGTACTGTACACTGATTGATGCGTACTGTACACTGATTGATGTGTACTGTACACTGATTGATGTGTACTGTATACTGATTGATGTGTACTGTACACTGATTGATGTGTACTGTACACTGATTGATTGATGTGTACTGTATACTGATTGATGTGTACTGTACACTGATTAATGTGTACTGTACACTGATTGATGTGTACTGTACACTGATTGATGTGTACTGTATACTGATTGATGTGTACTGTACACTGATTAATGTGTACTGTACACTGATTGATGTGTACTGTACACTGATTGATGTGTACTGTATACTGATTGATGTGTACTGTACACTGATTGATGTGTACTGTACACTGATTAATGTGTACTGTACACTGATTGATGTGTACTGTACACTGATTGATGTGTACTGTATACTGATTGATGTGTACTGTATACTGATTGATGTGTACTGTATACTGATTGATGTGTACTGTACACTGATTAATGTGTACTGTACACTGATTGATGTGTACTGTATACTGATTGATGTGTACTGTACACTGATTAATGTGTACTGTACACTGATTGATGTGTACTGTACACTGATTGATGTGTACTGTATACTGATTGATGTGTACTGTACACTGATTGATGTGTACTGTACACTGATTGATGTGTACTGTATACTGATTGATGTGTACTGTACACTGATTGATGCGTACTGTACACTGATTGATGTGTACTGTACACTGATTGATGTGTACTGTATACTGATTGATGTGCACTGTACACTGATTGATGTGTACTGTACACTGATTGATGTGTACTGTATACGGATTGATGTGTACTGTACACTGATTGATGTGTACTGTATACTGATTGATGTGTACTGTATACTGATTGATGTGTACTGTATACTGATTGATGTGTACTGTATACTGATTGATGTGTACTGTATACGGATTGATGTGTACTGTACACATCAATCCGTTCACTGAGGAGTTTAGTGAGTACTGTCATTCCTTTCATTTTCACAGAATGTAACAGACATTTTGATGAAGAGACAGAGTTTAGTCACCTGTGTCATTTTCTCCCTGTTGACCTTGGGGTTGGAGGGACTGTCAGTCAGCAGAACTGGACGCTCCTCAGAGGTCACACCAAGCTCTTTATAGACGTGGTGCCAGATCTACACGGAATAAACAGGTTTCACACCAGATCTACACGGAATAAACAGGTTTCACACCAGATCTACACATTATAAACAGGTTTCACACCAGATCTACACGGAATAAACAGGTTTCACACCAGATCTAGACATTATAAACAGGTTTCACACCAGATCTACACGGAATAAACAGGTTTCACACCATATCTACACGGAATAAACAGGTTTCACACCATATCTACACGGAATAAACAGGTTTCACACCAGATCTACACAGAATAAACAGGTTTCACACCAGATCTAGACATTATAAACAGGTTTCACACCAGATTTACACGGAATAAACAGGTTTCACACCATATCTACACTTTATAAACAGGTTTCACACCAGATCTACACGGAATAAACAGGTTTCACACCATATCTACACTTTATAAACAGGTTTCACACCAGATCTACACGGAATAAACAGGTTTCACACCAGATCTACACATTATAAACAGGTTTCACACCAGATCTACACGGAGTAAACATGTTTCACAGTTGCAAAGTGACACATTATTTTACCTGGGTTACATTACATCTTCTGATAGTTATAGTTGTAATAATCCAGTTCCATGTTTTATTAGTGCGATCGGGACAAAATAGGACAGCTTGTTGCGACGCATCATGAAGAGTGATGAGATGAGAAGAGTGATGGTTTCCTATTTTTGGCTATATAGTGTATATATTTGTACGTCTCTAAATGGTTTGATGAGTTGAAAATGGTGAACCCTATTGTAAAGTGTAATGCTTCATGGTGTTGTCAACAACTCTGCAAACTGTTAATAAATACTTAAATGAATCAATCAATTCATCAATCAAAGATACGTGCAACTAAGGCTACTACGATAAAGATGCCAAGGATTCTATATTTTTTATGACACTGTTAGCCTGAAAGAGACCTGTGGTTTTCTGGCCATAGAAGGGCGCCATGGACGCCATGGGGCGCCATCTCCCAGCTGAGACCACCGGGGACTTCCTGTTGGTTCACCAAACTATGTCCCCGCCCCCCCTCTGCTCCCGACTCCACACAGCGGAGAACACGGATGTCACCACATTTGGAGTGACGCCGCCCCTCTGCACTCTTATTGGTTAGCTTCTCTCGTAGGCGTTTTTTTTTCTCCTTTGAAACAAAACGCCTGTGGCCTCTCTCCGAGACTATGTCACCGTTGTTATGCAACACGGAAGTAGCACTGTTTAAAACCACAGTGACGTGACATCACTGACGAATCCTTATAACCGAATTATAACTGAATTCCCGGCCGCCTAGCGCATACCGGTGGTTGGGTTCCTCTGCTCTACACTACAGTCTGCAGGATGTATGTTGTGGTGTTGCCGGCTCACAGTCCGACCGTTGTTCCCGCATGTCGGACTAATGCTCTGTCGGAATTACCATCGGATCCCGTTCTGGTCAGTATAGTCACCACATGTTTCTGTGTTCCTACCTTCTCCATGTCATCCCAGTTGGTGATGATGCCTCCTTCCATGGGATATGTGAGGCTGCGGAGCACTCTCACTGACTGGACCTTATCTCCTACGTAACAGCTTCTCAGTCCCTGAGGAGAGAAACAAGGTCAACACCATCACTCTAAATACATGAATACACAATTAACACACAATTCAACTTGTGTCCCTGTCCCTTATCCTATAAATGTGCCACATCTCTGTCTGCGTGCGTGTGTGCGTGTATGTGTCTGTGTGTGTGTGTGTGTGTGTGTGTAATGCACGTAACTCGAGAACCGTTTGCCCCACCTACTTCAAATTCGACACATGCTTTCCAAACCACCACAGGGAGTGCAGTGCCCGGCCTCGACTCTGTGGGACACACCGTTGTCCAGAAAGACCACAAACGGCTCTGGTCAGGCTCTGCCAGTGGAGCTAATCAGCCAAAGTCCCCTCACCTGTGCAATTTCCAGCCTCTGCCTCAGCCAGTTGATTGCCATGGCGACCCCACACCTGCCAATTGATTACGTAACACAAAGAGAGTGTGCGTGCGTGCGTGCGTGCGTGCGTGTGTGCGTGCGTGCGTGCGCGTGCTAATTAACCTGAAATCTGGGCCGTCCAACGATGGAGGGAAAGACAGTACGAGGTGTTTCATCGCCAGCAAACCCTGCTCGGCACGTCCTAGAGCCGTTATCAATCACCAGTGCAGGGATTTCATCCTCTTCTGTTCCACCTAAAGGATTGTTGGTATTTATAAGTGTGCAAAATGTTTGACTATGTTTTCTTCAGTCTTTTGTGGATTGCACACTGCTATACACTAATGTCTTGTAGTGCTAATTGTCAGTAAAGTGTCATAGGATATTATGGATTGAGGATAAAAAGTGAGCACAGAAAAGTGAGAACGCCGCAAGTGATTAGCTGTTCATGGTTAACCAGGGAAATTTGGACCTGAGGTGTGTCTGTGTGTATACAGTATGTGCTCACAATGTGTCGCGATGCGCTGCATTGTGAGCTTGTAGATCGGCTATTTTCAAAAGAATTGTATACATTTGAAAACTTGAACGATTCTGCATAACTACTTTCTACTTTTGGTTCTTTAAATAAATGTGATGCCAATACTTTTGTACAACATTAATTTGAGTAGGCCTACTTATTCCACCATGTACTGTATGTGCTCACCGATGCTGGGAAGCCTCTTGCCGGACGGGACCCTGATGCTGGCCGTCCGAGACCTCAGGTCCGTCTCTGCGATATTCAAGAAGACGTCATCCGACGTGCCCACGTTCCTGCAGGTGCTCGGGCCTGACCACACAAAGAGTGACACTTATTATAGGCTTGTATCCCTGTAAGTGGCTTGTATCCCTTTCTAATGTAAGCAATTGACATTTAAGACATTAGAGATATCATTCTTTCTGTGGTGTAATATGAAATATAGACCCTAACCCCTATTTCTGTTGTCGGCTCTTTAGTTTGTACGCCATTTTGTATTTCACAATTGTGTTTTGGCATTTGTCATATGAAATGTGTATTATGAGCCATTATATGACATTTCATGCAGTATCTTTCCAGCGCTATATGTATACATCACTGTTCACGAAAGTATAAAGCATACAGAGGTAACAGAGCATATAGCGTTAGACAATGTCTGGTGATGTTTCCTTACCTGTTGGTTTTGGCAGTGAAAGGGCTGCCAGGAATGTGCTTGACAATAACTCTGTAGTGCCCGGGAGTAGTGGGCAGGTATAGGACACAGTGCAGGTCTCTGACTTAATCTCTGTTAACAACATATTCACAGCAAACATGAATACAGAATTCTAGGTCGTCCTCAGATGAGCCCCCCATCGTCGCTTCCAGTCATCGCGCCCAAGGATTCTTTGACCTCGAGTCAGAGTCGAGTCTCTGTTGTTTTTTTGTTTTTTTTAATGATGTAGCCCCAGGCTGAAATACAGTCATGATCCAATGGCACACTGTACTCACAAATACAGTAGCATCAGCAGGTGATGTGACTAAGTTACCAAAAAAGGCACAACAATGTACTCACCGAGACTGTCAAAGTTCCACGATTCCATGCTGGGTAGGAAGTCACCTGAGCTCCGTGCACTGGAGGTTCCTTTGCGCAATTGCGGGAGGGGAAAGGAAAGGGAGGCGATTGGATGTTTTTCTTCGTTCTTAATTTAATAATGTGTCATAAAAAAACATCAAATAAAGTCCATGAGTCATTGAGATCGAGTCTGAGTCAAGTCTGGAGTCTTTAACTTGAGTCGCCATCTCTGGTCGGTGCCATGTCATTATTCCGTCCTCTCAATATTCCGACCTCCCATAATTCAGAAAAATACCTATACTAACACTTTCCCAAACACTCAGTCTTAACCGGCCACGTAGGTCGCTAACCCTAACCTCAGTCTTAACCGGCTACGTAGGTCGATAACCCTAACCTCAGTCTAAACCAGTCACGTATGTCGCTAACCTATAACCTCAGTCTTAACAGGCCACGTAGGTCTTACTAACGGGAGGTCAGACTTATGGGCCCCTCTAGTCCGCGCCATGGCATGTCAAATAGTATACTGTATGTATTCATATAAATACATATTATAGCATTCATGTAAATTATCGTCTGTATCTGGATGTGAATAAATATGTAAGGGTTTGTTGTAATGTTGTTGAATTTCGATTAGCATTTTTTTTGTATAACCTACAGTAGTTTAACCGTTTTGCCGCCAAACACATGGAACACGAGAACCTACTCTTTCTTCCTTCTCCGCCAAACGCAAATTTCTCGGGTTTGAATTGTTTAATCGCTTTTTGATCCGTTTCGATGGCTAGCTGATGTTGCTACCGCAAACAACACTCTGGGACACAAACACACAATGGCCGCAGCCATTTTGAATATGCGCGCGCATCCACTTGCATTGTCTGCTCTGTCTTCAGAGGCCTGTATCTCGGAACTGACATTGAGGGGGCAGATTTGGCCCAGACAAGCGTTTTCAACGGCCTGTAGCAGGCGCTGTGATACTCGCGGTCCACGTTTTCCACCACCGACCGAGAGAACAACCACCAGTGTTGTCAACACACACGGATCTTTTTCATAGTAAAATGCGATTACGGATATTTGGTTATTCAAAGTAAGTGTTACGCGCGATAAAACCTTGGCAGTACCTTATCGAGGGATTATAATGGTGGCGGTAATTGGGTTTTTAAGTAAAAACAAGTCTGTCCATCCGTCCGTCTCACCTATACCTTTGGGTGGGTGCAGAAATGCTTCCAGTAGATCCATCCTTCCAATCTTATTCAGAACATTGACCATGATCTGGGTGGCATGACTGGGATAGGTCTGTATCATCAGGTTGACGGTGTCTCTCCTGCTAGCGTTCTCCAGGTGACCCTTAGGGATGGGCTGGAGGCCTTCGAGGTTAACGGCCTGTCTCAGGTGCCACTGGAAACTTCCCAGCTCATCGATTCCAAGCTCCTCCAGAGTCTTCATCAGGCTTTCATTAAGTGTCTCCATGGTTCATTCCTGTACAAACAAAAGATGCTTCAATCTCTTAATTCATGACATTAATTTGCATTTATTTTTATTTTTCGCTTTTCTTTTAGGTTTTATGACCATAATTACACCCACACAACCTGTACTTTGAGCATTCAGTGGATTGTCTGTGGTCTGGGGTTTTCCCTGTGTGTTCTGAAGCCTTTTGAGTTGCAATGAAAACAGGCAAAATCCCTCAACAGTGACATCTGCTGTCAAATTGTTATGTCATTATATGGGATTTGTGGACAGTCCACAAGCAATTCAGAGCACTTGTTTGAGCCAAATTATTCAGAAAACCCCAGACCACAGAAAATCTTCAATTTCAGTTCAGGTTTTTTTGGGTGCAATTGAGTTCAGAAAACCTAAAAAAAAAATAATAAGAAAAATTACAAAACCTTTTTTTAGATGTCACCATCCCATACCATACTTTTTTTTTTATCCCACGATTTTGCAACCCATTTTTTCACCCAGTGTCAATTATCTAATGTAATCCTGGGCGCTACACTTCTTCTGCCAACCTGGGGGGGCAGCGGAATGACCTCATGCTTCCTATGCATATGGAACACGTTATTCCAACCAGTTTAGAGGCTGGCAGTTTAGAGACCAGGATTACTGCATGTTTTTTGTCCCCTAGCTACCCTAGGGGACACAGGGAGAACATACAAACTCCACACAGAAAGGCCCTTTCGCCAATCCCGCCTCGGGTATGGGCACTGATGACGCGGAGGAGAGAACACGCCGCCAGCACCCACAGTGCCCCCTGTCACCATACCTTTAATGATTGCGTGTGAATACATTGTATTTGTTACATATGCAATACACATCAATATAGAGTACATGTCTACATTCCCTAGCTGTAAATACTATCTGGATTTATTTAATGAACTTACATATTGAAATGTAAGTTACTATACAGGCTACATAAGATGTTATATCAGATGTGACATACACACAATACGTTTTATAAAACATCTCTAAAGAGGATGTGTACAATTTGTATTACAACATCGAATGGGAAAGTGGAATTACAAAACAAACAGAGCTAAAAGTACTAAATGTTTACCGTGTCTCTATAGAGCGTCGCAGTCCCGCCCCCTACCATGGCCCAGGAAATTAATCCCAATGCATTTTTCCCATAGACATTTCAAAAAGTATTTATTTAAAGACGGTTACGCCGCGGACAAAGCCAACTCGAGTCGTGACAACTCATGACAACAAACACAATATTTTGGACCAAACAAATAATTACAAAGAAGAAAAACAACAAAAAAGGTGTTGTAACCTGCCGTTTTTTGTTGTCATGATTTGTCACGACAAGAGTTGGCTTTGTCCACGGCGTAAACGTCTTTAAATAAATATTTTCTGAAATGTCTATGAGGAAAATGAACGGAAAATCATTTCCTGGGCCATGGTAGGGGGCGGGACTGCGACGCTCTATACTGACAGTGAGTACAGTGTATTTCAACACTGGTCTTCAGATAGTGTTGTTTAAAGTAACACACCATGTAATGACTTCTTTATGGTAGTTTTAGTGCTGAGAGACCCCAAGTGTTCACAAAATGGAAGACATGGACCACCTGAGAGAAAGGGAGAGACATGAATAAAATATGCACAATAAAATATTATTTGTCCTTATAAACCGAGCTTATTGAGGAAAAGCACAACTCGCTGAGTTATAATAATAATAATAATAATAATACACTTTATTTGTATAGCAGCTTTCATGCCATGAAATGCTCAAAGAGCAATAAAGAAAAAAGAAAAGCAGAAGCATTAAACAACATTAAAACTAGAAAAAGTGCCCTTCTGGGCACAGGTCTCCACCAGGAGGATAGGATTGTGTGTGATGTTTGGCAAAATGTTTAGGAGTAATATAAACGTGTGTGTGTGTGTGTGTGTGTGTGTGTGTGTGTGTGTGTGTGTGTGTGTGTGTGTGTGTGTGTGTGTGTGTGTGTGTGTGTGTGTGTGTGTGTGTGTGTGACGCGACTTGGCCTGTTGTAGCGCCACCATGAGGCTGATTTGAAAACTGTCAAGTGGCATTTCTTCCTCAGCCTAGTAGTGGGAATAGGCATGCACAGTTTCACCGCAATCGGACGCTGCGTTGCGGAGTTGTGGCGATTTGTACAAAACGGGCTACTCCTGAAAACTTTAGAAGCCAATCGTAGCCAATCAGGATGGATAATTATGCGAAATCAAACAAATCACATGATCACATGACTATGGAGAGCATGTGTACCGATTTGCGTGAAATTTGGATAAAATCTGAAGGAGTAATATTAGAAAATGTGTTTTACATATGTCGGCCTCCTGGTGGCGCTATAAAGAGCAGATGTGAAAAATTCCAGGCAAAGGTTTTTACTTGGCCTCTAGGGAGTGTGCATACATGGTTTTACACAGATCGGTGCAGTTATAGGTAAAAACACAAATCGGCCAGTTATAGCGCCACCATGAGGCTGAGTTGAAAATATTCAAGTAGCATTTCTTCCTCGACCTAGTGGGAATGTGCGTGCAAAATTTCACGGAAATCACACCATGTGTTCATGATTTGCAGCATTTTGTTTGAAACGGAGCACTCCTTCGAACTTTGGAAGCCAATCTTAGCCAATCAGGATGGAGTCTGAAAAATCTGAAAGACCCGTTTCGTTGAATGGCTCTAGAGAGACTGTGTACCAATTTGCGTAATGTTTGGACAAAATCTGTAGGTGTACTGTCAAAACATTTGTTTTGCACAAAGCGGCCTCCTGGTGGCGCTATAACAGGCCAATGTGAAAACTTTGGGGCAGAGGTTCAGCTCTGGCATTCAGGGAGTGTGTGTGCAGAGTATGGCTGCGATCAAGCCAACGGTGCCAGAGATTAGCTGTTCACAGACGGACGGACGGACACACGGACACACGGACGGACGGACGGAGTGCAAAACATACTCTCTCCCCATGCCTTCGGCCTGGTGGAGACAATAATAGCAACTAGATAAAGTGCCCCTCGGGGCACAGGTCTCCACCAGGGCAGGTTGAGGCCTCCTGGTGGCGCTATAATAAGCCAATGTGAAAAGGGTGCCATTTCTTCTTACGCCTTGGATGGCAATTGGATGATTTGAGGCATTTTGTTCCAAAAATGTGTTTTGCAAAAGTCCACCTGTTGGTGGCGCTATTACAGGCCAATGTGAAAAGGGTGGGATATATCCATCAGCCTAGTAGGAAAGTCCATGAAAGATTTCACGTAAATTGCACGCTGTGTTCATGATTTGAGGCTTTTTGTTCAAAACGGGCCAATCCTGCAAACTTTGAAAGCCAATGTTAGCCAATTAGGATGGAATATGAAATATCGGCCAGATCCGGCTTGAGCATATGACTATAGAGATAGTGTGTAACGATTTACGGGATTTTTGGACAGAATCTGGAGGAGTAATATAAAAAAAACGGCCTCCTGGTGGCGCTATAACAGGCCGTTCTGAAAAATTTGGGGCAGAGGTTCATCGTTGGCATCCAGGGAGTGTGTGTGCAAAATTTGGCATCGACCGGGTTAACAGTGCCGGAGATTAGCTGTACACAGACGGACAGACGGACAGATGGACACACACACACACACACACACACACACACACGCACACACACACACAACACACAACACACAACACACTCACACAGACACACGGACTGAGTGCAAAACATACTCTCTCCCCATGCCTTCGGCCTGGTGGAGACAAAAAGGCAGTGAATCAGGCAAAACATTGAGGACATGAATAACATAATTCAAAATCACACCCGTGTGAAGTGAGGGGCACTCTTATCAACGTACATCGTACCTATACGGCCAATGGGACACTAAGGCCCAGGCTACACGTATAAGGAACTTTTGCTAAACGGATATTTTCGTCCTCCGTTTTAGAAAAGATCTCTGCCCATACGACAGAGATATCCGAGTCCACACACAAACGCAGAAACGCATTGAACAGGGGGGAGGGTTGAGTTCCAGACCGAAACGGTTGCGAAATGACAGTTACCGTGTGGCGGCCCCTCTACTGTACTGCACTGTACTGTACTGTCACTGTACTGTACTCACACCCGAAAGCATACAGTTAATACGTGCGTGTGTGTTTGTGTGTGTGTTAGGTTGCGCACAGGAGGTGAAAAACAACCATGCTGTTTTCATGCTCATACCCAATCACCCACCCACCCACACACACACACATAGCTCCGTAAGGGAGTGGTTGCACCACTCAAAAATGATAGACACTTTACCAATATTGCTCTGGCGACTTGGCAAGTCCTGCACAGAAAATAATAGCAGAGTCAGACCTATAGAAGTGTCCACAACCACTGTATAATATATGTCACGTTATAATGTAGGCTAATAAAAGTTCACACGCACGCATTGTCGGCATGCAGGCACAGTGACAAATGCAGTCAAGGGTGCGCCCTTTGCCTAAACAGGAGAGAGCCATATGCGCACGGCGACTCACGTAGGCTATACTTTCTTCTCACCATTCACACCTCTCTCTCTCTCTCTCTCTGCACCCCCTCTCTCTCCCTTCCATGACCATGACCATGAAAAGGAGAGCAAAGTACAGCACAAGAATATAGTTTCACATGGCTATATGCACACAACACGCATAGACTTCTTGTTGCAGGTGTACTGCAATGTCATTTGGCCTGGGTCCTTATTGGTAGGTTAATATCCACAGTTTATCTGTAGCGGTCCGCAATTAACCTATTATTCAAGCTTCGCACTCGGCACCAATACAAATTAAATCACCAGTCTGCACTGGACTAGTAGGCTGATATATGTATTATTGGATGCAGCAGAGCAGAGCCTTTTGCTCGCTGCGGTTGATGCAACATATGATAAGTTTTAAAGTTGTTAACAGTGATATATAAACATGAACAATCGGATTGATATACTATCTACACCTCCACAGCAGACACAAAAACATTGACACATGGCGTAAACAAGGGACACCGGCGGCCCCTGTGGTGTAGGCGAGGTGTAAGCCCTGCAATGCCAATAAAGTGATAGGGCTAATCACGTTACTGACGTTAATGACATCCTCTGATATCATTAGCCTACTAATTTCATTATGTGATTCAAAGGGACTGTTAACTAAATTAGAATTCAGGTTCAGGTGGAAACCCAGGGCCAAATTAGCCATTGGGCCGGTGGGGCGTGGCCCAGGGGCCCTTAATTAGCTCCCAGGGTCCTTTTGGGGAAACTGGACCACGCAGTGCTGGGTTTGAGGCCCTGACAAGGCCTCCTGGGGCCCTTCATTGGCTGTTGATTCTGTTAAATTTAGGTCAAAAGATGATGAAAAAATAAAAACGCACGCACACTATGGGGGCCCCCAGTATATTTTCGGCCCAGGGTCCCTCATGGGGTTAATCCGTCCCTGTGAAAACCCTGATAAGTATAAGGTCTGATATGTTAGTTCCAAAGGTTGAATTCCTGCAGATACAGTGTGCTTTTTATAATGTGCATTAAAGATAACATACGTCAGGCAGTAAGAGCAATGACAATGAGACACTGCAGGCGAGTTACAGGAAAAGAGACAAGAACCAACCTTAAAATAAAAGTTACAAATACAAAAACATAACTGTTCTGAATTTCTGATTTAGAGAATGAGCGAACATACTAGTACAGAACGTTTAACCTTTTTTAACGATACTTACGCTGTTATAGAAGGTAAATCTTCTTGCATGTACTCCGTCTGTTGCCCGATTCAAACTCTGTCAAGCTCCGCCCGTTGTCCCGCCCCTCTTAACCCATGGTCTAGATTTATATTAGGACGAATTATTTGCGTGACTGTAAAGATGAAACGGTGGAGTGGGGAGGAGACTTCACTTCCGCTTTATCATTTGCTCATGATCAGAGCTTCCATTTCTCCAGACTGTATGACGAAAGCATTTGAAAATTGCAAGAGGCAACAGTCTGGCCACACAAGACTAGAATCCATGTAACCCAGTGGTTTTCAACAAGTGGTCCAGGGACCACCAGTGGTCCTTGAAGGTGGTGCCCAGCTAAATGATGGAGAGTTGGTAATCATACCCTTATAAGATCTTTAACTCTTGAGAGTCTAAAATGAAAACAAATGGACCCTTACAGGTCCATTGGGTTTAATTTTACACTCTCAAGAGTTAAATTATTGATAAACATAAACATAGCATTACTTAAATTTACGTACACAATTACAGAATGTAAAATATCCATTATTCGTATCACATCAGTAGGCCTCCAGCATGAAATAGTGGACAAATTATTTTCCAACGATAACAACACATTCTTTAGTTTTGTCTGAGAGGCTAAGGCCCAGGCTACACGTATATGGATCTTTTGCAAAACGGATATTTTCGGCCTCCGTTTTAGAAAAGATCCCTGCCCATACGACAGAGAGTCCACACACAAATGCAGAAATGCATTGAACACAGGATAAAATCACTGCAGTAGCAGGTTTCAATTGTAGGCTATATTATACTGTATTTGATTTTATATGTACACTTGGTTTTAATGAAGGAATAAGTACTGCATTTTAAAAGCCACCTAAATTGTGAGTGGAAGTGGAACATGTTTCTTTCATTGTCTGTCAACATGTCACACTATGCTAAATCTCCAAATCCCGACTCTCGACCTTTCTCTCCATATAATTTAAAAATGATAGACACTTTACCATTGCTCTGGCGACTTGGCAAGTCCTGCACAGAAAATCATAGCAGAGTCAGACCTATAAGTGTCCCGTCCACAACCAGTTGTGAGCTTGTAGAGTGGCTATATTTTCCAGGTGTATAATAAATGTCACGTTATAATGTAGGCTAATAAAAGTTCACGCGCGCACATTGTCGGCATGCAGGCACAGTGACAATGGAATGCAGTCAAGGGTGCGCCCTGTATTACCTAAACAGGAGAGAGATGCGCATGGCGACCCACTGTATACTTTCTTCTCACCAACCACGTTATTTGATGCGATATTGCATTCACACATCTCTCTCTCTCTCCCCTCCATGACCATGACCATGAAATGGAGAGCAAAATACTGCACGAGAATATAGTTTCACATGCGGCTATGCACACACCACACTTTGATGTACTGCGCAATGGCATTTGGCCTGGGTCCTTATTGGTAGGTTAATATCCACAGTTTATCTGTAGCGTCCTCCGCAATTAACCCATTCAACCTGTTCAAGCTTCGCACTCGGCACCAATACATATGACATCACCAGTCCGCACTGGACTAGTAGGCTGATATATGTATTATTGGATGCAGCAGAGCAGAGCCTTTTGCTCGCTGCAGTTGATGCAACATACCTGTATGATAAGTTTTAAAGTTGTTAAAGGGTCACTTCACCTCTGGAAGAAAATCCAGTCACTCAATGTTAATGGTATTTGTAATAGATAACAGTAGCACAATTTGAAATTTGCACCCTTTGACCAGAAAAATAATGAAGTCTGTGTATTTGACTAGGGGTTGACTGGATTGCTGAATTCCTACAATGCCCATAATGCTTTGCTGCGCTGTACCTCAGGGGGAGGCTTCGTGTAGGTGTGACTTTATGATCTTTATCCTCCCATTTTCTACAAACAACAAATACACATGGAAGTGACCCAGTGTTGCCATGTCTGCTTATTATAAGCAACTTTGGGCTTATTTTTGTTGCTTGTAAAAATTGGTGGTTCACAATCACTGGTTGATGTTTCTTTTTTTTTACTTGTTTCTAAAATGTAGTTGATATTTGGGCTTTCATCCAAATGTTTTTCACACCAGTGGTTCTCCATGAACATGCCAAGGACCCCCAAATTAATTTGTATTTTTCCACGTAATTTGTGCCATGGAGCCCTGTATTAGATGTGTTGTTAAAATGTTTCAAAGATATTCCACATTTGCACTTTATCCACTCAAGATTATTTTTTTAAATAGCCGGCTTATGTGCCTAATAGGCACATAATATAAATAACCAAAAATGTATGTGCATATTGTTTTGAGGCTTGTTTGCACTTTGCATGGACATGGTTGCTTATTTCTCTCACAAAGTCAAAGAACTGGCAACCTTCACTGCGGGTGCATTTTTGCAAGAATAATAACAAACCACTTTTTGCTAGCCTTTTTCGAGTGGATGACTAAACAACACGACATCGACATGAAGCCATGTGTTCTTTCTTGTACAACGTGAAGTCTGCTTCTCCTTTTTCTTGAACCAGTAAACGGTTGGACATTAGATTTGTTTTGGAAGAAAGTATTCACTCTTCAGGAATTAGACAGAGCCGATGCGGCTGCGCATCGATGCTGTCTGCGTTACGGTTGAAAATGGTCATGTAGCTTTTTATAGCAAAGCAAACTAAATATATATAAATTAGCATAGTATCACTAAACAAACGTGTTTTTCCTCAATTGTTTCGTCATTCCCACACCATGAAGAAAGTCTGTGATTGATATTGAAGGGAGATATAATGCATTTTATAATAAAACAAAACGTAGCCTACATTTCATATTCATGTGCGACTCTAAATAATTTCAGAGAACATGTTTCACTGTAACATTGTAACCACGTGTCATCATCATGCTTTTAATTAGTGGATATTGTTACATTATGTTTTACTGTAGTTCAACTGTATGGTAAGCAATCCCCAGCAAAATGATTACATGAAGAGAATGTACAACACGTTATGCAATATGCCATTTCTGCCAAATTAAATCGTTCAAATGAACACTAGATGGAATTTGGGGTGCAACCTTTTTTCATTCTTTACATAAATAGTCAATGAGCAGCAAGCAGGTGTACATCATGTAAACGTTTTATTAGATAACTTCATTATAGCTGTTTTCCAAGTTTTGAAATGATGACATGAAGGCTTGGAAAAGGGAATGTTCTTATTTATAAGGTGAACACAACTCTTCCCTCCGATGCAGCAGTTCCTCTCACGTTTGGCTGAAAACGACATCCGTATTGTCTGTCCTCCAGTCCTGACTCCTGTAAATGAAAACAATATGGCCATCATCATCTATCCGACGTGAAGCCTGATTTATACATGTTGCATGCATGACGTTGGTGCACCGAAAATAACAGACCTACAAGCTCACAAAGTGTCGAATCCGCGATGCGCTGTGAGCTTGTAGACCTTCTATTTCCAACGTAACGATAGGATAGAACATGGCTGCGTCTATGAACTGGAATCTTGAAACAAGTCTACGTACTACGACACTCTGAACAGTCTGAACTATGAACTATACACATACATAGCATAGCTACTACCCTAACTTTATAAAACTCTCACATTAAAGCAATCGATTGCTAGATTATGCAAGTTTACATCATGTTTACACTTTGCAGAAATACCTAGCCATGGTTTACATGACGCTCTTATGACAATCATGTTTCAGGGCTACAGAAATACTTACTTGATGCATGCTCGTTTCAGCTGCGCTGGGGTTGATCTTCTGTGTATTCCGGTTCAAATAAATATTGTCCATGGAGTGCTATCTGTATCACTCTGCACTGCAGACGCCATGATAATACACAAACAAACAATCTGAGGAATGCATCGGTGGGGGTGGATTGGGGTTGTAGGTGGAACGGAGTAGAGACTAGGGACACCCCTCTGGGCTGTCTTCAGGTGTAGGTGTAGCCGTGTGTAGGTGACGCGCATACTCTAAGGTGACGCGAGGTTAGACTGTTGTAGTCCGGAGGGGAGGGGCCATGAGCATTCTGACGTAGATAAAATGAATTCTTGACCAGGATATCTGAAAACAGGGATTGCGCACACAAAAACCCAGGAAAAGTGTTTCTAGTGTCCTAAACATCATTAAAATAAGATCAGGTTGTGTCAGGGGTGAAGTGACCCTTTAACAGTGATATATAAACATGAACAATCGGATTGATATCCGTGTAGTTTCCATGCAGGCACAAGCTACATTTCTCACCTAATTATAGTAAAAATCACACCCGTGTGAACTGAGTGGTGTAAGGTATTATATAGCCTGATCAGCTGTGTTCTGATGTAATGTCTTAAAAAGGTATCTTTGAAAAACAAAGAAGGGTCCCGCACACTGTCAGAAAACTTGCCAGAAATGTTGCTCTTTATTCAACGTTTCGGTCTATTCGACCTTCATCAGGACAGACAATACAGGACACAATAACCACCAAACATTTATAGACCACACCCCCAGTAAGAAGGTCATGGAGATGCAGGTCATTGGCTGCACAGATAACCAGAACCCTTAAGACACTCCCCTTAAAACCATATTGAACCCACCCTAAATAGAGAAAAGGTGTATGCAATCCCATAAAACAAAATACAACAATGTATCAGGGTCAGGGCATCACTAAAGAACAAAGGATCATATGACAGTGTAAGTCATCCAGGTCTTCAATATCTAAAAGACAAGAAAAGTCAAATTAGTGGACCCAAAAGTTTAAAACACACATTGAGAATACAATATTATAGAGAAGCCACAAGAGTACAAAAAATAAAAGCACAAATATATAAAGGCAGTCCATCCAATCAACGCATGATAAATCACAGCATAATGTTAAGTGTGAATTCATCATTAAGACCCTTAGGGGCCAGGGTTTGCAATGTAAAGATCCAGAATGTTTCTCTTCTTTTTAGCATGAGGTCAAGGTCGCCACCTCTGGGTGGCATTTGGACTTGTTCTATCCCCTGAAATCTAAAAGAGGATATGTCATGCTTTAGGTCATTAAAATGAACAGCGACAGGATATTCTCTGTTGTTCCTGCGGATTGAGCTCTTGTGCTCACTCATGCGTTCTTTTAATTTTCGGGTGGTTTTACCGACATATGCCAGTCCGCAGGGGCATGTAATTAAATAGATAACATGGGTGCTATCACAGGTGATGACGCTTTTTATGGGAAACTTTTTCCCTGTGTGTGGGTGCCTAAAGTGCATCAATTTAACAGTGTTATTACACTGTGCACAGCGGCCACACCGGTAGTTTCCTTTAGGTAAGGGGCAAAGGCGTGTTTGGCTGGACTGTGGTTCGTTTTGTGCAAAATATGCATTGACAAGATTGTCTCTCAGATTGCGGTCACGTTTAAAAACAAACAGAGGAAGATCACGAAAGGCAGTGGTTAGTTCAGGGTCCGACTGTAGAATGTGCCAGTGTTTTTTAAAAACAGATTTAATGGCTTGCGAGTGGGGCGAATATGTTGTGATACAGGTCACTGAGAATTTCTTTTCGGTCTTATTGCTGGTAGTTAGTAATTCGGAACGAGGCTTGTGGAGCGCTGCATTATAAGCTTGATCCACCCAAGTGGTCGGGTAGCCACGTTGCACAAACCTTTCTCGCATATCTGAGGCTTTCTCACAAAAGTCTTCAGTAGAGTGGCACACTCGTCTTAGTCTATAGAATTGGCTTTTAGGGAGACCTCTTTTCAGGGGTGTAGGATGAAAACTACTAGCCAAGAGAAGTGTATTTCTATCGGTCTCCTTTCTGTATAGTGTAGTGAATAGACTTCCATTGCCTTTTATGACCCACATGTCCAGAAAATGTACTTTCTCTAAACTGTGGTCCATAGTAAATTGTAAATTGCAATCATAGCTATTTAGCAATTTCAAAAAATCATCAAGTTCATCAACATTACCCTGGTATATACAGCAAATGTCATCAATGTAACGGTACCATTTTAAAATTCTCTTCAAATGGGTGTTGATGTCAGGGTTGGAAACAAAAGTATGTTCAAAATATCCCATATATAGGTTTGCATAATTAGGGGCGCAAATTGAGCCCATGCTCGTGCCCGAAACCTGGAGATAAAAATCATTGTCAAATTTAAAGTAGTTGTACTTCATGACAAGGCGTGCCAACTCAATGATAAACTCATTGGGGGGGTTTATAGAATCGTCTCGATGCAACAGAAAGAACTTTAAAGCTTCAAGGCCGCCGTCATGTGGAATATTAGTATACAAACTTGTCACATCCAAAGTTACTAGTAAAGCATCATCTGGGATATTTTGAATACTGGATATCTTATTAATAAAGTCTGTAGAGTCTTTAATATAAGATGGTAGGGATTGTGCAAAAGACTTAATATGGGAATCAACAAAAGCAGATAGTGGAGACAGCAAGGAGTCGGTCTGGGCCACAATAGGCCGACCTGGAGGGTTTTCTAAGGATTTATGTATCTTGGGTAGGGTATAGAAAACAGGTCGAATTGGGTGCTGGTTATGTAGAAAATCAAATTCCGGTTTAGAGATCCAACCTTTCAATTTAGCCTCTTCTAAGTAGGATAAAACAATACTCTGAAATGAGTTAGTTGGGTCAGATTTCAATTTCTTATAGACGTTGTCATTACACAGTTGGGAGAGAATTTCTGCTTTATATTTGGCAGCATCTTGGATGCAAATAGCCCCTCCCTTGTCGGCAGGTTTAATAACCAAGTCTTTAGAGTCCATAAGTTGCTTTAATGCCGTTTTCTCTGCAGTTGATAAATTATGGGAAACACGATATGGTTGAGTTACAGTGTGCAGAATGTCTTGATCTACTAAGCGACAAAATGTATTAATAGAAGCGTTAGAGACATTTGGACTAAATCTACTTTTTGGTCTGAAGGACGAGGC
This sequence comes from Electrona antarctica, assembly GCF_951216825.1. NCBI lineage: Eukaryota > Metazoa > Chordata > Actinopteri > Myctophiformes > Myctophidae > Electrona > Electrona antarctica. The sequence continues at coordinate 54,303,828 of NC_136811.1, read as the reverse complement.
AGGTGCGCTGGTCACGGTATCATTGTTTTTAAAGAAATGTCTCAGTTTGATCTGTCTAAAGCACTTAAACAAGTCCACTTTAAGGCCAAACACATTTATTCCTCTTTTAGGAACAAAAGATAGACCCTTGGATAATACGTTCATTTGGTCAGTAGACAGTTCCTTTGAGGATATATTGATTACCGTTTCTGACTGCGCGTCCACGGGCGCTTCCCAGCGTTCCCGGTGTTGGCGTGACCTCTTCCCCCTCCTGCATTTCCTTTTCGTCCGTTGAACCTCTTGCGTTGTCCTAAAAAAGGCTGTTCGCGGGAGTGCTGGCTGGAATCGCTGTCGAGGGTGAAGTCGCTGTCAGACTGCACAGGCTCTCTCTGCTGGTGGCGAGATGAGTTTGAGCTGTGCTGCTGCTGCTGCTGTGCGCGCTGCTGGTTGGTGCGTAAAGTTGGTGCTGGTTGTTGGGAGCTGGTAGCGATGGGCTCAATGGGCTGGCTGGCCTCTTCCTCAATCTTGGTGTCCCAGTCGTAGACTTGATTTGTCATGTAATCTTCTGTATCTCGCTTGTATTTGGACAGCTTAATGCCGTGTAGATACTCTTTATAGCGGCGCGCAGTCTCTTTTATAGATTGTTCAATAGGGCCAAAATCAGCGTCAAACTTCTCTTTCAAAGTCAGTTCATGAGTTGTGATTTCTTTCTCAAATTCAATGACTTCAGTTGACGAGTACTCAACGAGTACTCAACGAGTACTCAACACATGATGTAATGTCTGACATAATGAAATCAGCATCAACCAATCAGCATCAACCATGCTCATTTTTTTTGCACAGACAGACAGACAGACAGACAGACAGACAGACTAACAAAGCCAGTTGTAGGAGTGGTTTACACCACTCAAAAATGATATGCGCTGAGCGGTGACATCATCGTTTCTCATGTTTCACATGACTACACAGCTCCACTGATCCCGGATATTTTCGAAAATCTTCACTTATTTATCCGTTTCCAAAAACCTCCGTTTGAGTGGCCGAAAACGCCGTTTGCGTGTGGCTGAAAGGCCCAAACATACACAAAAATGTGCGTTTTGCAAAAGATCCATATACGTGTAGCCTGGGCCTTAGACGGGGTCTAAGTGAACCACGCTGTGCCTGTCAAAAAGTGTCTCGTTGTGCCTCATGCCATCAAAAAGCTGGACCTGGCAGGCAGGAAGCTCACTGATTATATGATGCAGATGCTCACGGATAGAGGCTATGGAATCACTGCCGGTATGTATGTATCCATTTGTATGACTCATATGGTGGGAATTGACCACTCACACGTAGGACTCGCCTAACCCCTGCTCATTATGCTGGTGTGGGATGGCGCAGGGTACAGGATAGTGTTGTAGTCGAGTCCACCTAAAGCGAGTCCGAGTCAAGACGAAGTGTGGGAGGGGGTCGAGTTCAATTGGAGACCGACGGGAGGTGAGACCGAGACCAGATTTTTTGTTGTTCTTTTTTCTCAAGTGACTGGTACAGAACAAACTGGCAGGCGCGTCCAGCTGCACTCACATCTCAAGACAAAATAATATTATTTTTTTTACATAATTTCCTCCTGATAAGTCCTGTAGTAAAAATGCATTCAGCCTTTAAAGCATAATTAGACCCATTTCAGACAGCCCTAAAACCATTCATTGGAGAATGTAAATATCTCCGTACTCTCTTCCTCTACAGAGGAGCGTGGGCTGGTGTATCAGATGAAGGAGAAAGCGTCCTATGTGGCACTGGACTTTGACCAGGAGATGCAGAACGCTGCCTCCTCTTCCTCACTGGAGAAGAGCTACGAGCTGCCTGATGGTCAGGTGATCACCATGGACAACGAGAGGTTCCGCTGCGCTGAGGCCCTCTTCCAGCCCTCTATCATTGGTTAGTACAGTACAGTACAGTGCAGTGCAGTGCAGTGCAGTGCAGTGCAGTGCAGTGCAGTGCAGGGCAGTACAGTACAGTACAGTACAGTACAGTACAGTACAGTACAGTACCAATGATGCTACAGCATATGGATAGCAATGCCTACTGCCTTTATTTTGAAGTGATGTCCTTAGTTGTTCCTGTCTGGTCTTGTTGGTGTCTGTACCCTGTATTATTTCATGTCATCCTGTAATTATTGTCTCCACCAGGCCGAAGGCATGGGGAGAGAGTATGTTTTTTTTGCACTCCGTCCGTGTGTGTGTGTGTGTGTGTGTGTGTGTGTGTGTGTGTCCGTCCTTCTGTCCGTCTGTTACCAACTAATCTCTGGCACCGTTAACCCGGTCGATGCCAAACTTTGCACACACACTCCCTGGATGCCAACGATGAACCTCTGCCCCACATTTTCCAGAACAGCCTGTTATAGCGCCACCATGAGGCAGCTTTTCACCTTTTTTACCTAAAACTGCACCGATCTGCGTGAAACGTTGCATGCACACTCCCTAGAGCCCAAGGACAAACCTTTGACCTGCATTTTCCGCATCTGCCTTTTATAGCGCCACCAGGAGGCCGACTTTTGTAAAACACATTTTTTGATATTACTCCTCCAGATTCTGTCCAAAAATCTCACAAATCGTTACACAGTATCTCTATAGTCATGTGCTCAAGTCGGATCTGTCCGATATTTCATATTCCATCCTAATTGGCTATAATTGGCTTTCAAAGTTTGCAAGATTGCCCCGTTTTGAACAAAAGCCTCAAATCATGAACGCAGCGTGCAATTTACGTGAAATCTTTCACACATTTTCTTACTAGGCTGAGGAATATATCCCACCCTTTTCACATTGGCCTGTTATAGCGCCACCAACAGGTTGATTTTTGCAAAACACATTTTTGGAACACATTGCAAAATGCCTCAAATCATCCAATTGCCATCAAATGCGTATGAAGAAATGGCACCCTTTTCACATTGGCCTATTATAGCGCCACCAGGAAGCCACAACCTGACCTGCCTTGGTGGAGACCTGTGCCCCGAGGGGCACTTTTTCTAGTTGTTTATCATCTTCACCTGTGTCCAGCCAGTCCCTTAGCTTATATTGTGTGTCTCTTGCTTTGTCTGTCTGATTGTTTACGTGCTTTTTTTCAGGGGTCATTGCCATGCTGGGTTGTGGTGGACATTTTTGTCAAAATTCTATTTTTGCCACAGACATACAGTACAACATGAGTGGAGAATAATATTACCAGAAACACATAAGACCATAACAGTAACTCTGAGAGTGTACAAATGGAACCAAATTGTCAATTTTTTTTTTATTGATTGAATAGTTTATTGAACATAATTGTAAAAATCACACCTGTGTGAAGTGAGGGGCGATCTTATCATCGTACATCATCATTGGATTTAGATTAGATTAAATGTATTGTCACTGCACTGCAGTATACAAATACTTTGACAATGAAAAGAAAAGTGGCGTCTAGCCAGAAGTGCAATAGAGCGTCGCAGTCCCGCCCCCTACCAGGGCCCAGGAAATGATTCTCCGTTCATTTTCCTCATAGACATTTCAAAAAGTATTTATTTAAAGACCTTTTAAGTGTCGTACAAAGCCAACTGTTGTAGTGACAAATCATGACAACAAACACAATTTTTTGGGCCGAACAAAGAATTAGAAAGTAGAAATAAACGGCAGGTTACAACACTTTTTTTGTTGTTTTTCTTCTATGTAATTATTTGTTTGGTCCAAAATATTGTGTGTGTTGTCATGATTTGTCACGACTCGAGTTGGCTTCGTACGACGCTTAAAAGGTCTTTAAATAAATACTTTTTGAAATGTCTATGGGAAAAATGCATTGTGATTCATTTCCTGGGCCTGGCGTTGTCATGAAAGGGGGCAGGACTGCGACGCTCTATACAGTAATGCAGCAATGAGAGAATAAATACAGAAAAATGTACAGTATACAGTAATATATACAGGATAATAAATACATAATAATAAATAAGTAATGAGTATGTTGGAAGAACCAAGTATAATAGATTAGGAACAATCGGTACAGCAAGCAATGCATGATGAAGATAAATATATATCTATGCATATGCAATATACACACCCACCCACACGACCCCAACAATATACACACCCAACAATATACACAACAATATACACACCCACCCACACGACCCCAACAATATACACACCCACCCACAATATACACACCCACCCACACGACCCCAACATGCTAATATACACACCCACCCACACGACCCCAACATGCTAATATACACACCCACCCACACGACCCCAACAATATACACACCCACCCACACGACCCCAACAATATACACACCCACCCACACGACCCCAACAATATACACACCCACCCACACGACCCCAACAATATACACACCCACCCACACGACCCCAACAATATACACACCCACCCACACGACCCCAACATGCTACAATATACACACCCACCCACACGACCCCAACAATATACACACCCACCCACACGACCCCAACATGCTACTATAAGCTATACACACCCACCCACACGACCCCAACATGCTACAATATACACACCCACCCACACGACCCCAACATGCTACTATATACACACCCACCCACACGACCCCAACATGCTAATATACACACCCACCCACACGACCCCAACATGCTACTATATACACACCCACCCACACGACCCCAACATGCTACAATATACACACCCACCCACACGACCCCAACATGCTACTATACACACCCACCCACACGACCCCAACATGCTACTATACACACCCACCCACACGACCCCAACATGCTACTATACACACCCACCCACACGACCCCAACATGCTACTATACACACCCACCCACACGACCCCAACATGCTAATATACACACCCACCCACACGACCCCAACATGCTAATATACACACCCACCCACACGACCCCAACAATATACACACCCACCCACACGACCCCAACAATATACACACCCACCCACACGACCCCAACAATATACACACCCACCCACACGACCCCAACAATATACACACCCACCCACACGACCCCAACAATATACACACCCACCCACACGACCCCAACATGCTACAATATACACACCCACCCACACGACCCCAACAATATACACACCCACCCACACGACCCCAACATGCTACTATAAGCTATACACACCCACCCACACGACCCCAACATGCTACAATATACACACCCACCCACACGACCCCAACATGCTACTATATACACACCCACCCACACGACCCCAACATGCTACTATATACACACCCACCCACACGACCCCAACATGCTACAATATACACACCCACCCACACGACCCCAACATGCTACAATATACACACCCACCCACACGACCCCAACATGCTACTATACACACCCACCCACACGACCCCAACATGCTACTATACACACCCACCCACACGACCCCAACATGCTACTATACACACCCACCCACACGACCCCAACATGCTACTATACACACCCACCCACACGACCCCAACATGCTACTATACACACCCACCAACACGACCCCAACATGCTACTATACACACCCACCCACACGACCCCAACATGCTACTATACACACCCACCCACACGACCCCAACATGCTACTATACACACCCACCCACACGACCCCAACATGCTACTATACACACCCACCCACACGACCCCAACATGCTACTATACACACCCACCCACACGACCCCAACATGCTACTATACACACCCACCCACACGACCCCAACATGCTACTATACACACCCACCCACACGACCCCAACATGCTACAATATACACACCCACCCACACGACCCCAACATGCTAATAATGCAATATACACACCCACCCACACGACCCCAACATGCTAATAATGCAATATACACACCCACCCACACGACCCCAACATGCTAATATACACACCCACCCACACGACCCCAACATGCTACAATATACACACCCACCCACACGACCCCAACATGCTACAATATACACACCCACCCACACGACCCCAACATGCTACAATATACACACCCACCCACACGACCCCAACATGCTACAATATACACACCCACCCACACGACCCCAACATGCTACTATATACACACCCACCCACACGACCCCAACATGCTACAATATACACACCCACCCACACGACCCCAACATGCTAATATACACACCCACCCACACGACCCCAACATGCTAATATACACACCCACCCACACGACCCCAACATGCTAATATACACACCCACCCACACGACCCCAACATGCTAATATACACACCCACCCACACGACCCCAACATGCTAATATACACACCCACCCACACGACCCCAACATGCTAATATACACACCCACCCACACGACCCCAACATGCTACAATATACACACCCACCCACACGACCCCAACATGCTACAATATACACACCCACCCACACGACCCCAACATGCTACAATATACACACCCACCCACACGACCCCAACATGCTACAATATACACACCCACCCACACGACCCCAACATGCTACAATATACACACCCACCCACACGACCCCAACATGCTACAATATACACACCCACCCACACGACCCCAACATGCTAATATATACACACCCACCCACACGACCCCAACATGCTACTATATACACACCCACCCACACGACCCCAACATGCTACAATATACACACCCACCCACACGACCCCAACATGCTAATATATACACACCCACCCACACGACCCCAACATGCTACTATATACACACCCACCCACACGACCCCAACATGCTAATATATAAACCCACCCACACGACCCCAACATGGCATGCTACTATAAGCAAGAGTTTCAGATGGGTAGTAGCCTGGCTAATAAGCCAGACCGAATCAGCCGTTGCCAAAAAAAAATTGCCTGCCGGCGGATTACGGTCTGGAGAGGCTCAATTGTACGCCCATTTCCTACACCAGAGAACTGGTGTGGCCAATCGGGACACGGTATGCAATATGGGCGGGCTTTGGTACAGTGACATTCAATGCTTGAGACCTTTGACTGACAGTAGCTCTGACCAATTACCACACGACTTGTGATTTGAGTCTGGCTTATTAGCCAGGCCAGATGGGTAGGGGGATGGAGGGACAGATGGGTAGGGGGATGGAGGGACAGGTGGGTAGGGGGATGGAGGGACAGATGGGTAGGGGGATGGAGGGACAGAAGAGGGGTGTCATGACGTAAAATAGGCATCATGCCTATGTGCTCAGACACTATATGGCGTAACTCTTCTCCATTCATTGTCAATGGGAATTTAATGTTTGTCTAAGACGAAGTTTGTGGACGGTAACAAAAAGCTGGTTGTAGGAAACAGCAACAGTCATTTCCTTGCGGTCTTGTTTCCATTTAGGCCCTATACAAGCAATTCATAGACATAACATGAAAGAATAACAACAAAATTCAATATCATCAAACAACAAAAATCCAAATAATATGTAGCCTACAGAGTGGGGAAAAGAGAAGGGGGGGGGGGTGATCATATGTTTAAAGGAGAATTCCATACTAGAATGCTTTCTTACCTTTATTTGTAGTTGTTATGTCCCCACCAAAGAGGTCCAGGTGTTATTTGGTGCAAAAGCTCCTTATTGGCTATTTCCCCTACCATAAGCCGTAAATGAATTGCATTGAATTGAATGGGGCTATGGGGTGTTGTGCTAATTCGCTTATTTCCATCGCTCAAAATTATTATTTTTTTGTATATATACTCTCTTCATAATGTAAATAATATCCCAAGCGGCACACTTTACTACTTATTTCGATGGAAATAAGCGAATAAGCACAACACCCCATAGCCCCATTCAATTCCCATTCAATTCAATGCAATTCATGTAGGGCTTATAGTAGGGGAAATAGCCAATAAGGGGTTTTTGCACAAAAAAACACCTGGACCTCTTTGGTGGGGACGTAACAACTACAAAGAAAGGTATACGAAAGCCTTCTAGTATGGAATTCTCCTTTAAGGGGGAAGGATAATTTCCTCTCCCTTGGACCTGCTGAACGGAGGATCTTTAGGCCTGTTTTAAAATATGTAAGTGATCTGCATTTTTAGAGGGAGGGGGTCAGGGAATTGGTACTGTAGTTACTAGTATACTGTACAGTATGTCCCTGGATACAGATTACATGACTCTGTGCCTCTCTCTGTCTCTCCTGCTCAGGTATGGAGTCCGTGCAGGGGATCCATGAGATGACCTACAACCGCATCATGAAGTGTGACATTGACCTCCGTAAGGAAATGTATGAAAACATATTGCTGTGTGGAGGCACCACCATGTTACCAGGCTTCGCTGACCGCCTGCAGAAGGAGATTACTGCTCTCGCTCCTTCCACCGTGAAGGTCAAGGTACGAGGACAGACAGTCACATATCTATTTATAACTGTGTGCATGTGCACTGCCCTGCAATGCCAGAGTGCAATTCTACGCTCAAGGTGGTGAAACTGAGATTATTGGCTTTAACATTTCAACTGGCCAGCCAAATGGGTCATAGGAATTCAAGTGATATTTTTACTTTAAAGTAGCCTCTAACGGGATGTCTTGAAGTCCCTGTCCTCCCGAGACCTTTTTTTACTCATATAATACAGCTTAAGACGAGTATACTGGTCTTTAGCATCATTTTAAGTAGTTCCGGTCATTTGGTGGGGGTCACTGGAACTCCCACCACAGGACTAGGGATGGTGCTCGATACCCCATACCCCCCCAAAAAAACACAACAAGCTTATTGATACCACAGTAGTAGCAAAGTCTGCCTACAGGGATGAGGTGGCGCAGTTGACACAGTGGTGCAGAGAGAACAACCTGCTCCTAAACACATCAAATCACATCAAAACACATCACATCACCAGGAGCTGGTCATAGACTACAGGGATGAGGTGGTGCAGTTGACACAGTGGTGCAGAGAGAACAACCTGCTCCTAAACACATCAAATCACATCGAAACACATCACATCACCAGGAGCTGGTCATAGACTACAGGGATGAGGTGGTGCAGTTGACACAGTGGTGCAGAGAGAACAACCTGCTCCTAAACACATCACATCACATCAAAACACATCACATCACCAGGAGCTGGTCATAGACTACAGGAGGAGGAAAACAGACATTCCACCGCTGTCATCAATGGGGACTGTGTGGAGAGGGTGTCCTCCTCCAATGGGGACTGTGTGGAGAGGGTGTCCTCCTCCAATGGGGACTGTGTGGAGAGGGTGTCCTCCTCCAATGGGGACTGTGTGGAGAGGCGTCCTCCTTCCTGTTCCTCCTTCCTGTTCATCAATGGGGACTGTGTGGAGAGGGTGTCCTCCTTCCGTTCTGTCATCAATGGGGACTGTGTGGAGAGGGTGTCCTCCTTGGGGACTGTGTGGAGAGGGTGTCCTCCTTGGGGACTGTGTGGAGAGGGTGTCCTCCTTGGGGACTGTGTGGAGAGGGTGTCCTCCTTGGGGACTGTGTGGAGAGGGTGTCCTCCTTGGGGACTGTGTGGAGAGGGTGTCCTCTTTGGGGACTGTGTGGAGAGGGTGTCCTCCTTGGGGACTGTGTGGAGAGGGTGTCCTCCTTGGGGACTGTGTGGAGAGGGTGTCCTCCTTGGGGACTGTGTGGAGAGGGTGTCCTCCTTGGGGACTGTGTGGAGAGGGTGTCCTCTTTGGGGACTGTGTGGAGAGGGTGTCCTCCTTGGGGACTGTGTGGAGAGGGTGTCCTCCTTGGGGACTGTGTGGAGAGGGTGTCCTCCTTGGGGACTGTGTGGAGAGGGTGTCCTCTTTGGGGACTGTGTGGAGAGGGTGTCCTCCTTGGGGACTGTGTGGAGAGGGTGTCCTCCTTGGGGACTGTGTGGAGAGGGTGTCCTCCTTCCGTTTTCTGGGAGTCCAAATTACACTTTCAAAATGATGTATACACATATTAACCAGTTAACCGTTTCTTCAATATTATTTTCCAAAAGTAAAAAGGTCAATAATTGCCTTCCATCTGTTAGAAAAGTAGCCTACTGTATTCGAAGGCCATAGTAAAAGATACTTTGTCTTCCGTCTTTCCTCAAAAGAATAGAAAATGCTCGAAAAGATAAACCTGATCGATACGGTGATCGTTATCAATAAAAACTAACAAGCTTCATCCCAACACAGGACTCAGGCAATCAATTCATACTATACCTTTGCAACCACTATATTAATGGCAAGTATTTCCTACAGCTTTAAGTCCAAACATCAGATGTAAACTATGTTTTTTAGGTGCTGATAATTGGAGACTGCGTGTTAGTGCTGATTCTGACAGCACATTTCTATGTAGTTTCCATTTTGTTTTAGTCATCTGGAAAGGTTTTAGTGTTAGTCTAGTTTTAGACAGTCAACTAAAAATCACAAGATTCATCCCCATACTCCCCATGCAGGTCATACCTGATCCTAAGGCGAACTACATTGTGTGGATCGGCGGCTCCATCCTGGCTTCTCTCACCGCCTTCCAGCCGCATTGGATCAGCAAGCAGGAGTACGAGGAGTACGGCCCCTCTGTCGTCCACCGCAAGTGCTCATCAGGCAGACAATTGGTTTTTTAGTCAATTTTATCAACAGATTGCAGAATGGGGCGACTGTGGCTCAAGAGGTAGAGCAGGTCGTCCAATGATCCATGGGTCGGCGGTTCGAATCCTGGCTCCTCCTGGTTACATGTCGAAGTGTCCTTGGGCAAGACACTGAACACCAAATTGCTCCCGATGTGCTGGTTGGTACCTTGCATGGCTTCCGCCGCAATCGGTGTATGAATGTGTGTGTGAATGGGTGAATGTAAAGCGCATTGGATAAAGGCGCTATATAAATGCACCATTTACCATTTACCATTTAGAATAGGTATACTAGCTATAGCTATAGGAAGGTATACAGGTCAATAGAAAAACTGTCAAACCAGAAAAGGCACTTGTTTACATCAGGGTCCCCCATTTTCAATTCATCAAATATACTGTACACTGCTATGCAAAAAAAAGAATAAGAAGAGGAAAAAAGCATAATTAGCAAATACACAGTTATAGAAAAAAGGGAATATGTGAACAGTAGACCTATAGAGAAATCAATATGTGAACAGTAGACCTATAGAGAAATAAGAATATGTGAACAGTAGACCTATAGAGAAATAAGAATATGTGAACAGTAGACCTATAGAGAAATAAGAATATGTGAACAGTAGACCTATAGAGAAATCGAGGGGGAGGAGACTTTACAGGGGCTGAGTAATTTCTCTTTGACAGTGGTTTTGAACCCTCCACTAATCCCATGGACATGTATTTACCAAGGCCAAAGCACATATAAATTAACTAGAAAAAGTGCCCCTCGGCACAGGTCTCCACCAGGGCAGATCAGGTTGTGGCCTCCTGGTGGCGCTATAATGGGCCAATGTGAAAAGGGTGAGATTTCATCTTACGCCTTGGATGGCAATTGGATGATTTGAGGCATTTTGTTCAAAAAATTTGTTTAGCAAAAATCCACCTGTTGGTGGCGCTATAACCAATGTGAAAAGGGTGGGATATATTCCTCAGCCTAGTAGGAAAGTCTGTGAAAGATTTCACGTAAATTGCACGCTGCGTTCATGATTTGGGGCTTTTTGTTCAAAATGGGCCAATCCTGCAAACTTTGAAAGCCAATGTTAGCCAATTAGGATGGAATCTGAAATATCGGACAGATCCACCTCGAACACATGCCTATAGAGATAGTTTGTAACGATTTGCGGAATGTTTGGACAGAATCTGGAGGAGTAATATCAAAAAATGTGTTTTTCAAAAGTCGGCCTCCTGGTGGCCGTTCTGGAAAATTTGGGGCAGAGGTTCATCGTTGGCATCCAGGGAGTGTGTGTGCAAAATTTGGCATTGACAGGGCCGGAGAGTAGCTGGTAACAGACGGACGGACGGACACACACACACACACACACACACACACACACACACACACACACACACACACACACACACACACACACACACACACACACACACACACACACACACACACACACACACACGGACAGAGTGCAAAACATACTCTATCCCCATGCCTTCGGCCTGGTGGAGACAATGAATGAATGAATTCAATTAATTCATGAAAAAAGAAACATGATACCCAAAGTAGTGTGCCCCCCCCCCCACACACACACCCCAATGTCTTGCATTATTTTATCTTGCCACTTTTAATGAATAACTAACAGCGTAGTTAAAGGACGGTGCACTATAGGTAACATTCAGCCTAGTTTTAAAACAATACGTATGTAAATATTTTAGCCCTCATTTCCCTCTATAAGCCACTATTGTGCCTGTTTCCTGGCAGAAAGACACATCACATATCCCTCTGGCTGTATTTTGTTTTTGTTGCACTGTTTATGTTGACATTCATCCCTTGCAGGGATGTGTTTTTCCAAAGTCATATAAGATTAATTAAAATTAATAATTAAGTAATTTCACATCCTACCTGGTTTTCCTCTTTTTTTGCTGTTGTTTTGTGTTTGTTTTTTTCATAGCCTATACTTTTTTTCATATTGCATCGAGTAAGAACTGCGTTCCAAAATTATCCCGGTGGTTTCACTCATGGATGTGAAGAATCAACGAGAAACACTAATGTTACTGCAGCTGAATTAGTTACATTTTCACCCTAGATAGTCAGTCACTCATATCAAATATCAGTGACTGACTATCGTAAACGATACAGAGCCACAGACATGCGCAGTTTGCTTATTTTTGCACCACAATGCTTATATGAGATTGATAAAAGGACACAATGTTATTCTCGATAGAGAAATTACTTCCGCAAACCGGGGGATGCGCAAGCGACGGCAGGACTTATTGGTACTCTACACTGTAGAGTACCAATATAGTCAGGACCTGTAGAGTCTACAGGTCTATAGTACCGATTACCGAAGATGTAGACTATATAGAAACATATACGTAGCATGAGTAGTGCCCATGACATGGGAACGAAATTCATTTTCTAGACACTTTTTCTTGGGTCCCGAGTCTGACACACACACAGAGCAATGTTATATGCTCTGGAGTGAGTGTGGAAGTCAAAGTTGCCCACCTCTGCATTAGACCATTTGATACTATAATGTTTTGATCTTTTGTTTTGGTCGCGAATACAAGCGGCCGAAATTAGTTTTCTTCGACGGGTGGCTGGCATCTCCCTTAGAGATAGGGTGAGAAGTTCAGTCACACGAGAGAGACTCGGAGTAGAACCGCTGCTCCTTTGCCTGGAAAGGAGTCAGCTGAGGTAGTTCATCTGGCTGGGATTCAGCTGCATCTGGTTAGGATGCCTCTCGGGCGCCTCCCTAGGGAGGTCCTCGACGCACGTCCCACTGGGAGGAGACCCCGGGGCAGACCAAGGCGCAGTTGGAGGAAATACATCGACTCACTGGCCTTGGAACGTCTCGGAATCCCCCCAGGAGGAAGTCACTAATGTTGCTCTGGAGAGGGAAGTCTGGAGCACTCTGGTGGAGCTGTTGCCCCCGCGACCCGACTACGGATAAGCAGTTGAAGATGGATGGATGTTTTGATCTCACCCATTCACACACACATTCATCCGATGGTGGAGGAAACTAAGGCCCCAACCTTCAGTGTCTTGAGTTGCTCAAGGACATTCAACACTAACTCTGGAGGAGCCCGGGATGGAACTGGGAACCTTCCGGTTGCCAAGTGGCCTCCTGAGCCACTGCCGTCTTGTATCAGTTAAGTCAAAGCAGCAATACCACCATGTAGGAAAAAAAATCTGTCCTGTATTCAAAATGTTACTTTATTAAAGTAGTATTGACATCAAAATGTTGATGTTCCTTTTTACTATAAGACCACGTTTTAAAAGAACAATTGAATGAATTAAATAGCAATATATTTTCTTCGATGGAAACGGACTGTCAGAAGAGGATTGTTTTTCTTCTCTAGTCTAACATAGCAACAGTAACCATGGGGTAAGAGGGGGGGGGGGGGCGGGACAACGAGCAGAGCTTGACAGAGTTTGAATTGGGCAACAGACGGAGTACATGCAAGAAGATTTACCTTCAATAACAACGTAAGTATGTTTAAAAAGGTTAAACGTTCTGTACTGTATATGTTCACTCATTCTCTCATTCAGTGATCCAGAGCACTTATCTAGAGCCAATGGCTCCTTATCTTATTCAATGTATTTTTGAACTTTTGTAAAACATTTTGTAATTTTTATTTTATGGTTGGTTCTCGACTCTTTCCTGAACCTCGCCTGTGTCTCATTGTCATTGATCTTACTGTCTGAAGTATCTTATCTTTACTGCACATCATAAAAAGCAAACACACCTGCATGAATTCACCCTTTGGAACGAACATGACTCAGTCATGAGTCATGACGGCCTCTGTGAGGGTGTGTAGAGAGAATATAGTGATGCCCAGAGCCATAGAGTAAGACAGAGTTACGACATTGAGGGGTCAGAACAATGCATTGTTTTCAACGAGGGCGGCGCAAATAAGAGCTATTTTAGGCATGTGTGCAACATGACAACTATGACTAAGTATTGTAACTAAGTATTCTACAGTGACAACTAAAGTCTCTGTAATGTTTGTACTATTACTAAAAAACGATCTAAAATAAAGGGATTTAAGATCATTAAAACTGGGCTGTTGCCTGAGTCCAGTGCATTCTGCCAACTTCCGGTCCAGGACTTTGTCACTGTTCGCGATGCTCTTGCCAATAGAAGTATATAGAAGACTTGCCCCATGAAGTGAACGGAGTTGTCGTAACTCTGTCTTACTCTGTGGCTCTGGTGTTGCCCTACCTGAAACCTTCTAGTTAGCAGTCTCTTGGAATCACATAATGAAATAATATAACGATGAGGGGAAGAGGTGGTGGAGTTGGCTGTTTCAGCAGACAGTTTGAGGGTCCAATGGAGTTGAGAGGTTTTGTCCGAAGCACTTTTTACAACTTTTCATTAATTGGTTCCATATTGTTTTAACCAACACACAGACTTAAAGGGTGTTCAATGGCACTGATGTATGCAATAATAATAATAATAATAATGGCAAATCGAGTGGCAAAGCGACAGGCAAAGTGACTTTAACATTGTCTAACGTCGTTTAATGCAATCAGATGGGCTGTCAAGGCCAGTTCCTGCATAACTTCCGGGTTTGATGATGATGTCACGTGCGTACCCTCTATAGAAGTATCATGGATGATGATGCCATCTCTGCCCTGGTGATTGATAACGGCTCCAGGACGTCCAAGGCAGGGTTTGCTGGAGACGATGCGCCTCGTACTGTCTTCCCCTCCGTCGTTGGACGACCCAGAAACCAGGTTTATAACCGTGGCGTGCTCGCACGCAATTCCCTTATTTTATGCAATATTGTTTATTTCGTCACAATCGATGCCGGTCCATCTACACGTGACGTGCGTTTTATTGTATTGCAACTAGGGATGTCCCAATACACTTTTTTCGTCCCCGATCCGATCCCGATAACACGATTTCTGTGTTAGCCGATACCGATACCGAATACTGATACCTGAGAATAATATTTATCATAAAAAATCAAAAAAATACTTATTTTATCTCATGTTGTTTATAGCAGACTCCTTACTCTAATGTGCACTTGCAGTTTGGGCAACTCGAAAGCAAACTCCACATGTCCCAACATTTTATTCACCTGCCATAGTGTCAACCCCTAAAGCAGGGTTCCCCAATAGGCGGCCCGCGGGCCGGAGCGCCCCCTTGCGGCCCACGGAGGAATTTATATCTGGGGTTCCAGATATAAATGGCATTAAATGGGGGTCAGTAGCCTATGCATGTCAAACTGGGCATCCTTTTCAAATGGGGTCTTGTCCTGAAAATGAATTTTCAGGGCAAGACCTCGACCTCACGCGTGCGGAATCGGCCCCCAGCCTGGTACCCTAGTCAAAATATGGCCCTTGAGGAAAATTAATTGGGGAACCCTGCCCTAAAGGCTCATACATAGTCTGTATTTTCGGTGGTGGGGTGACCACCGAACTACAACATGACGTCACAAGCCGCGGTGAAGAGCAAACCACCGCCCCAGCCCTTCTCTCTGTTTTTACTCACGACCGTTCAACGTTATTTCAGCTCCGGTGGTCAACCGGAGCGGTGGTCAGCTCACCACCGAAAATCCAGACTATGAATGAAGGCCTATGAAGGCCTTTACCCGTGTCGGATCGGTGGTTAGACTGGCATGTTCACCGATACCGATATGACCCGATATGACCAAAAAGGGCCGATACCAATACTTTTCCGATACCAATACAGACAGTATCGGGACATCTCTAATTGCAACCATACATTTATTAGCCACTTTCAACGTGGTATCCCTCCCTAGTTTGGGAAGGTCATTATAGATTTATCTAGATTTAGCTTGACTGATTTAGCATGCAGAGAGCTTGTAGATCCACTATTTTCGCTATTTTAGAAGTGGGGGCTTAAGTGGTAACTTATTTTGTGCCACCCCCCAATTTATTTCTGAAATTACTTCACGCCTCTGGTTGAATTGTGTTTGAATTGTGTGTTCATGTCTTTAGAGCAGTGGTTCTCAACCAGTGGTCCGGGGACCACCAGTGGTCCTTGAGGAGGTTGCAGGTGGTCCCCAGCTAAATGGTGGAGAGTTAATTTGTAACCAAACGGATGCTTGTAGATCTTTAACTCTTGAGTTAAATTATTGTTAAACACCCGCTTAATTTACAAGACGTGTACACAATTAGATAATGTGTAGAACAATTTGTTATTGTGATCAAACATTTGCCTGTTATCTCTCCTATGGTACCAACGGGAGGCATACTTTGGTTAGACATAGCATTGGTTAGACAAAGCATTGGTTAGACATAGCATTGGTTAGACAAAGCATTGGTTAGACAAAGCATTGGTTAGACAAAGCATTGGTCCGACTGGATTAAGGTTGCAAACTCATATCCAACGACAACAAAACAATTTGGGGTCTGTGGTTCAAATGATGAATAAATAATGGGCCTTGACATGAAAAGGGTTGAAAACCACTACTTTAGAGTGATGGTGTTGACCTTGTTTCTCTCCTCAGGGAGTGAGAGGTCAGAAGGACAGTTCCGTAGGAGATGAGGCCCAGTCAGAGAGGGGGATCCTCAGCATCACATATCCCATAGAACGAGGCGTCATCACCAACTGGGATGACATGGAGAAGGTGTGTGTGTGTGTGTGTGTGTGTGTGTGTGTGTGTGTGTGTGTGTGTGTGTGTGTGTGTGTGTGTGTGTGCGTGCGTGCGTGCGTGCGTGCGTGCGTGCGTGCGTGCGTGCGTGCGTGCGTGCGTGCGTGCGTGCTTGGACCACGAAAACAAATCTCTTTAAAACTCAAGTGTACAATTTAAAAAACTCTGTTTATGCGACCCCGCGTCCCCTTCGTCAAACACTTAACAATGTGCAGTTAAAAGTATGTACTGTATAACTCATTAACGGTCAAAACAACCATTAACAAACATTTAACCAGTCATCAATAACTTATCGATTAACAGTTTGCGAATGATACTCGTTAACGGTCAGTTTGTCAGTGAATGTGAGCTACATCAATGATTATGGATCCATAAACAACCATTAACAAACATTTAACCAGTCATCAATAACTTATAGATTAACAGTTTGCGAATGATACTCGTTACTTTTTTAATGGCTGCACTATACTGTGTGAAACCTATTTATTCTGTGCAGTAGATCTGGTGTGAAACCTGTTTATAATGTGTAGATCTGGTGTGAAACCTGTTTATTCCGTGTAGATCTGGTGTGAAACCTGTTTATTCGTGTAGATCTGGTGTAAAACCTGTTTATTCCGTGTAGATCTGGTGTGAAACCTGTTTATTCCATGTAGATCTGGTGTGAAACCTGTTTATAATGTGTAGATCTGGTGTGAAACCTGTTTATAATGTGTAGATCTGGTGTGAAACCTGTTTATTCCGTGTAGATCTGGTGTGAAACCTGTTTATAATGTGTAGATCTGGTGTGAAACCTGTTTATAATGTGTAGATCTGGTGTGAAACCTGTTTATAATGTGTAGATCTGGTGTGAAACCTGTTTATTCCGTGTAGATCTGGTGTGAAACCTGTTTATTCCGTGTAGATCTGGTGTGAAACCTGTTTATTCCGTGTAGATATGGAACCACGTCTATAAAGAGCTTTGTGTGACTCCTGAGGAGCGTCCAGTTCTGCTGACTGACATTCCTTCCAACCCCAAGGTCAACAGAGAGAAAATTACACAGGTGATTAAGGTCAAACACGGTCTCTTCCATTCACACATGGGTGTCGTTTTGGGGTTACACGGATTGGCAATTGCCACCCCCTCTATAGACCCAGCTGCAGAAAAAAACGTGGGCTAAAGTCCTTGATTTTGCGATGTAGGTATTGTAGGTACCTAGGTATTGATGCAGGTATTGTGGTTGACTGTGGTGATGGTGTGAGCCACGCTGCGCCCGTCAATCAGTTCAACGACGCTAAGGTTGTGCCTCATGCCATCAAGAAGCTGGACCTGGCTGGCTCTCAGGTGACTGATCATATGATGCAGTTGCTCAATGACAGAGGCTGTGGAATCACTGCTGGTATGTATGTAGGCCTATACCATTCTGACTCATGTGGTGGGAACTGATGCTTCATGTTTCCACCCATGCGTGCGTGCGTGCGTGCGTGCGTGCGTGCGTGCGTGCGTGCACGTGCATATGTGCATATGTGTGCACTCCTATAGAGCGTCGCAGTCCCGCCCCCTTTCATGACAACGCCAGGCCCAGGAAATGAATCCCAATGCATTTTTCCCATAGACATTTCAAAAAGTATTTATTTAAAGACCTTTTAAGTGTCGAACGAAGCCAACTCGAGTCGTGACAAATCATGACAACAAACACAATATTTTGGACCAAACAAATAATTACAAAGAAGAAAAACAACAAAAAAAGTTGAACCTGCCGTGTTTTTCTACTTTCTAATTCTTTGTTTGGCCCAAAACATTGTGTTTATTGTCATGATTTGTCACGACAAGAGTTTGTCCGCGGCGTAAACGTCTTTAAATAAATACTTTCTGAAAAGTCTATGAGGAAAATGAACGGGGATTTCTTTTCCGGGTCTCTCGAGGGGGCGGGACTGCGAGGCTCTATACTTGCTTATAATAATGGTAAAGTCAAATTGTTTTTTGATGCGAGGAAAGGAAAAGCATTTGATTGGGAGGAATGTACAGTATAAATGTTCTCTGTCTATTTAATACTGACGTTTATGATTTGTTGCCGCACTGCCATTTTATTCAGTTATTCTAACTGTTCTATTCTTTTAATTCTGTCTATTTTAAATGTATATTCAAATGTGCTTGTATAATGATTTATATGTTTAATGGTCATGATACTTGAGGGGCAGACAGTCTGGAGGCTGGAAACAACACATTTAGTCTTTAAATCATAATCAGACCCATTTCAGATATCAGATCAGATATGAAATATCCCAGATATGAATATTTATTTTATGAATAAAATATGTCAGATATGAAATGGGAGGAGACCCCGGGGGAGACCAAGGCGCAGTTGGAGGAAATACATCGACTCACTGGCCTTGGAACGTCTCGGAATCCCCCAGGAGGAAGTCACTAATGTTGCTCTGGAGAGGGAAGTCTGGAGCACTCAGGTGGAGCTGTTGCCCCCGTGACCCGACTACGGATAAGCGGTTAAAGATGGATGGATGGATGGATGGAGATATGAAATATCTGATCAGATATGAAATATTATGTCTATAATCTCTTCCTCTACAGCAGAGCGTGAGCTGGTGTATCAGATGAAGGAGAAAGCGTCCTATGTGGCGCTGGACTTTGACCAGGAGATGCAGAACGCTGCCTCCTCTTCCTCACTGGAGAAGAGCTACGAGCTGCCTGATGGTCAGGTGATCACCATGGACAACGAGAGGTTCCGCTGCGCTGAGGCCCTCTTCCAGCCCTCTATCATTGGTTAGTACAGTACAGTACAGTACAGTACAGTACAGTACAGTACAGTACAGTACAGTACAGTACAGTACAGTACAGTACAGTACAGTACAGTACAGTGAAAATGAATGAAACTAGCTTGGAGTTCCGAAGGCGATTGCTCATTTCCCCCTCAAGATGCTGCTTGTTTTGATAATTAGACAACACAAGTGTTTACCAAACACTTGTGTTTGATTGGGGGGAGGGGGGCAATCAACCTCTGTCTCTCCTCCTGCTCAGGTATGGAGTCCGTGGGCATCCACGAGATGACCTACAACAGCATCATGAGCATAGACAGCGTGGACATCCGTCAGCTCCTGTTTGCAAACATATTGCTGTGTGGCGGCACCACCATGTTACCAGGCTTCGCTGATCGCCTGCAGAAGGAGATGACTGCTCTCGCTCCTTCCACTGTGAAGGTCAAGGTACGAGGAGGATGTATCTATTTAACTTTGTGCATAGTCAGTGAGTTTAATGTATTGAGTATTGACACAATTAGCTCTTCGCTAAATCCCACCCCAAATGTCCAATGCCAATCCAAATAGTTTAGGAACTGCATGTTGCTATGCAGGTCAAGCTTTCGGCCACCTCATAGCTGTCAACGTTATTTTGCATGGCTGTGTTGTTGAACATTTACACGGCTTAATGTCGGGAAAGACTGATCCACCCAGGTGATGGCAATAATACTAATGACCGTAGTCTTACCGTGCAACATGAAAACTCCTGTCGGGCGGCCATTAAAAGTTGATTGTCATTTCCTCATATTTCTAGTTTATTTAAATAATTTGCCCAGTGCATAGCCTACTGCAGGCCTGTTTGACTAGATTTATTACATTTTTAAAGACATTTTGAAGGTTTTGCTTCTGAAATAATCCATTATTTGGAGAAATTCTGGAGAAATCCCATCATTTAACCTACATCTCAATGGGTGAGAAGGACAGCTTGACCTGTCTCTTCGCTGAAACGTGCCTATTTGACAAGGACGGGTTGGGGAGGGACTTAGCGAAGGGCTAATTGAATTAAACATTGGGTCCAAGCATTAATCAAAAGCCCATGAATAAAAAGGTACAATACTTACACAACACAAAACCCCATGACTCATACAAACTTGAAACTTGAAACTTGAAAACAAAGACTTGCATTGTGGGTTTGAGCTGACAGGCACTTTTTTATGTCAATCAATCAAGTCACCTTAATTCAAGTGGCAGGTGGAAAAAAATACATTTTTATATTTAAATTATATATATATTTAGGGGCATGTCATGTGATCTACCTGCACAGCCTTTGTGATCATCACGATCTACCTTTTGGGCACCCCTGGGTGTGGTTTGGTTTGCATTGCGTGTGAACCAAACTCCACATAGAGAACTAAACTAAAAGGTTCATAACCGTTCACTATGTGTAGGGCTATACAATGAATAGGATATACCTGTATATGTGTTGCAGTACAAGTGAGAAAAACGTGTTAGGGGTGTCAGCAGGTTGTAACTTGTAAGCGGGGAACATCGATTTCAGGGAACCATGGGGAACATAATAGGTAGCCTACAGTACATTCTTATTTTGGTTTTCGTCAGTGAAAAAATGTATAGTCAACAAACACTTTTTCATCGTAATCGACGAACACGGCGGGATGGATTGTTGAAAATGTCTTCCTCTCCGTACTCTGCTGCTCTCCAGGTCGTTGCGGATGCTGAGAGGAAACACAGTGTGTGGATCGGTGGTTCCATCCTGGCTTCTCTCTCCACCTTCCAGAAGATGTGGCTCAGCAAGCAGCTGTATGAGGAGCACGGTACCTCTATTGTCCATCGCAAGTGGAGTTGGTAACCAAATGGACTCTTATTAGATCTTTAACTCTTTGGGAGTACGTGAAATTAAACCAAATGTTAAATGTATTGTTAAACATCACCATTACTTCATTTAGAAGACGTCTAAGCACTTAGAGAATGAAGAGTTGAGACGGGAAAAAAAACATTTAAGTCCATATAATTTATTCTGACCCCTGCCACAAATCTGCCCTGACCCCTTATCCATCATTTATAAATGAAATTATAAATAAATGTAATTGTTTTTAGATTTGACCTGAATTCCCCTTTCATTGTCAATGGCAAATATGAGACGTGTGGGGCCAAAAGCTGTTTATAGAAGGGGCTAGACTCCCACACTTTATTGACTTGCGAGCTACTTTGAAAATGACGAGCTCAACAAGATCTACCTTCCAAAAAACAGTATTATCCCATAGCTGATTTCTTTGTTTTAAATGTACCTAGCGACGCACTTGAGGAATAGAGGGGAGGATGGGAGGAAATGTAACTGGTAGGGTTTTAAAATATATATATATAACTATATAATGCTACTGACATCTGTGCGCAACACACTTGAAAACAAAGACTTGCATTGTGGGTTTGAGCTGACAGGCACTTTTTTATGTCAATCAATCAAGTCACCTTAATTCAAGTGGCAGGTGGAAAAAAATACATTTTTATATTTAAATTATATATATATTTAGGGGCATGTCATGTGATCTACCTGCACAGCCTTTGTGATCATCACGATCTACCTTTTGGGCACCCCTGGGTGTGGTTTGGTTTGCATTGCGTGTGAACCAAACTCCACATAGAGAACTAAACTAAAAGGTTCATAACCGTTCACTATGTGTAGGGCTATAGTTACATCCCTGTGTCTACATTGGGATTATTGCACGGGTGGAATGGATACTAAAGGTGTGAATCCTCATTGCTCTCATAATTCAATTCAAAATCCTGTCAATCCTCCTGTCAATGTTCAATTAGATTCTACAATGCATATTGATGCATCTGTTGTCTGGCTCAGGGGGGCCGTGTCAAAATTGAAGGCACAATTTCCCAGAGATTCCTTGCGAGGCGTGAGCGGAAGCTTGTCAAGCTTATGTTGTAGTTGATGTTGTAAGATGATAAGAGCTCCCCTCACTTCACACGGGTGTGATTATTATTTTTTAATATCTGTCCCATCCTATGTCCAGTTTTTGGTGTGTGTGCAAACCCAGCCATTGTCCTTTAAACACAAACATTAAATGCCATTGACAATGAATGGACACATTTTGAGTGTTCATGTAAACGCACATTGCGTGACGCAATCCTGATTGGCCGGAATGAGATGATTTATGATGATGTATGATGACTGCTAGCGGCTAAATGTTCATAGTTAGTATAAGCAGTCACATTCTGTTATGACGCACGCACACAGCACACAAGCACACGTAGTACAGGAAGAAGGGGTCATTACGACCCTCGTGCCTACTGTAAGGCTGAGCTCACACCTTTCATGCAATTCTCTGTGCTCGTTGGGTGTTGTGTCATGGCCGCCCAGCGGCCCAATGCATTTCCAATGGAGGTCACATGGTTTGACCCAACATTGTGTTGTGTGAGGGGGAGGGGCGGACGACTGCGCCCCTCCCCCTCACACAACACAATGTTGGGTCAAACCATGTGACCTCCATTAGAAATGCATTGGGCCGCTGGGCGGCCATGACACAACACCCAACGAGCACAGAGAATTGCATGAAAGGTGTGAGCTCAGCCTAAGTCAACAACTGTGCTTGACTGTGTGACTTTCCTCCCAGTATGGAGGAAAAATGCTTGGGATTTTTACTGCATGTGATATAATTCAAATTGCAGTTGTCCTCGCTCGCTCTATGAGCACGGCGCCAGAACTGCTTGTGGCGCAGCTGCAGCCCGTCAAGCCTAATTTACGGTCGAGAATGGCACATCCGCGGTTGCGGTTGTGAGCTTGCATGTCAGCTGTTCTCGTCACACAATAGAAGGTATGCGCGTGACATCATCATAACCGGAAGTTCTGCCGGGAACGCCTACTGATAGTGACAAAAACGACTCTCTGGCCTTGACCCCAAACAGAAAAGTCCTATCTGATAGCATTATACAACATAAAGTCCTATCTGATAGCATTATACAACATAAAGTCCTATCTGATAGCATTATACAACATAAAGTCCTATCTGATAGCATTATACAACATAAAGTCCTATCTGATTATAGCATTATACAACATAAAAGGGTCCTTGAGGGAGTTCCAGGGGGTCCCCAGGGGTCCTTGAGGGAGTTCCAGGGGGTCCCCAGCTAAATGATAGTTTGGGAACACCATTTGTACACTCTCAGAGTTAAATTAACATTGATTTGACAATATAAATTGGGGGTCTCAGAGATAGAAATGCCATTAAATAGGGGGTCCGTAGACTAGTATGCATGTCAAACTGGGGGTTCTTGAAATTTAACAGGTTGAGAATCACTGCTAGAGCCGTAAACATCTTCTCTTAAGGGGGTCCCTGGCATTATCTCTTCAAATGGGGGTCCACAGGGCTAATTAGTGGGGCTAATTATTAGTGTGAATTTGGGGGTCCTTGACATGCAGGGAACCACTGCTTTATCTATACCGTTGCGGGGTGAAGTTGTATGTTTGGGTCTCACCAGCCTGCCAACACACAAGAGGGAGGTGGTTGGGCTAGGAGCGTCTCCTGCCAACACACAAGAGGGAGGTGGTTGGGCTAGGAGCGTCTCCTGCCAACACACAAGAGGGAGGTGGTTGGGCTAGGAGCGTCTCCTGCCAACACACAAGAGGGAGGTGGTTGGGCTAGGAGCGTCTCCTGCCAACACACAAGAGGGAGGTGGTTGGGCTAGGAGCGTCTCCTGCCAACACACAAGAGGGAGGTGGTTGGGCTAGGAGCGTCTCCTGCCAACACACAAGAGGGAGGTGGTTGGGCTAGGAGCGTCTCCTGCCAACACACAAGAGGGAGGTTGAATGAAATGAAACCAACACTCCCCCAAAACAACCTGTGTGTACATTTCCAACCAGATCTGTGGATCTGGTTGGAAATGTATTACATGAAACAGTCACCTGTGCCAATGTGTCTCAATGTTTGTAAACAGATAATTGGTCTTAAAACATGAACGTCTCAACGTCAAATTAAAAAAAGAAATCACACCCGTGTGAAGTGAGGGGCGCTCGTTTCATCATACACCGATGTATACATCACATTCCGTGCTCAGCCAATCAAATCATCACAAATGTCATTCGAGCCCATCACAATTTTGCTTGTCTTCACTTTTCTGTCCTCACTTTTGTCTTCAATGTTTGTTTTTACACAAACGCAGAAAGCTGGGCATAGGAGGGGCTAGCGCCCCTCAAAACATAACATGTAACATAACGATACATGTCTATAGCCTATAGGCCTACCTATTGTGAAAAGGTTCGGTCCTCAAATGGAAACAAATGAATAATTCAGCAGTGCATCGACAGCTGTAAACCTTGTAACAGTCAGCTGTTATTGACGATATTCAGGCCACGGCCATCTTGCCAGCAAGGTGCTAACTAGGTGCAACTTCCCATAGACAGCCCATTCATCCAAACAGAAAAGTCCTATCTGATTGCATTAAACCATGTTAAACTCACCAATATTGCAGCTGCACGACACATGTTAGTGTCAGTTTGGGAGTCCTCGTTGGATATCACTCAACAGCCCAGTGTACCACCTGTTGTGAAGGCGGTTGCTTTACTAAAAACAATTGCTTCCAAAGTCCAATACTTAAAATAAAATCACTTGCAAGGAATTTCTTGCAAGGAAGTAGCTCATAACAAGTCTACAGTGGATTTTTATGAAACAAACACTTAGCAGATAGAAAGAGAATAATTCAAGCATTTCGCACAGCTGCAATTTTGGTGAGTTTAATACAATCGGATAGGACGGATGGAGCTTTCTTTTGTCATGTGTTTGAGACAATATCCGTTACCATTAAGGACAGAACCTTTTTACTTGACATTTAACCACTTAAAGCACAGATTAGCATCCCTATTCTGGGGAGGAACAATTCGCCCCAAAATAGCCGATCTACAAGCTCACAACGTGTCACGTTGTGACGCGTAGTGAGCGTAGATCTGCTAATTTTGGTGAAGGGACTTTGTTTACTGTTGATTGAAAGTAAATCACACTACTCGTGAAGGGCGCCTCCTAATGTTTGTTTAACTGCTCTAAACAAGCACTAAAAGTCCATAGACTTGGCTGCCACATGACGTAATTGCAAAAGCCAGGCGGTGGAAGGCCGCCAGGCACGGACTTGTGTGGGACAAGCACAGGAACTCCTGAACAGAGTAATGAATTGCATTTTTATAGCGCTTGTCCAAGTGCTCAAAGTGCTTTACAATGGTTCATTCATTCATACATTGGGAGGTGAAGCGGCGAACAGTCGACACCAGCGTCCTCACTTCCCACATTCACACACCAATGGTGGCAATGCTCACACAGACCAACTCATTGGAGGCAATGTAGGGTGCAGTGTCTTGCCCAAGGACACTTCGACATGTGGACAGGAGGAGCCGGGATTCAAACCGCCTATCCAGGGATCATTGGACGACCTGCTCTCGAGAGTGGAGTTAGAGTGTGCCAAGGTTGGCCTTTAGGCTAAATGCCAAGAAGACTGAGGTTATCACCTACAACATCTCACCAAGAAGACGGAGGTTATCACCTACAACATCTCACCGGAACCTCCGACCGGAGGCACTGTGCTGAAGGAAGTCAAGGACTTCAAGTCTCATGGGTCAACTCAACCGAGCAGGATCTGGAAGTGAGGACGGCACTTGCATGGAGGGCACGGCATGGAACGGCATGCAGGCCAGCGCATGGAACTCCAACCTCCCCCGCCCAAATCAAACTCGGCTTCTTCTATGCAACGGTGGAGTCTGTTCTTCTATACGGCAGTTAATGCTGGACTCTGAAGCCAGTCCTACAGTCTCTAGACGGGCGCTACACCAGAATGTTGCGTGCAGTATACTTAACATCAGCAGAGTGTTACCAACAAGATTCTAAGTATGAGGGAATACCAAGGGTGAGCCAGAAAATAGCAGCCAGGAGAACGAGACCAGCAGGACACTGCCAAAGATATCAAGACCTGCCAGCCAGCAAATTGGTGCTGTGGGAACCAACACCCGGGCATGGATCACGAGGACGTCCCACGCTAACATAAATGGATGCACACAAAGTACCAACGAGCTGGCGGGTTGTACAGTACGGAGAACTGGGATGACTGGAAGTGACGACGGAAGGCTCGTCTGAGCAGCACCTAGAGAGAGCAGCGGATTCGACCGTTATCTCTGCATTGAATCGGCAAAATCATCCGTTATCAGCACCTTTGAATGAGCTCAGTATGGCCATACTGGCATACTCACCCTTGGCTGAACATAGCCTGGTCAAGGTTTCCCCCTGGTGGACGTGTCATTTCCAACTATTGTCGGCTCATGGAAACTAGGGGCTACTAATATACTATTATCTGCCTATCGGGACGTAACTCGGACGGCACTGAGTCGGGTCTGGTGGCCGTCGCAACGCTCGGCACGGCGACTTGCTCGGCTTGCGCCTCGCTCGGCGGTGCCTCACGTGGCTCAAGGCCACCAGACACGGCGCGCCTCCGTCAGGACATCAGTGATAATGACAATAGGTGATAATGACATACTGAAACAGTGAGTATGCCAGTATGGCCATACTGAGCTCATTCAAAGGTGGCACCGAGTACAGTGCAACTCACGTCCGTTGTAAGTCTTGACCGGTGGTTTTCAACCCTTTTCATATCAAGGTCCATTATGTATTCTGCATTTTAGCCACAAACCACCATTTGATGGATTTAGCCTCTGAGACCCAAAACGAAAGAATATTTTGTCGTCGTTGGATATAGATTTTGTCCACAAATCAGGCAAACGTTGATCAACATTACAATTATTTTACATCTAATTTACATCTAATTGTGTAGACTTCCTGTAAATGAATTAGCCTAATGCAGGTATTTAACAATAATCTAACTCTCAAATGGACCCTGGCGGGTCAATTTGTTTTCATTTTACACTCAAGAGTTATTAAAGATCTATAAGGGTCCATTTAGCTATACCAACTCTCCATCATTTAGCTGGGGGACCACCTGGAACGCCCTCAAGGACCACTGGTGGTCCCCGGACCACTGGTTGAAAACCACTGGTCTCTATAGACGGTCTCAGTTAAACTGAAGTATTCTGCGGCACCATTGGACTTATTATATACTTCACGTTTTCGTTCTCTCAGGCGGCGGCTCGATCGCTTCACGTCTCTGTGGACTGGAGGCCAGTGGGCTGGAGGCCATGGCTTCTCGCCCGGGGGCAGCTCGTCAATCACTTCACGTCTCCGTCGTCGTCGAGCTGGAAGAGGTCCCTCATGTCCAGCATGGCCCGGCGGATGTTGGCGCCAAATCGGTGCGAGTCGGTCTCGGGGCTGGAGTGCTTGCTGGACACGTGGAAGTTGATGAGGTCCTCGCCCACGATGATGTAGGACACGCCGTAGCCGTCGTCAGCCACGGGGCCGAAGCCGCCGCCCAGCGACACGTACTCGGGGTGTCGCTCCAGGTTGCGCAGCGTGTCGGGCTGCAGCGGCGTCTGGCTGGTGGACAGCCGCCACGGCTCCGACAGCACCTCACGCAGGAACGGCGAGTCCTCGCCCATGAACTTGGAGACCACGTAGAGGCAGAAGAGGTGGCGGTCGATGCCGCGGCCCGTCATGGCCGCGCGGTACATGCCCTGGTGCTTCTCAGCCGCGCGCCTCAGCAGCGCCAGGCAGCACTCGCGTGTGGTCGCGGCTGCTGCGCCGTCGTCGTCCATGGCGCGCACGAAGGCACACGTCTCGGCGGTGCAGGAGCGCACCGTCTCGGTGCGGCCCTCCAGGAAGAGGCGCGTCATGGCCGACTCGTACGTCAGGCAGAAGGCGCCCTTGTCGCGGCGGTGCGCGAGCTGAAGGGCGATCTGCACGAAGGCGTCGGGGCTGACGCGGCAGCGCTTGATGAGGCCCTTGCCGAAGTCGTCGAAGGGGAAGACGTGCGCGTCCACATCATCCGCCAGGCTCCGCGCCACGGCCAGAGAGCCGCGGATGGCCTCGCGGCACTCGGCCGGGAGGTCCCAGCGGAGGCGCTGGGGCGGCGGCAGCGAGGGATGAGGCTCGCCGCGGCAGTGGCCGTCCTCGGCATAGCCGAGCACGGGGCCGGGGTCCAGCGAGAGCACGTGCTCCCAGAGGTGGCCCACCACGGGCGCGTCGGCCCACGAGTGCTCGGCGTTGAGGCCCATGGTGCCGTTGGCGAACACCACCAGGTTGAAGGACTTGTCGAACCAGCGGTCGTGGCACTTGCCGTGCAGCAGTGCCTTGGCGAAGGCGTCGAGCGAGCGCACGGGGTCGTCGGCGTCGAAGCGCTGCTCCGTGTCGTCGAGCGTCATGAAGAAGGCCGCCTTCTCGACGGCGTCCAGTGAGCGCCGGTTCACGCCGCGCGCAAAGTGGGCGTTGCGCGCCGCGGCCCATGGCGCCCGCTCGCCGGCCGTGAGCGCCGCCAGGAACTCCTCGCCGTCCTGCGGCGGAGACTCGTCGGCCAGGATCCTGGCCATCTGCTGCTCGATCTCCCGCGGGTGCAGCAGCCGCCCGTCGTAGAAGAGCGTCACGCGGAAGTAGCGCCCGCGGTGGTACACGGCCACGTGCCGGCTCTCGGCCACGTGCTGGACGGCGTCGGCCTCGACGCCCGGCACGCGCGTCGTGTTGAACATGCGCTCGTATTGCGCCGAGCACGTGGGCACGGCGCCCTGCAGCACCATGAGCGGTGCCACCTGCGCGCGGTCCAGCGCGCGGCGGTATAGCATGATGGCATGGACAGCGTTGCCGGCACGCGCCGCCTGCACGCTCGTGGGGAACACGTACAGGAAGTCCATGGCGTAGTAGTTGCTGTTGACCATGATGGGCCCGCGGCCGTGCAGGTACACGTACTCCTCCCACCAGTCGCTCACGTAGTTGGACGCCCACCAGGCCTTGAGGCGCAGGTAGCGCTGCAGCCGGGGCGCCAGGCCGCGCTCGAAGTCGCCGGCCAGTGTTGCCATGCGCGCGTACTCGCCGTCGTCCAACAGCGGGCGCACCGACTCCAGGTAGCGGCGGCAGGTGTCTCGCACAGCCGGCACGGGCAGCCGCGGCAGCGACGTCTGGAAGCTGTACAACATGGGGTCGGTGCCGCCCGAGAGCAGGCGCACCAGGAGCACCCAGAGGCGCGTGCGCCAGGGCGGTGGGGCGCCGTGAGGGGCCTCGATCCAGCCGTGCCACGAGAGCATGCACCGCAGGGCGGTCCGCGCCGCCAGGACCACGCCGACCCACAGGCCGGTGCCCACCAGCACCCCGCCCAGCACATGCTGCACGTCCGCGGACACACGGGGGCACGACGACGACATGCGCTCCACGACGGCGCCCGGCAAGCGCCGGCCCAGCGCGGCGCACAGCCCCAGCGAGGGGTCGGCCACGCGCCGGTACCGGCAGCAGGACATGTAGCACGCCACCACCGCCGCCAGACCGGCGGGGCTTCCCGGGTACACGCCGGTCATCATACCGTTGCGGAAGCGGACGAAGCGCTTCTTCCACGAGTGGACGCCCGACAGGTAGATCTGACGCAGTGCCTCGTGGCTCATCTGGCAGTCGATGCCGTCGCCCGAGACGGTGAACTGGAAGGCCACCGCCTGGTGCGCTTCCGCCATTGTGTCGGGTTAATTAACAGAAGCCCGGCTGGCCCTCGGGATGTGCTCGTGGATCCGTACGGCTTGCCGAGGAACCGGGCCGATGCGACTCGTAAAAAAACCTCCTGCTGTTTAACTTAGAATGTATCCTAATGCAGCGGAGATGCTTGCTGGGCCAGGGGACGTGAGGCGAGATGAAAGGGTCTTGGCTTTGGGCCAGGGGACGTGAGGCGAGATGAAAGGGTCTTGGCTTTCCATAGCAGGCCTACGAGCTTGAACCACAACACATGGTTGTTGTTGTGAGCAGCGGAGATCAGCATACCTGGAACGGGCAGGTGGTATTTCAAGGGTTCAGTCTGTGACGTCAAGTCATCTGTGGTGATGTCAGCGCTGTGATGATGTCAGCACTTTTTTTCTTGGTGAATAACAATTTTATTCACAAAATGTGAAAGAAAATCACTCTCGTGTGAAGTGAGGGGCGCTCTTATCGACGTACTTCATCATACGTCACATTCCGTACTCTCAGCCAATCAAATCATCACATTCCGTGCTCTCAGCCAATCAAATCATCACATCCCGTGATCCCCAAACACGCATGCACGCACGAATGTGCACGCACGCACGCACACACACACACACACACACACACACACACACACACACACACACACACACACACACACACACACACACACACACACACACACACACACACACACACACACACACACAATGCTGTGCAGTGGTATACACATGCTAATGTAAGTCCACTGAAGCTCCAGTTCTTCTTATTTCAAGTCGCCTACAGTACCGGAGCATCTAAACCCATTATAGTAGCCTACAGTACCGGAGCATCTAAACCCATTATAGTAGCCTACAGTAGAGGAGCATCTAAACCCATTATAGTAGCCTACAGTAGAGGAGCATCTAAACCCATTATAGTAGCCTACAGTAGAGGAGCATCTAAACACATTATAGTAGCCTACAGTACCGGAGCATCTAAACCCATTATAGTAGCCTACAGTAGAGGAGCATCTAAACCCATTATAGTAGCCTACAGTAGAGGAGCATCTAAACCCATTATAGTAGCCTACAGTAGAGGAGCATCTAAACCCATTATAGTAGCCTACAGTACCGGAGCATCTAAACACATTATAGTAGCCTACAGTAGAGGAGCATCTAAACCCATTATAGTAGCCTACAGTAGAGGAGCATCTAAACCCATTATAGTAGCCTACAGTAGCGGAGCATCTAAACACATTATAGTAGCCTACAGTAGAGGAGCATCTAAACCCATTATAGTAGCCTACAGTACCGGAGCATCTAAACACATTATAGTAGCCTACAGTAGAGGAGCATCTAAACCCATTATAGTAGCCTACAGTAGAGGAGCATCTAAACCCATTATAGTAGCCTACAGTACCGGAGCATCTAAACCCATTATAGTAGTCTACAGTACCGGAGCATCTAAACACATTATAGTAGCCTACAGTACCGGAGCATCTAAACACATTATAGTAGCCTACAGTACCGGAGCATCTAAACCCATTATAGTAGCCTACAGTACCAGAGCATCTAAACCCATTATAGTAGCCTACAGTAGCGGAGCATCTAAACCCATTATAGTAGCCTACAGTACCGGAGCATCTAAACCCATTATAGTAGCCTACAGTACCGGAGCATCTAAACCCATTATAGTAGCCTACAGTACCAGAGCATCTAAACCCATTATAGTAGCCTACAGTACCGGAGCATCTAAACCCATTATAGTAGCCTACAGTAGAGGAGCATCTAAACCCATTATAGTAGCCTACAGTACCGGAGCATCTAAACCCATTATAGTAGCCTACAGTAGAGGAGCATCTAAACCCATTATAGTAGCCTACAGTACCAGAGCATCTAAACCCATTATAGTAGCCTACAGTAGAGGAGCATCTAAACCCATTATAGTAGCCTACAGTACCGGAGCATCTAAACACATTATAGTAGCCTACAGTACCGGAGCATCTAAACACATTATAGTAGCCTACAGTAGAGGAGCATCTAAACACATTATAGTAGCCTACAGTACCGGAGCATCTAAACACATTATAGTAGCCTACAGTACCGGAGCATCTAAACCCATTATAGTAGCCTACAGTAGAGGAGCATCTAAACCCATTATAGTAGCCTACAGTACCGGAGCATCTAAACACATTATAGTAGCCTACAGTACCGAAGCATCTAAACCCATTATAGTAGCCTACAGTAGAGGAGCATCTAAACACATTATAGTAGCCTACAGTACCGGAGCATCTAAACACATTATAGTAGCCTACAGTACCGGAGCATCTAAACCCATTATAGTAGCCTACAGTAGAGGAGCATCTAAACCCATTATAGTAGCCTACAGTACCGGAGCATCTAAACACATTATAGTAGCCTACAGTACCGAAGCATCTAAACACATTATAGTAGCCTACAGTAGCGGAGCATCTAAACCCATTATAGTAGCCTACAGTACCGGAGCATCTAAACCCATTATAGTAGTCTACAGTACCGGAGCATCTAAACCCATTATAGTAGCCTACAGTACCGGAGCATCTAAACACATTATAGTAGCCTACAGTAGCGGAGCATCTAAACCCATTATAGTAGCCTACAGTACCGGAGCATCTAAACCCATTATAGTAGCCTACAGTAGCGGAGCATCTAAACCCATTATAGTAGCCTACAGTAGCGGAGCATCTAAACCCATTATAGTAGCCTACAGTACCGGAGCATCTAAACCCATTATAGTAGCCTACAGTAGAGGAGCATCTAAACACATTATAGTAGCCTACAGTACCGGAGCATCTAAACCCATTATAGTAGCCTACAGTACCGGAGCATCTAAACACATTATAGTAGCCTACAGTAGCTCAGCATCTAAACCCATTATAGTAGCCTACAGTACCAGAGCATCTAAACCCATTATAGTAGCCTACAGTAGCTCAGCATCTAAACCCATTATAGTAGCCTACAGTACCAGAGCATCTAAACCCATTATAGTAGCCTACAGTAGAGGAGCATCTAAACCCATTATAGTAGCCTACAGTAGAGGAGCATCTAAACACATTATAGTAGCCTACAGTACCGGAGCATCTAAACCCATTATAGTAGCCTACAGTAGCTCAGCATCTAAACCCATTATAGTAGCCTACAGTACCAGAGCATCTAAACCCATTATAGTAGCCTACAGTACCGGAGCATCTAAACCCATTATAGTAGCCTAGCGGAGCATCTAAACCCATTATAGTAGCCTACAGTACCGGAGCATCTAAACCCATTATAGTAGCCTACAGTACCGGAGCATCTAAACACATTATAGTAGCCTACAGTACCGGAGCATCTAAACCCATTATAGTAGCCTACAGTACCGGAGCATCTAAACCCATTATAGTAGCCTACAGTACCGGAGCAACTAAACCCATTATAGTAGCCTACAGTACCGGAGCATCTAAACACATTATAGTAGCCTACAGTACCGGAGCAACTAAACCCATTATAGTAGCCTACAGTACCGGAGCATCTAAACCCATTATAGTAGCCTACAGTACCGGAGCAACTAAACCCATTATAGTAGCCTACAGTACCGGAGCATCTAAACACATTATAGTAGCCTACAGTAGCGGAGCATCTAAACCCATTATAGTAGCCTACAGTACCGGAGCATCTAAACCCATTATAGTAGCCTACAGTACCGGAGCATCTAAACCCATTATAGTAGCCTAGCGGAGCATCTAAACACATTATAGTAGCCTACAGTAGAGGAGCATCTAAACACATTATAGTAGCCTACAGTAGAGGAGCATCTAAACCCATTATAGTAGCCTACAGTAGAGGAGCATCTAAACCCATTATAGTAGCCTACAGTACCGGAGCATCTAAACACATTATAGTAGCCTACAGTAGAGGAGCATCTAAACACATTATAGTAGCCTACAGTACCGGAGCATCTAAACCCATTATAGTAGCCTACAGTACCGGAGCATCTAAACCCATTATAGTAACCTACAGTAGAGGAGCATCTAAACACATTATAGTAGCCTACAGTAGCGGAGCATCTAAACCCATTATAGTAGCCTACAGTACCGGAGCATCTAAACACATTATAGTAGCCTACAGTACCGGAGCATCTAAACACATTATAGTAGCCTACAGTAGCGGAGCATCTAAACCCATTATAGTAGCCTACAGTACCGGAGCATCTAAACACATTATAGTAGCCTACAGTACCGGAGCATCTAAACACATTATAGTAGCCTACAGTACCGGAGCATCTAAACCCATTATAGTAGCCTACAGTAGAGGAGCATCTAAACCCATTATAGTAGCCTACAGTAGAGGAGCATCTAAACCCATTATAGTAGCCTACAGTAGAGGAGCATCTAAACACATTATAGTAGCCTACAGTACCGGAGCATCTAAACACATTATAGTAGCCTAGCGGAGCATCTAAACACATTATAGTAGCCTACAGTAGAGGAGCATCTAAACCCATTATAGTAGCCTACAGTAGAGGAGCATCTAAACCCATTATAGTAGCCTACAGTAGAGGAGCATCTAAACACATTATAGTAGCCTAGCGGAGCATCTAAACACATTATAGTAGCCTACAGTACCGGAGCATCTAAACACATTATAGTAGCCTACAGTAGAGGAGCATCTAAACCCATTATAGTAGCCTACAGTACCGGAGCATCTAAACACATTATAGTAGCCTACAGTACCGGAGCATCTAAACCCATTATAGTAGCCTACAGTACCGGAGCATCTAAACCCATTATAGTAGCCTACAGTAGAGGAGCATCTAAACCCATTATAGTAGCCTACAGTACCGGAGCATCTAAACCCATTATAGTAGCCTACAGTACCGGAGCATCTAAACCCATTATAGTAGCCTACAGTACCGGAGCATCTAAACACATTATAGTAGCCTACAGTACCGGAGCATCTAAACACATTATAGTAGCCTACAGTACCGGAGCATCTAAACCCATTATAGTAGCCTACAGTAGCGGAGCATCTAAACCCATTATAGTAACCTACAGTACCGGAGCATCTAAACCCATTATAGTAGCCTACAGTACCGGAGCATCTAAACCCATTATAGTAGCCTACAGTACCGGAGCATCTAAACCCATTATAGTAGCCTACAGTACCGGAGCATCTAAACCCATTATAGTAACCTACAGTACCGGAGCATCTAAACCCATTATAGTAGCCTACAGTAGAGGAGCATCTAAACCCATTATAGTAGCCTACAGTACCGGAGCATCTAAACCCATTATAGTAGCCTACAGTAGAGGAGCATCTAAACCCATTATAGTAGCCTACAGTACCGGAGCATCTAAACCCATTATAGTAGCCTACAGTAGAGGAGCATCTAAACCCATTATAGTAGCCTACAGTACCGGAGCATCTAAACCCATTATAGTAGCCTACAGTACCGGAGCATCTAAACACATTATAGTAGCCTACAGTAGAGGAGCATCTAAACCCATTATAGTAGCCTACAGTACCGGAGCATCTAAACCCATTATAGTAGCCTACAGTACCAGAGCATCTAAACCCATTATAGTAGCCTACAGTACCGGAGCATCTAAACCCATTATAGTAGCCTACAGTAGAGGAGCATCTAAACCCATTATAGTAGCCTACAGTAGTGGAGCATCTAAACCCATTATAGTAGCCTACAGTAGAGGAGCATCTAAACCCATTATAGTAGCCTACAGTACCGGAGCATCTAAACCCATTATAGTAGCCTACAGTACCGGAGCATCTAAACCCATTATAGTAGCCTACAGTAGAGGAGCATCTAAACCCATTATAGTAGCCTACAGTAGAGGAGCATCTAAACCCATTATAGTAGCCTACAGTACCGGAGCATCTAAACCCATTATAGTAGCCTACAGTAGAGGAGCATCTAAACCCATTATAGTAGCCTACAGTAGCGGAGCATCTAAACACATTATAGTAGCCTACAGTACCGGAGCATCTAAACCCATTATAGTAGCCTACAGTACCGGAGCATCTAAACACATTATAGTAGCCTACAGTACCGGAGCATCTAAACACATTATAGTAGCCTACAGTAGAGGAGCATCTAAACCCATTATAGTAGCCTACAGTACCGGAGCATCTAAACCCATTATAGTAGCCTACAGTACCGGAGCATCTAAACCCATTATAGTAGCCTACAGTAGAGGAGCATCTAAACCCATTATAGTAGCCTACAGTAGAGGAGCATCTAAACCCATTATAGTAGCCTACAGTAGAGGAGCATCTAAACCCATTATAGTAGCCTACAGTACCGGAGCATCTAAACACATTATAGTAGCCTACAGTAGAGGAGCATCTAAACCCATTATAGTAGCCTACAGTACCGGAGCATCTAAACCCATTATAGTAGCCTACAGTAGAGGAGCATCTAAACCCATTATAGTAGCCTACAGTAGAGGAGCATCTAAACACATTATAGTAGCCTACAGTAGAGGAGCATCTAAACACATTATAGTAGCCTACAGTAGCGGAGCATCTAAACCCATTATAGTAGCCTACAGTACCGGAGCATCTAAACACATTATAGTAGCCTACAGTAGAGGAGCATCTAAACCCATTATAGTAGCCTACAGTAGAGGAGCATCTAAACACATTATAGTAGCCTACAGTAGAGGAGCATCTAAACCCATTATAGTAGCCTACAGTACCAGAGCATCTAAACCCATTATAGTAGCCTACAGTACCAGAGCATCTAAACCCATTATAGTAGCCTACAGTACCGGAGCATCTAAACCCATTATAGTAGCCTACAGTAGAGGAGCATCTAAACCCATTATAGTAGCCTACAGTACCGGAGCATCTAAACCCATTATAGTAGCCTACAGTACCAGAGCATCTAAACACATTATAGTAGCCTACAGTACCGGAGCATCTAAACCCATTATAGTAGCCTACAGTAGAGGAGCATCTAAACCCATTATAGTAGCCTACAGTAGAGGAGCATCTAAACCCATTATAGTAGCCTACAGTAGAGGAGCATCTAAACCCATTATAGTAGCCTACAGTACCGGAGCATCTAAACCCATTATAGTAGCCTACAGTACAGTAGAGGAGCATCTAAACCCATTATAGTAGCCTACAGTACCAGAGCATCTAAACCCATTATAGTAGCCTACAGTACCGGAGCATCTAAACCCATTATAGTAGCCTACAGTACCGGAGCATCTAAACACATTATAGTAGCCTACAGTACCGGAGCATCTAAACCCATTATAGTAGCCTACAGTACCGGAGCATCTAAACCCATTATAGTAGCCTACAGTACCGGAGCATCTAAACACATTATAGTAGCCTACAGTAGAGGAGCATCTAAACACATTATAGTAGCCTACAGTACCGGAGCATCTAAACCCATTATAGTAGCCTACAGTACCGGAGCATCTAAACCCATTATAGTAGCCTACAGTACCAGAGCATCTAAACACATTATAGTAGCCTACAGTACCGGAGCATCTAAACCCATTATAGTAGCCTACAGTAGAGGAGCATCTAAACCCATTATAGTAGCCTACAGTACCGGAGCATCTAAACACATTATAGTAGCCTACAGTACCGGAGCATCTAAACCCATTATAGTAGCCTACAGTACCGGAGCATCTAAACCCATTATAGTAGCCTACAGTACCGGAGCATCTAAACCCATTATAGTAGCCTACAGTACCGGAGCATCTAAACCCATTATAGTAGCCTACAGTACCAGAGCATCTAAACCCATTATAGTAGCCTACAGTACCAGAGCATCTAAACCCATTATAGTAGCCTACAGTAGTGGAGCATCTAAACACATTATAGTAGCCTACAGTACCGGAGCATCTAAACCCATTATAGTAGCCTACAGTACAGGAGCATCTAAACCCATTATAGTAGCCTACAGTACCGGAGCATCTAAACACATTATAGTAGCCTACAGTAGCGGAGCATCTAAACCCATTATAGTAGCCTACAGTACCGGAGCATCTAAACCCATTATAGTAGCCTACAGTACCGGAGCATCTAAACCCATTATAGTAGCCTACAGTACCGGAGCATCTAAACCCATTATAGTAGCCTACAGTACCGGAGCATCTAAACCCATTATAGTAGCCTACAGTACCGGAGCATCTAAACCCATTACAGTAGCCTACAGTAGTGGAGCATCTAAACCCATTATAGTAGCCTACAGTACCGGAGCATCTAAACCCATTATAGTAGCCTACAGTACCGGAGCATCTAAACCCATTATAGTAGCCTACAGTACCGGAGCATCTAAACCCATTATAGTAGCCTACAGTACCGGAGCATCTAAACCCATTATAGTAGCCTACAGTACCGGAGCATCTAAACCCATTATAGTAGCCTACAGTACCGGAGCATCTAAACCCATTATAGTAGCCTACAGTACCGGAGCATCTAAACCCATTACAGTAGCCTACAGTAGCGGA
Source organism: Electrona antarctica (assembly GCF_951216825.1). Classification (NCBI taxonomy): domain Eukaryota; kingdom Metazoa; phylum Chordata; class Actinopteri; order Myctophiformes; family Myctophidae; genus Electrona; species Electrona antarctica. The sequence continues at coordinate 54,264,849 of NC_136811.1, read as the reverse complement.
GCATCTAAACCCATTATAGTAGCCTACAGTAGCGGAGCATCTAAACCCATTATAGTAGCCTACAGTACCGGAGCATCTAAACCCATTATAGTAGCCTACAGTACCGGAGCATCTAAACCCATTATAGTAGCCTACAGTACCGGAGCATCTAAACCCATTATAGTAGCCTACAGTACCGGAGCATCTAAACCCATTATAGTAGCCTACAGTACCGGAGCATCTAAACCCATTATAGTAGCCTACAGTACCGGAGCATCTAAACCCATTATAGTAGCCTACAGTACCGGAGCATCTAAACCCATTATAGTAGCCTACAGTACCGGAGCATCTAAACACATTATAGTAGCCTACAGTACCGGAGCATCTAAACCCATTATAGTAGCCTACAGTACCGGAGCATCTAAACCCATTATAGTAGCCTACAGTAGCGGAGCATCTAAACCCATTATAGTAGCCTACAGTACCGGAGCATCTAAACATATTATAGTAGCCTACAGTACCGGAGCATCTAAACCCATTATAGTAGCCTACAGTAGTGCAGCATCTAAACACATTATAGTAGCCTACAGTACCGGAGCATCTAAACCCATTATAGTAGCCTACAGTACCGGAGCATCTAAACCCATTATAGTAGCCTACAGTACCGGAGCATCTAAACCCATTATAGTAGCCTACAGTAGTGGAGCATCTAAACCCATTATAGTAGCCTACAGTACCGGAGCATCTAAACCCATTATAGTAGCCTACAGTAGTGGAGCATCTAAACACATTATAGTAGCCTACAGTAGCGGAGCATCTAAACCCATTATAGTAGCCTACAGTACCGGAGCATCTAAACCCATTATAGTAGCCTACAGTAGCGGAGCATCTAAACCCATTATAGTAGCCTACAGTAGCGGAGCATCTAAACCCATTATAGTAGCCTACAGTAGCGGAGCATCTAAACCCATTATAGTAGCCTACAGTAGCGGAGCATCTAAACCCATTATAGTAGCCTACAGTACCGGAGCATCTAAACCCATTATAGTAGCCTACAGTACCGGAGCATCTAAACCCATTATAGTAGCCTACAGTACCGGAGCATCTAAACCCATTATAGTAGCCTACAGTAGCGGAGCATCTAAACCCATTATAGTAGCCTACAGTAGAGGAGCATCTAAACCCATTATAGTAGCCTACAGTACCGGAGCATCTAAACCCATTATAGTAGCCTACAGTAGAGGAGCATCTAAACCCATTATAGTAGCCTACAGTACCGGAGCATCTAAACCCATTATAGTAGCCTACAGTACCGGAGCATCTAAACACATTATAGTAGCCTACAGTACCGGAGCATCTAAACATATTATAGTAGCCTACAGTACCGGAGCATCTAAACCCATTATAGTAGCCTACAGTAGTGGAGCATCTAAACACATTATAGTAGCCTACAGTACCGGAGCATCTAAACCCATTATAGTAGCCTACAGTAGAGGAGCATCTAAACCCATTATAGTAGCCTACAGTACCGGAGCATCTAAACCCATTATAGTAGCCTACAGTACCGGAGCATCTAAACCCATTATAGTAGCCTACAGTACCGGAGCATCTAAACCCATTATAGTAGCCTACAGTACCGGAGCATCTAAACCCATTATAGTAGCCTACAGTACCGGAGCATCTAAACCCATTATAGTAGCCTACAGTACCGGAGCATCTAAACACATTATAGTAGCCTACAGTAGAGGAGCATCGAAACCCATTATAGTAGCCTACAGTACCGGAGCATCTAAACCCATTATAGTAGCCTACAGTACCGGAGCATCTAAACCCATTATAGTAGCCTACAGTACCAGAGCATCTAAACCCATTATAGTAGCCTACAGTAGAGGAGCATCTAAACCCATTATAGTAGCCTACAGTACCGGAGCATCCAAACCCATTATAGTAGCCTACAGTACCGGAGCATCTAAACCCATTATAGTAGCCTACAGTAGTGGAGCATCTAAACACATTATAGTAGCCTACAGTACCGGAGCATCTAAACCCATTATAGTAGCCTACAGTACCGGAGCATCTAACCCCATTATAGTAGCCTACAGTAGAGGAGCATCTAAACACATTATAGTAGCCTACAGTACCGGAGCATCTAAACCCATTATAGTAGCCTACAGTAGCGGAGCATCTAAACCCATTATAGTAGTCTACAGTACCGGAGCATCCAAACCCATTATAGTAGCCTACAGTACCGGAGCATCTAACCCCATTATAGTAGCCTACAGTACCGGAGCATCTAAACCCATTATAGTAGCCTACAGTAGAGGAGCATCTAAACACATTATAGTAGCCTACAGTACCGGAGCATCTAAACCCATTATAGTAGCCTACAGTAGAGGAGCATCTAAACACATTATAGTAGCCTACAGTAGAGGAGCATCTAAACCCATTATAGTAGCCTACAGTACCGGAGCATCTAAACCCATTATAGTAGCCTACAGTACCGGAGCATCTAAACCCATTATAGTAGCCTACAGTACCGGAGCATCTAAACCCATTATAGTAGCCTACAGTACCGGAGCATCTAAACCCATTATAGTAGCCTACAGTAGAGGAGCATCTAAACCCATTATAGTAGCCTACAGTACCGGAGCATCTAAACCCATTATAGTAGCCTACAGTACCGGAGCATCTAAACCCATTATAGTAGCCTACAGTAGAGGAGCATCTAAACACATTATAGTAGCCTACAGTAGAGGAGCATCTAAACCCATTATAGTAGCCTACAGTACCGGAGCATCTAAACCCATTATAGTAGCCTACAGTACCGGAGCATCTAAACCCATTATAGTAGCCTACAGTAGAGGAGCATCTAAACCCATTATAGTAGCCTACAGTACCGGAGCATCTAAACCCATTATAGTAGCCTACAGTACCGGAGCATCTAAACCCATTATAGTAGCCTACAGTAGAGGAGCATCTAAACACATTATAGTAGCCTACAGTAGAGGAGCATCTAAACCCATTATAGTAGCCTACAGTACCGGAGCATCTAAACCCATTATAGTAGCCTACAGTACCGGAGCATCTAAACCCATTATAGTAGCCTACAGTACCGGAGCATCTAAACCCATTATAGTAGCCTACCGGAGCATCTAAACCCATTATAGTAGCCTACAGTAGAGGAGCATCTAAACACATTATAGTAGCCTACAGTACCGGAGCATCTAAACCCATTATAGTAGCCTACAGTAGCGGAGCATCTAAACCCATTATAGTAGTCTACAGTACCGGAGCATCCAAACCCATTATAGTAGCCTACAGTACCGGAGCATCTAAACCCATTATAGTAGTCTACAGTACCGGAGCATCCAAACCCATTATAGTAGCCTACAGTACCGGAGCATCCAAACCCATTATAGTAGCCTACAGTACCGGAGCATCTAAACCCATTATAGTAGCCTACAGTACCGGAGCATCTAAACCCATTATAGTAGCCTACAGTAGTGGAGCATCTAAACACATTATAGTAGCCTACAGTACCGGAGCATCTAAACACATTATAGTAGCCTACAGTACCGGAGCATCTAAACCCATTATAGTAGCCTACAGTACCGGAGCATCTAAACCCATTATAGTAGCCTACAGTACCGGAGCATCTAAACCCATTATAGTAGCCTACAGTACCGGAGCATCCAAACCCATTATAGTAGCCTACAGTACCGGAGCATCCAAACCCATTATAGTAGCCTACAGTACCGGAGCATCCAAACCCATTATAGTAGCCTACAGTACCGGAGCATCTAAACCCATTATAGTAGCCTACAGTACCGGAGCATCTAAACCCATTATAGTAGCCTACAGTAGTGGAGCATCTAAACACATTATAGTAGCCTACAGTAGCGGAGCATCTAAACCCATTATAGTAGCCTACAGTAGTGGAGCATCTAAACACATTATAGTAGCCTACAGTAGCGGAGCATCTAAACCCATTATAGTAGCCTACAGTACCGGAGCATCTAAACACATTATAGTAGCCTACAGCAGGGGTTCTCAACGTTTTTGGCCAGGGACCCCCGGAAATGCTTTGGCAATGTCTCGGGACCCCCGCCCCGCCCCCTCCCGACCCCCAATATAAATTGACTGCTACAATAACCTTAAACCATTTTGGGCGGGAACCCCTTTTGGTGTTTTAAGCATTGTTATAATTTAGCTATTGAAAAATAGCAGATCTACAAGCTCATAGCGCGCCACCGAGTGGCGCGCTATGAGCTTGCAGGTCTGCTATTTTTGAAAAATCGTGAAAATAGATTATTATTATTTTTTTTTTTTTTAATTTTTTGGAAAAAATGTTGGGGACCCCCTAAAATAATTTGGCGACCCCCCGAGGGGTCGCGACCCACAGGTTGAGAACCCTGGCCTACAGTAGCGGAGCATCTAAACACATTATAGTACGGCAGCCGACAGGCTTCTTTTGTTTAAAGGACCTATAACATAACATTCAACTTTTTCCATTTCTTTTGTGTTTTTGAGGCTCCCATATGTGTTTTCTATCCCCACAAATAACCAATTTTGAACAATCAGGCTTTCATATCATATGGGTGCTTTCATGGAAATTGCTCTCAGGAACAGCTCAACTGATTTTGTCCTCATCGTGATGTCATCAATGTCACCCTACTTTGTATAATTCCTCCTCTTTCAGTCTTCAGTTCCAAATTTGCATTTCCACATTGTTTACAATGTCCACCACTGTTGATTTTCCAAACCATTAGATATAACTTTGAGGGACATAGACAATATGATATTAAATATTAAAAGCAGTTTTAAAATGCATGTTATTTGCACTTTAAAGTGGTACATTTGGTAGGCCTATATAGTCTTTTTTTTATTGGCCTAAAATATTGTCTATATACATTCAGATTCATGAATCCACTTGCTAAAACATGAATCAATTTGGGGCGGGAACCCCTTTTGGTGTTTTAAAGCATTATGTTATAATTTAGCTATTGAAAAATAGCAGATCTACAAGCTCATAGCGCGCCACCGAGTGGCGCGCTACGAGCTTGTAGGTCTGCTATTTTTGAAAAATCGTGAAAATATTTATTTCAGAAAACTGGAGGATTCAGAAGACATTTTTTTAAATGTCGACGTCAGGCCTAAATGGGTTAATATTTGGTCTAGCATTGCAGATATGGTCAAGGACATGATTTAGTCCATTATTCTCCTATAGCACATGTGGTAGGAATCTTAGCACAGGTGTGCATTTTGTGGCATCTTTGGTCCCGGGGGGAGGGGTGGGTGGGATTGTTTGTTTGTTGTTTGTGTTCCTTTTCTCTTGCTGTTTGTATGTGTATTACTTGTTATCTTTATTCATTCATGACGTTAACATGTTTGATTGTGCTATTTTGTCTTAAAGGAGAATTCCATGCTAGAAGGCTTTTTTACCTTTCTTACCTTTCTTTGTAGTCGTTACGTCCCCACCAAAGAGGTCCAGGTGTTTTTTTGTGCAAAAACTCCTTATTGGCTATTTCCCCTACCATAAGCCCTCAATGAATTGCATTGAATTGAATGGGGCTATGGGGTGTTGTGCTTATTTCCATCGAAATAAGTAGTAAAGTGTGCCGCTTGGGATATTATTTACATTATGAAGAGAGGATATATACAAAAAAATCACACCCGTGTGAACTGAGTGGTGTAAGGTCATATATAGCCTGTCTGACGTAATGAAATCATGTCTGACGTAATGAAATCACACCCGGGTGAACAGGGTGAACATAGCAACCATGCTAATTTTTTCTGCACAAACAAAGCCAGTTGTAGGAGTGGTTTACACCACTCAACAAACAAAGCCAGTTGTAGGAGTGGTTTACACCACTCAAAAATAATATTTTTTGCGAATAAAGCGAATTAGCACAACACCGCGCCCCTCACTTCACACAGGTGTGATCTTTTTGGGGGCGATAGCCCCTCCTATGTCCAGCTTTTATTTTAAGTGTTTGTGTAAACACAAACATTGAAGACGAAGGTGAGGACGTAAATTCTGATGATATATGATGATGTACGATGATATGAGCGCCCCTCACTTCACACGGGTGTGATTTTTTTTAATACGATTGTTTTTGAGGGGCGCTAGTCCTATATTCTGCTTTTAGTGAATATAGGAAACTTCGTCCTACACAAACATTAAACTCCCATTGACAATGAATGGATAATTTTACGTCAGTGTCTGAGCAAGTAGGCATTTCAGCTATTAGTGTAGATTTTTGTCTTACACAAACATTAAATTCCCTTTGACAATGAAGGGAGAATTTACATAATAGTCAGGGAATGTTATCAGAATACCGGTAATGTCAAATCTGGGAATAAATTCCATACCAAGAATTTTCTTTGTGTTTGTTTGTAAAGGCGTCTACTAACATATCCCACATTGGTTTCTAGTGTTTGTAAAGGCGTCTACTAACATATCCCACATTGGTTTCTAGTGTTTGTAAAGGCGTCTACTAACATATCCCACATTGGTTTCTAGTGTTTGTAAAGGCGTCTACTAACATATCCCACATTGGTTTCTAGTGTTTGTAAAGGCGTCTACTAACATATCCCACATTGGTTTCTAGTGTTTGTAAAGGCGTCTACTAACATATCCCACATTGGTTTCTAGTGTTTGTAAAGGCGTCTACTAACATATCCCACATTGGTTTCTAGTGTTTGTAAAGGCGTCTACTAACATATCCCACATTGGTTTCTAGTGTTTGTAAAGGCGTCTACTAACATATCCCACATTGGTTTCTAGTGTTTGTAAAGGCGTCTACTAACATATCCCACATTGGTTTCTAGTGTTTGTAAAGGCGTCTACTAACATATCCCACATTGGTTTCTAGTGTTTGTAAAGGCGTCTACTAACATATCCCACATTGGTTTCTATTCAAGCACCCTAGGGAAACCTTTGACAGCTGCTGAACGTTGGGGTACCATTAACACCCCCAACGCCCAGGACGAAGTTCTTTGTCCTTTCAACGCCCGACGCCCGACGCCCATGACGAAGTATTGTCCAAAAGACGAAGTTTATTGATATGAGAACGGATCGCATCGCTCCACAGCCTAGGAGCGCCTGTTGGGCAATCCTCAATGTTGCGTAAGAGTGAGACGTCATCGAAAAACTCCCTCCCCTGTTTAGCCGACGAAAACGAAAATCTTAAAACATGAATAACTCGCGATCTAAATCATCCCGTCTAATTATGAAAAAATATCCTGTGTTAGACAGCCCTCCACACTCCAGTCACGATAGATGTATTCTTACCTCCCGTTGTTGTCGATCGACTCTAGAGTGGTGTGGCTATTGTTAGCTGCTACACACACATTCACAACAACATCCGGTCCATCGGTAAAAGTGGTCCGTGTTTATAAATCGAATGGGCGCTATAATGTAATGGATTAAATAACCCTTAACTTAACTATAATGTAATGGATTAAATAACCCCGGGCAATGAAAGTGTTTTAACAACCAATATATGTTCTAAATTGCATTATACTTTAAGTAGCATGTGACGTGTCAAACTAGGGGTTTTTCATGATTCTGAACCCATTTCAAGCGTTAGTTTTGCACAAAAAAACACTCATTGGGCTAAAAACAGCCGTCATCACAAATGTGATGAGGTCAGCACATTTGGGTGATTTTGAAAACCCCCCGTTCCGCCCCGGTAACAAGATGTGCACATGCACGCACTACAGTGGGGGGACACGCAAGGCCAACAACACGCATACCAAGGCCCGCCCCCCGCTCGATCATGATTGGCGGAAGGCCCCTCTCTATCCTGATTGGATGAAGGCTGAGCCACCTAGCCAAAAACAAAACCTAAGGTTTTTTGACCCCAGGGGTTAACTGGGGACAGGGAGGAACTCCTTATATGGTCAACACACTCTATAGTAGGGAGGATCATCACAACAAAACAAAAACAATAAGTGATATTTGAATTAAGTGAAATCACTGAATATACCTTTAAGAAAACCACCAATAAAGTGAAATTTTAGTTTGTTTTCACACAGGTGTGATTTTTTAAATTCTGCAACTGCTGCAGCTCCTGCAAGCGCATCACTCACACATCTGGTTCAACAACAAAATATATATTAAAGTCTAACTCATCAGCTGTGGCGTTCCACAAGGAAGCATACCAGGGACTCTACTGTTCCTAATGTAAACGACATGACATCAGCTTGTGACTGCAATTTGTTCCTGTTCGCAGATGACTCAGCACTGCTGGTCTCGGACAGGAACAAACTGCAGGTTGAAAAGGCCCTCAGCTCTGAACTCTGTAGAATCTGCACCTGGCTCGCTGATAACAAACTAATTTACACCCATGGGAAAAACTGAATCCATTCTCTTTGGAACCTAGGTTCCATCCTGGAGGCTAATCTTTCCGTGATAAAATGGCCACCAACGTAATCAAAAAAGTCAACCAGGGACAAATTATCCATTGGGCCAGTGGGGCCGTGGCCAAGGGGCCCTTGGCTCTCAGGGGCCCTTCGGGGAAATTGGGCCGTGCGGTACTAGGTTTCAAACCCCTTTAATACCCTAACAGGGGCCCTCGTGTAGGTTTCTTGACTATGCATGCACCTCCTGGTACCACAGCACCTCTAAGGCCCTTAAAACAAGGCTCGCTCCAGCAACTGGTCAGGCTACTACTACAGCATTTTGTAATGGGTCTGGTCCACAAGATTGGTTACACCACCAAGATACCCACCCATGTACCTGTCTAAATACTTACCGCAATCCACGCATGTTACAATAGAAACGCTGGCCAGGTGCCAAAGATGAGGGACAAATGAAAGAATAAATAACCGTGGGCGCATCCATGTGCACATCGCGTGCACGTCAGATAAAAAAAAATAAAGAATAAGAAAAAAGAATATATATATATATGTTTTTATTTTTAATATTTTTGAAATAACGTAAAATTACGTCTTGGCACAGGGGGTTTTACTGCCTAAAACGTAACCAAACGTTCCTGGCACAGATTGTAACGAAGTACACATGAGGGAGCGCAACCCAGATTCGGCACAAACAAGGGACTAAACTAATTTCGCTCCTATGCCACCAAACTGTGGAACGCCCTACCAACAGTCATTAAGACATGTGAATCCCTTGACTCCTTCAAAACTGATCTCAAAGGGAACCTACGGACGGCTGCAATTCGAAAGTGGCCCCCGTCAAAATCTGAATATATTGGCACACCCCAGACGTCGTGTGGTCCAGTCAGGTCAGGTCCGTCCTCAGGCGGACAAAGTCCCCCTATAGCGTGTCGCATTCTGAGTGAGGACGCTCTGGCGGTAACGGGCCGCCGCCGCCAGGCGCAGGTCCCGCCAGATGTCCAGCATCTCGGCGGGCGTGACGCCGTGAGAGGCAACCAGGCGGCTGTCGCTGTCAAAGGGCCTGTAGTGGAACAGGGAGGGGCTTGGCGGCGGCGTGATGGGGACGCGCAGCCTGTCCAGCACCATGCCCACGTACACGTCCTCGAAGGGGAAGCGAGGAACGCCCAGCGAGCCGCTGTAGATCCGCGTCGCCAAGTCTCCCGAGAACACGTAGCCCACTCCTCCGCAGTAGTCGGGGTACGTCTCGCTCGGGTACTCCTCTTCGGACACGTACCACTTGTGGGCTTTGTCTCGGATCGGCCTGCTACCCTTACGGAAGTGGCCCGTGAACACGTTCCCCCTGGGCTTCACGTCGGGCCAGCGGAGCAGCTCGTGCACGAGGTACTCGGTGTTGATGAAGACGTCGCTGTCGGTCTTCATGACGTAGGCGGCCCGCGGGCAGTGGCGCGCCACCCAGTTCAGGCCCATCAGGGTCTTGGTGGTCAGGTTGCGGTAGGAGTCCACAAAGTCCTGCTGCAGGATGTCCCCGTACCTCAGGCTCTCCTCCTCTAGGGCGCCGTCCTCCTCCCCCCCCTCCTTCACCCCCAGCAGGAACAGCCGCACCACCCGCGGGCCCGCCGCCCCTTCCCCCCTCTGCAGAGGGCTCTCCGCGCCCCACGTCCGCCGTATGGCGTCGCGGCGCTCCACCTGATGAGCCTCAGCGGTTATCAGCAGCACCAGGAACGGTGGCTCCTCCTCCTCTCCCGCCGGGCATTTGTTCTCCTCGTTGATGATGTAGCGGAACGGCCCGGCGGCGGGCAGCGTGCCGTTGGGCCAGAGATCGCCGCCCGGTGAACCAGCCGTCTCGATCCAGCCGCTTATATTGTAGTGTATTTTGTAGTGCGGCCAGCCGTGACGATGGGCCACGAAGGCGAGGATCCCTAGGAGACACGGCACAAGTACGGCGGCGACGATGCGCGCTCGACGGCAGCTTCTTCTCCCCCGGCTCATGGCGGTCTGGCCTGGCTGGGCCCACGGCAACTCGGACAGCACGAGACCTCGCATGGATTAACCTTCAAAGCAGCAGAAGTAGAGTCAACGTATAAAAATTGACCGACAATAAGGATGTCGCCGCCGCCTGCATTTATAAACGCTCTTGACGAGGGAGTGTCGTCGTCATCCACCCTGACATCACCCTGAGTCAATCCGTATTAAATCTGCACGAATTTGTCGCGGCGATTATTGCTTGCGCGCAAGCAGAGCACGCAAGTATTGTGATCGTGCTGGTATACGAATGCACGTGTATACTGCATTCCGGGGCGGCGGTGGCTCAGGGGTAGAGTTTCCAGATGGTAACCGCAAGGTCGCCAGTTCGAACCTGGGCTCCCCCAGAGTTAGTGTCGAAGTGTCCTTGAGCAAGACACTGAACCCCTAATTGCTCCTGATGTGCTGGTTGGTGCCTTGCATGGTTTCCGCCGCCATCAGTGTATGAATGTGTGTGTGAATGGGTGAATGTAATGCACAATCTATGTAAAGCTATATAAATGCACCATTTACCATTTATACTGCTGCTTGGTAGGTATTGAATGGTGACGTAATTAAGATGTGTATCAATGCCGGGTTATGACTGGCTTTTGATGGTGACGTACTGTAATAAAGATAGGTTTCATACATGTATACATACAGGCCTTATACCTTTAATTCACCCGACACTGAAACATATCCTAATTACGTCACCATCGACAGCCAGTTATAACCCGACATTGAAACATGTCTTAATTATCTGTCTAAAAACCTGGAAGAGACGCCGACAGACAGCGGCTTTTGGCCGTGCATGGAATCTTAGGTGTGCCCAGACAGATTGAGGGGATTATGTTATAAATTAATTTTAGGTGTGCCCAGACAGATTGAGGGGATTATGTTATAAATGAATCGTAGGTGTGCCCAGACAGATTGAGGGGATTATGTTATAAATGAATCGTAGGTGTGCCCAGACAGATTGAGGGGATTATGTTATAAATTAATCGTAGGTGTGCCCAGACAGATTGAGGGGATTATGTTATAAATTAATTTTAGGTGTGCCCAGACAGATTGAGGGGATTATGTTATAAATTAATTTTAGGTGTGCCCAGACAGATTGAGGGGATTATGTTATAAATTAATCGTAGGTGTGCCCAGACAGATTGAGGGGATTATGTTATAAATTAATCGTAGGTGTGCCCAGACAGATTGAGGGGATTATGTTATAAATTAATTTTAGGTGTGCCCAGACAGATTGAGGGGATTATGTTATAAATTAATCTTAGGTGTGCCCAGACAGATTGAGGGGATTATGTTATAAATTAATCGTAGGTGTGCCCAGACAGATTGAGGGGATTATGTTATAAATGAATCGTAGGTGTGCCCAGACAGATTGAGGGGATTATGTTATAAATTAATCTTAGGTGTGCCCAGACAGATTGAGGGGATTATGTTATAAATTAATCGTAGGTGTGCCCAGACAGATTGAGGGGATTATGTTATAAATTAATCGTAGGTGTGCCCAGACAGATTGAGGGGATTATGTTATAAATTAATCGTAGGTGTGCCCAGACAGATTGAGGGGATTATGTTATAAATTAATCGTAGGTGTGCCCAGACAGATTGAGGGGATTATGTTATAAATTAATCGTAGGTGTGCCCAGACAGATTGAGGGGATTATGTTATAAATTAATCTTAGGTGTGCCCAGACAGATTGAGGGGATTATGTTATAAATTAATTTTAGGTGTGCCCAGACAGATTGAGGGGATTATGTTATAAATTAATTTTAGGTGTGCCCAGACAGATTGAGGGGATTATGTTATAAATTAATCTTAGGTGTGCCCAGACAGATTGAGGGGATTATGTTATAAATTAATCGTAGGTGTGCCCAGACAGATTGAGGGGATTATGTTATAGGCCAGTCAATCTAAGAAAAAACATCACACCCGTGTGAAGTGAGGGGCGCTCTTGTCACCGTACGTCATCATGCATCATCTCATACTGGCCAATCAGTAGAGCTTTGATATCTTCTGGCCAAGCTCCCTTATTGGCCAAGCACTCCCACCGGCATGTGATTGGTTAGCCCATTTGCTCGTCTACGTATGACGTACATTTTCCCTTCCTTGTCAGCATTTAATATTTTTATGTTTAATTTACGTCATATTTGGCAGAATTTTGACCTAATTTCTCCTTTCATTGTCAATGGCAAATATTGAGACGTGTGAGGACAAAAGCTGTATATGGGCTAGCGCCTCTCAAAAAGGGGTGTGACCCAAAATAAATTGCAATAGTAGGCCTCATCATTCAAGGTTTTTTATGATCCTTATAGTCCAATAATTAAATGGCAGAGGTTGGACAAAATTGGATTATTTTGTTTCTCACCTGATTCTGACAGGACATTAGGTCTACTAGCCAGGGTGATTCTGACAGGACATTAGGTCTACTAGCCAGGGTGATTCTGACAGGACATTAGGTCTACTAGCCAGGGTGTTTCTGACAGGACATTAGGTCTACTAGCCAGGGTGATTCTGACAGGACATTACGTCTACTAGCCAGGGTGATTCTGACAGGACATTAGGTCTACTAGCCAGGGTGATTCTGACAGGACATTAGGTCTACTAGCCAGGGTGATTCTGACAGGACATTACGTCTACTAGCCAGGGTGATTCTGACAGGACATTAGGTCTACTAGCCAGGGTGATTCTGACAGGACATTAGGTCTACTAGCCAGGGTGATTCTGACAGGACATTACGTCTACTAGCCAGGGTGATTCTGACAGGACATTAGGTCTACTAGCCAGGGTGATTCTGACAGGACATTAGGTCTACTAGCCAGGGTGATTCTGACAGGACATTAGGTCTACTAGCCAGGGTGATTCTGACAGGACATTAGGTCTACTAGCCAGGGTGATTCTGACAGGACATTAGGTCTACTAGCCAGGGTGATTCTGACAGGACATTAGGTCTACTAGCCAGGGTGTTTCTGACAGGACATTAGGTCTACTAGCCAGGATAAAAAAATCTACCCTGATCTGCTCACTGCAAATACCCTAAAATTTGCCTTAATCCAATATGCCACCATTGACAACCTATATTATAACTGGCAATATTTTCTAAATTTCATTATGCTTTAAGTATCATGTGACGTGTCAAACTAGGGGGTTTTCATGATTCTAAATCCATTCCAAGCATTAGTTTTGCACAAAAACACTCCTTGGGCTAAAAATGTATAGGGCCATCTTGGATTATTATGGCAATTTTAGGGTATTTGCAGTGAGCAGATCAGGGTAGATTAATTATTTATCCTGGCTAGTAGACCTAATGTCCTGTCAGAATCAGTTGAGAAACTAAATAATCCAATTTTGTGGCATACGCTCTTAATCCAGAGCGATTTACATTAAGCAAGAACAAAAAGCATGGGAATACATCACATATATAAAATGCATTTATCATGAAACATGCATAAGCTAAGAACGTAACTAGAACATATCTATATAATAACACTATACATATAAACTATACATATATACTATACTATGCTGTACATATATACTATGAAGTGCTATGACTACATACAATGCAATTATTGTGCTGTCTACATGACATGCTATAAGTCTGTTTCAAATGCTATCTAAGTCTAAAAAGTGCTGTCTAAGGGGGTAGGGTAAGTGCTATGGGCCATGATACTTCCCATAGAGAGCCCATTCATCCAAACAGAAAAGTCCTCTCATATTATATTAAACAACGTCAAAATCACCAACATTGCAGCTGTAGGGAAAGCTTGAATTATCCTCTTTCAATCTGTAAAGTGTTTGTTTCATAAAAATCCACCGTAGACATTTATTTTAGCTACTTACTGTCAAGAAATTCCTTTACAGATGATTTTTTAAAGTGCTGGAGTTTGGAAGTGCTCGTCGACTATCACTCAACGGCCCATGCGTACCACCTGTTTTGAATGTGCACATAATGCAGGAGGCAGCTAACCTGACTCCGCCAGATGGGGCAGCAGAGAGTACAGAGTCAGGTTAGGAGGCAGCAGGAGGTTGTTTTACTGATAACGAGCACTTCCATACTCTAACCCCCTTTTTGAAACCAGCTCCTCGCCACTCGCCCTACACACTTCCACTCGGTTTGAGCATAGATATATAAATAATAGAGACAGCACCGGATGGGAGGGGAATTCCTGTGCCGTCTCTATTATTTATAAATCTATGCTCAAACCGAGTGGAAGTGTGTAGGGGGGGTGGCGAGGAGCTGGTTTCAAAAAGGGCCTAATAATCATCTGCAAGGAATTTCTTGACAGGAAGTAGCTCATATATGTCTACGGTGGATTTGTATTATAAACAAACACTTTACAGATTGAAAGAGGATAATTCAAGCTTTCCCTACAGCTGCAATGTTGACGTTGTTTAATATAATTAGAGGACTTTTCTGTTTGGATGAAAGGGCTCTCTATGGGAAGTGTCACCTAGGTCAGTGGTTCTCAAAGTGGGGTCCGGGGACCCCCAGGGGTACTTGAGGGAGTTCCAGGTGGTCCGGGGACCCCCAGGGGTACTTGAGGGAGTTCCAGGGGGTCCGGGGACCCCCAGGGGTACTTGAGGGAGTTCCAGGGGGGGACCCAGCTAAATGATAACTTGTAACCAAATGGACCCTTATGGGTCTGTACAAATGGAACCAAATGTTTGGTTCCATTTGTACACTCTCAGAGTTAAATTAACATTGATTTTACAATATAAATTGGGGTCCCAGAGATAGAAATGCCATTAAATGGGGGGTCCGTAGACTAATGCATGTCAAACTGGGGGGTCCTTGAAATTAAACGGGTTGAGAATCACTGCTATAGAGTCGTAAAAATCTTCTCTTATGGGGGGTCCCCTGGCATATCTTTTCAAATGGGGGTCCACGGGATAATTAGTGTCAATTTGGGGGTCCTTGACGTGAAAACGTTTGGGAACCACTGACCTAGGTCAGGGGTTCTCAACGTTTTTGCCCGGGGACCCCCGGAAATGCTTTGGCAATGTCTCGGGACCCCCACCCCGCCCCCTCCTGACCCCCTTTTGGTGCATTGTTATAATTTAGCTATTGAAAAATAGCAGATCTACAAGCTCATAGCGCGCCACCGAGTGGCGCGCTATGAGCTTGTAGGTCTGCTATTTTTGAAAAATCGTGAAAATAAAATTTAAAAAAACTTCTTTTTTTTCCTTCTTTTTTTTTAAAATAATTTGGGGACCCCCTAAAATAATTTGGCGACCCCCCGAGGGGTCGCGACCCACGGGTTGAGAACCCCTGACCTAGGTAGCACCTTGCTGGCAAGATGGCAGCAGTCTGAATATGGAACATTATGTTTCACAGTGTGTGTGTAGTATAGCAGTGGCTCAGAGCCTCTGCCTGATGGCCTCAAAAGTCTAATATCTCTCCCAGTCCATATAGGGATATCCCTTTGGTCTAGTGGTTATGTAGCGCTATATTGGATCACTCCAATATATGATAGTTCCTCCGCCAGGCGGAGGAACTATCATATATTGGAGTGATCCAATCGCTCACATAACCTTGGTTACCTACGTAACCTACGTTATAAGATGTTGGACTTTCACGCAGGAGGCCTGAGTTTGAATCCTGGGCGTTACACGTGCATGCATTGTGACTGTTCTTTATCCCGTATTTCAAAGTAGGCTAGTAATTCAGATTCAGAAGGATAATGCCAACATGTAGATAGCATTCTATGTAGACATAAATAGCACACTATTGACCATTTGCAGACCTCGGCCATGTTTCCATCAGAGTGTGGAAGCACTCGTTTTCAGTAAAGCAATATGTCCTGCTGCCTCCTGCATTATACGTGTGCTAATAAGCCTATCTCACAGAATTTCCCCGCCCCCCTAAATACGCCCCCTTTCGGGGTTAGTGGTGATAGCGTGACGTCACTCCATAGACGCTACATGTTAACAGAGGTAATTTAAGAAGTCTACAACTTTTGTTTTCTCAAGGTAAGGTTTGTTCTATCTGTTCGAGCTGATTTACCATCTTGTTTGCTTCATAATAATATTGGTCTGTCACATTTTTACATTAGAAAATGTACTTAGATTCTCCAGAGAAAAAAACGTGTAAATTCTAATGTTAAAGACACCACTATTTACCGGAAGTGGGCGTGGAAAGCGGGCTGTGAGATAGGCCTATTCAAAACAGGTGGTACACATGGGCAGTTGAGTGATATCTAACGAGCACTTCCAAACTCCAGCACAAAAATAATCACCTGCAAGGACACAAAGTAACTCATAACATGTCTACAGTGGATTTTTTATGAAACAAACACTTTGAGGATAGAAAGAGAATAATTCAAGCTTTCCGTAGGCCTACAGCTGCAATGTTGGTGAGTTTGACGTTGTTTAATACAATCAGACCTTTCTGTTTGGATGAATGGGCTGCCATTGGAAGTTGCACCTAGGTAGCACCTTGCCATTAACTTATGGTAAGATGGCCGCGGTCTTCATATGGAGAATAGTGTATACTCATAGTTTCATTATACAGATATTGTACTGAAGGATGTTAGGTTCTTAGCTTACTTATATGATTGTTGATGACAATTTTTCATGTATTTTTGAGTAATACCATGTGTTGTTCTTGCTTGCTGTAAATTGCTCTGAATTAAGAGTGTCTGCTTTATGCCTAAATTGTTGTAATTGTAAATTGCAACATTGGCAGATCTTGCTCCAGATGCATTAAGTAGCACTTACACAGGTTTGCCACTAGAGGGCAGCAGATGAATGCATGTCGACGTTGCGCTCTATCATCCCATGAATTTGTTTTATGCATCAGCATCAAACATATTTAACACTGTACTACTGGCTGCTTCAATAATGTTTACAACCATCATTTATTCTGCCATGTATGTATGGAATGTGTAGATATTAGCCCTGTAAATAAAGTTTTTCATTGATGTCAAATATGTGAATCTTTCCCCTATAACAGTACGGTTCCCAAAGTGGGGTCCGGGGACCACCAGGGGGTTTGAGGCAGTTCCAGGGCTGTCCCCAGCTAAATGATAGTTTGGAACCAAATGGACCCTTATGGGTCTGTAACTCTGAAAGTGTACAAATGGAACCAAACGGACTGTGATAAGACTGCCCCCTGCGGGGAGGCAGGGGATTCTGAAATAAAGATGGCTGACTGATAACACCAGAACCGGCGTCTCTCTGAATATTGATATAATTAACTTTGATTTTACAATATAAATTGAGGGACCCAGAGATAGAAATGCCATTAAATGGGGGTCCGTAGACTAATTAATGCATGTCAAACTGTGGGTCCTTGAAATTAAACGGGTTGAGAATCTCTGCTAGAGCCGTAAAACTCTTCTCTTATGGGGGTCCTTCGCATGCCTTTTCAATTGGGGGCTAATTAGTGTCAATTCGGGGGTCCTTGACATGAAAACGTTTGGGAACCACTGCCCTATAACAGTGGTTCCCAAACCTCTTCGTGTCAAGGACCCCCAAATGAACATGTATTAGGCCACGGACCCCCCATTAGGCCACGGACCCCCCATTAGGCCAGGGACCCCCCATTTGAAAACATATGCCAGTGACGATAAGGGATGATTTTTACGGCTCTAGCAGTGATTCCGAAACATATTAATTTCATGGACCCCCCAGTTTCACACGCATTAGTCTACGGATCCCCCATTTAATAGCATTTCTATATCTCTGGGACCCCAATTTATATTGTAAAACCACTGTTAATTTAACTCTCAGAGTTACAGACCTATAAGGGTCCATTTGGTTCCTAACTATCTCTTATTGAGCTAGGTACCCCCTGGACCTAACTATCTCTTATTGAGCTAGGTACCCCCTGGACCTAACTATCTCTTATTGAGCTAGGTACCCCCTGGACCTAACTATCTCTTATTGAGCTAGGTACCCCCTGGACCTAACTATCTCTTATTGAGCTAGGTACCCCCTGGACCTAACTATCTCTTATTGAGCTAGGTACCCCCTGGACCTAACTATCTCTAATTGAGCTAGGTACCCCCTGGAACTCCCTCAAGTACCCCTAGGGGTCCCCGGACCCCACTTTGGGAACCCATGCCCTATAAGATACAATGCCACGACGAAAAACTGGAGAATATCAACAATGCATGTTGTTAGCAGAATAAAACCATGCAATATGTACCAATATTTACATTACAGACAAACCAGTACAAAGTCCCAAAACAAAACTATGATATGTCTTAATAATTTCACCAAAATAACGTTTATAACAATTTATGACTATTAATATAAAAATAACACGGTCGGTCAGTTACGTAACATAATAGCATTACATAGAATACAATAGGATTAAAATGCCTGATTTAGGACAATTTACCTAACGTACTCTTGACTTAGGCAACAAAAGAAATTGGCTTAAGTCACAAAAGCATGTGACTTAGAATTAGAATTGTCTATTGTCTATTTTGGCCTAAGTCTCACTCTTAAGATAGGCCATTTTACTAAAAGAGGCAGGATCAGCATTCTCCTTTTAAATTAGGACTAGATGTTCTAGTTACGTTATTAGCTTACGCATGTTTCATCAGATAAATGCATTTTATATATGTGATGTATTCCCATGCTTTTGTTCTTGCCTAATGTAAATCGCTCTGGATTAAGAGCGTCTGCTAAATGCCTAAATTGTAAATTGTTGGCGATTTTACCAGAGGTGGCCGCAGTGTCATGAGGAGCTGACTTATGCAAAAAAAAAAAAAAAACGTTTGTTCAAGAAGGTGAGTTATAATAAGATGACAACATGACAACACTGGCCTTTGTTATGTTGAAAAGGCCTCAAGGGTTCACTTGAAAACAGGGATGGGAATCTCAGCGTGTGATTCTAACTATAAGGTTAAACATGAGAATGCTGACAGACCGGCTGAACCTGTAAAGCATGCCGTGCGGTCTGCATGGGTGAGGTGAGGACTGGAAGACAATGATAGTTGAGCATAGTTGTCATTCACTCACAGGAGACAGATATCTGTGTTGTCTGGGTGAGGTGAGGACTATCTATAAGGATGTGATAGTGTTGAGAAGTCACTCACAGTAAGTAGACAGATATAATATCATGGCAGTGGTGGAAGGCATACTATTTATTTAAGTGAAAGTAGCAATGCCACAATATAAAAAACTCTGTTACATGTTAAAGGCCTACAGGTGTTCTAAAAATGGACTTGAGTTAAAGTATATGAAAGTATTTAGCATCAAATTATGTACTCCAATTTTTCAAAAAACAGCCCAACTACAAGCTATTTTCAAATAGCGTAAGTACACTATAAGATAAGAGGTTGTATATGCACAGCTTTTAATGTATGAACAATTCAAAAATATATTTTTGGCGACTGTGGCTCAAGAGGTAGAGCAGGTTGTCCAATGATCCATGGGTCGGCGGTTCGAATCCCGGCTCCTCCTGGCTATATGTCGAAGTGTCCTTGGGCAAGACACTGAACCCCAAATTGCTCCCGATGTGCTGGTTGGTATACCTTGCATGGCTTCCGCCGCAATCGGTGTATGAATGTGTGTGTGAATGGGTGAATGTAATGCACAATCTATGTAAAGCGCCTTGGATAAAGGCGCTATATAAATGCACCATTTACCATTTATATATCTCTCTGCTGTCGGGAAGAAACCACCTAACTCCAAAATGTTCATTTTTCAGGAAATTTAAAATGTACATTTTTCAGGAAATTCTGAAAACAAAACAATACTGCCTCATCAGAGTTGGTGTTGTGGCTTTATATATTGTCAATTACTTCCATGAGAGGGGGGGGTGGTGGTGGAGTTAGTTGCTTTAGCAGACAGTTTTAGGGTCCAGTGGAGTTAGGAGGTTTTGTCCAAAGTGTTTTCTACTACTTTCCATTGGTTCAATATTTTCGAAACAACACACAGACGTAAAGGGTGTTCAATAGCCCTGATTTATGCAAAAAATAATAATCAAAAACCTCAAAAATGGAGTTAGGAGGTTTCCTCCTGACAGCAACGAATATATTAATGCGTTATTGTGTGCGTGCGTGCGTGTGAGAGCACAGGCGTACACACAGAGACACACGTGGTGTTCTCATCAACATAACTTTACTTCCTACAACATAATGAAGACGGATACATTTGTGAAAAAATATAAAACAATAGCGATGCACACGTGTGTGTGTGTATGTGTACTGTAGAAAAGCCTCCGTCGCACACTGGTCTTCATCTTGCCGCTTCAGAGATCCCACACAGCTTTCTGCAAAGCGAGCAAACAAAAAAAACATCGTTAGATGCAGTACTCGATAAGTAAAAGTATCAATACTGCAAAGTAGAAATGCTACAAGTAAAAGTCAGGAATTCAACATACTACTACTTGAGTAAAAGTACAAATGTATTGGTGTCAAAATGGACTTAAAGTACCGAAAGTAAAGATTACTCGTAACAAAAGGAGATCCAATTCACTCTGTTGCAGTAAAGTTTTAAAACGTTTTTATTTTAACCCATTCAGGATATACTTTAGCTATTGAAAAATAGCAGATCTACAAGCTTGTAGCGCGGCGCCGAGTGCCGCGCTACGAGCTTGGAGATCTGCATTTTTTCTGAAAAATCATCAAAATGTGTGCAAATCTTTGAATATATATTCTTTCCCAGCGAAGCATTTCTAACTTAAATCTTTGCTTCTGGGGGGGGTCCCTGGAACAACATATTTTCAGATGCGGGTCCGCAGCCAAATACATATAATTCTGGGGGTCCTTGATTCATATAATTCCCCCCCCGCGGGAACCCCCACACGGAATTGCACCACTCACTTCACACGGGTGTGATTCTTTCTTTTTGTATTATTATAAATATTATTCTCTGGTATCGGTATTCGGTATCGGTATCGGCTAACACAGGGGTTCTCAACGTTTTTGGCCGGGGACCCCCGGAAATGCTTTGGCAATGTCTCGGGACCCCCGCCCCGCCCCCTCCCGACCCCCAACATAAATTGACTGCTACAATAACCTTAAACCATTTTGGGCGGGAACCCCTTTTGGTGTTTTAAGCATTGTTATAATTTAGCTATTTTTTAAAAATTGTGGGGAAAAAAAAAAAAAAAAAATGTTTTTTTTTTTTTTTATATATAATTTGGGGACCCCCCAAAATAATTTGGTGACCCCCCGAGGGGTCGCGACCCACGGGTTGAGAACCCCTGGGCTAACACAGAAATTGTGGTATCAGGATCGGATCGGAAACGGAAAAAAATGTATCGGGACATCCCTGCTTTCCACCACTGGTCAGTTGTCTTTTATTCATTTCAGCAGAAAGAGTCCTTGTTGGATTGTGTCTTTATATAGAGCAGGGGTTCTCAACGTTTTTGGCCGGGGACCCCCGGAAATGCTTTGGCAATGTCTCGGGACCCCCGCCCCGCCCCCTCCCGACCCCCAATATAAATTGACTGCTACAATAACCTTAAACCATTTTGGGCGGGAACCCCTTTTGGTGTTTTAAGCATTGTTATAATTTAGCTATTGAAAAATAGCAGATCTACAAGCTCATAGCGCGCCACCGAGTGGCGCGCTACGAGCTTGTAGGTCTGCTATTTTTGAAAAATTGTGGAAAAAAAATAAAAATAAAAATGTTTTTTTTTTTTTTTTTAATAATTTGGGGACCCCCCAAAATAATTTGGCGACCCCTCCGAGGGGTCGCGACCCACGGGTTGAGAACCCCTGGGCTAACACAGAAATTGTGGTATCAGGATCGGAAACGAAAAAAAATGTATCGGGACATCCCTACTTTCAACCACTGCTTAGTTGTCTTTTATTCATTTCAGCAGAAAGAGTCCTTGTTGGATTGTGTCTTTATATAGAGTTCAGTAACAGTGTTAAATAGCTCTAGATTGTCATAGTAATCATCGCACTCTATAGCAATGATTACTATCCTAATATTTGCTTTAACCTCTTTTTTACCAAAAAACACTTTGTGGTTAACTTTTAACCAAAACATATCCTTTCAATTTATAAGGGAGAGATGAGACCTTCTTGGCCCACATTTGAAAACCAAATCCACGGGTCCATTTGGTTTCATTTTACGCTCTCAAGAGTTCAATTATTGTCACACATCTGCATTGCTTAATTTACAAGTCTACACAATTCAACGTTTGCCTGGTAGCCTACATCAGGGGTTCTCAACGTTTTTGGCCGGGGACCCCCGGAAATGCTTTGGCAATGTCTCGGGACCCCCGCCCCGCCCCCTCCCGACCCCCAATATAAATTGACTGCTACAATAACCTTAAACCATTTTGGGCGGGAACCCCTTTTGGTGTTTTAAGCATTGTTATAATTTAGCTATTGAAAAATAGCAGATCTACAAGCTCATAGCGCGCCACCGAGTGGCGCGCTACGAGCTTGTAGGTCTGCTATTTTTGAAAAATCGTGAAAAAAAAAAAAAAAAAAAAAAACCCTTTTTTCTTTTTTCTTTTAAATAATTTGGGGACCCCCTAAAATTATTTGGCGACCCCCCGAGGGGTCGCGACCCACGGGTTGAGAACCCCTGGCCTACATCAATACAGCATGGGAATTGTGGACAAAATCTTGTCCAACGACAACAAAATATCCATTGGTTTTGGATCTGAGAGGCTAAATCTCATCAAATGGTGGCCCGTGGCTCAGAAACCCAATACATAATGTGCTTTGACATGAAAAGGCCTATACTGTATGAAGCTCTCTCATTTAGACACAAAGCTATAGCGTCGCAGTCCCGCCCCCTCCTTTATGATGAATTACCTCCTTTATGATGAATTCCTGTTCTGTCTATATAGAAGTGTCTATTTGTACGTCTCTAAATGTTTTTGATGATTTGAACATGGTGGACCCTATTGGAGTGTAATGCTTAATTGGGTCGTCCACTCACAGTTAACAGCCTTTGTATTGAGTTTGTGCTTGAAATGTACTGTAATTCTGCAAACTGTTAATACATTCTTCAATCAATCAATAAAAAAAAACAGGGCCCAGGAAATGATTCTCCGTTCATTTTCCTCATAGACATTTCAAAAAGTATTTATTTAAAGACCTTTTAAGCGTCGTACAAAGCCAACTCGAGTTGTGACAAATCATGACAACAAACACAATTTTGTGGGCCGAACAAATAATTAGAAGAAAACACTTCCAACACTTTTTTTTGTTGTTTTTCTTCTTTGTAATTATTTGTTGTCATGATTTGTCACAACTCGAGTTGGCTTTGTATACGACACTTAAAAGATCTTTAAATAAATACTTTTTTAAATGTCTATGGGGAAAATGCATTGAGAATTATTTCGTGGGCCTGGCGTTGTCATGAAAGGGGGCGGGACCAGGGCTCTACTGTATGTGGGCCTGAGAGATGATCACCCATCAGCTATACACTATGTTCAGTACAGTACCAGCTAATGTGACGTCATATAGCATATGTGACTACATTTGACTGAATGGACATATTGATTGTTCAGTTTGACCCACCAGTTTTGGAGATATGGCTTATAGAGTAATGTCTTGCAGAAAACAACAAGTTGAGAAAACAGGCTTGAAAGGTTCACTTTTGTGGTCTCTAACATTACACCTAGCTACATGTTTATTTCATATTTACATGTCGATTTCAGCTCTGACACTTATTTCAGACATGCTCTAGTATGTGAAGAGTCTGCCTGTGCTATTAACTCATTTTGAAAAAAGCTGGAATGTGCGCGATGGCAGTCTCTCAGTCAAATCTGGTCACATATGCTGCTGTTGTCCGTTGGCTTTACGACAGTCCCCAGCATTCTAATACCTGGTCCAGCCCAATTCTAAAAGCTCAGCCTATATTTCCGGGCTCCCCTCTCAGATGCGTGTGTGTCAGTGTTGGTTTTGGCAGCAAATTTTGATTTAGTTATAGACACATTTTAGTCACCTGGAATGTTTTAGTGTTACCGGTAGTCTAGTTTTAGTCAACTAAATGTCATAAGATTTTAGTCGACTAAATATACAGTTGATTTAGTTGACTGAAGGGCCTTGATGCCATCGTAATGATTGTTTTTACACTTGCTGAAAATAGCCGATCTACAAGCTGTAGATCTACAAGCTGTAGATCTACAAGCTGTAGATCTACAAGCTGTAGATCTACAAGCTCACAACGCGTAGTCTAGTTTATATTCGTCAACGAAATTGTCAACATATTTAGTCTTAGTTTTAGCCATTTAGTTTCCATTTAGTTTTCGTCAGTGGGTAGGCTGGGCACCATTTCATTTAGGGTATATGATCCTGTCGGGAGCGGATGATATCGTTACGTCATGTTGTAGTATTGTGTTGTAGTCGACAGGCAGGAACAACGGGGCGGCAATAACTTCCTTTTCCCTCAAACCGATCTTTCTCAATAAAAGCTACAGGCTACGAGAGCTTTTATTGTTATTCTTCCGGTTTGAGGGAAAAGGAAGTTCCGTTTGATTGTTCCTGACTTTATGTACATGACGTAACGATATCATCCGCTCCCGACCTGGTCATACAGACTTTTGAAACAGAGACCAGGCTTTAATTCCTCCGAGGTGGTGGAAAGCCTGGTGAGGCGAGGTTAGTCAGTGGGTAGTCGACGAACATTTTTCATCTTAGATTTAGTCGACAAAAACAACAATGGTTGCACAACGTGCGTGCGTGCGTGCGTGCGTGCGTTGCGTGCGTGCGTGCGTGCGTGCGTGCGTGCGTGCGTGCGTGCGTGCGTGCGTGCGTGCGTGCGTGCGTGCGTTGAAGTCTTACCGCCCCTCCTCGTTGGTCTTGTCTACGAAAGCACAGATGGCTCTGTCTCTGTCTAGGATGTTCTGCTTCAGGGCCTGGATGTCTTCCTGAGCCTTCTTCTTCTCCTGCTCAAAGTCAGCTGCACAAAACAACACACACACAGTCTGGGTAAATGGTGCATTTAATACAGAGCTTTTATCCAAAGAGCTTTACGTACATAGATTGTGCAGCACCAAACCTGCTCATCGGGAGCAATGAAGGGGTTCAGCGCCGTCTTACTCAATTATGACACTTAATCCGACACTAACTCGTTGGGAGCGCGGGAATCCGGGATCGAACTGGGAACCTCACGGTTCCCATCCGGCCGCCCTATACCGGCCACTCTACCCCCTGAGCCACTGCCGCCACTGCCTTATATAAAATACTAGAGATATTCACACATCTGTTACTTTTTCCGTACTCTACTAAAATATACCCGAACATTAAATGAAATGCCCTTGATAAGAGGGGACCATCTACATTTTAGACGGTCCCTCTACTATTATCAAGGGCATTTCATTTAAAAGTGTTTAAAAGTGTATATTATACTCATAGTTTCATTGTACAGATGTTCTACTGTTAGACGGATGGATTGAACCTTAGGGCAGTATTATGCGTGTCTTAAGTACCAGGTCTTATGACTTAACTTAAGACCTGGAGGCGTGATCAATGTCATTTGGCTATTCTGAGTGGCCAAACAGCATTGACCACGCCTCCAGGTCATAAGTGAGTTAAGTCATAAGACCTAGTACTTAAGACACGCATAATACTGCCCCCAGTCTCCCACTCGTCAGACCGACATACAGCCAATAGGGCTGAACCCGTTTGGCAGGACTGTTGTGGGTCGCGTCTTGGCTGGGTGCTATTACTTATAATTGTCACGTCTGCCACACCTACCCGGTCTTCCTCCCCTTCTTTCTAAACCTATCTCTAATTATAGGAGTGCAGACAGAGGTGCAGGAGAGGAGGCGGAGGCAACCAATCAGCACAACTATAAAGCCAGGTTCAACCCTTCATGCCCTGCCAGATCATCCGTCTCTGTTGGACCTAGTCAGTCCTGTTCTACCCGGGCTAGCAGCATCATTCTATCTCAGTGTGCTATTCTGTTATACTTACATCTATTCTCCTGTCTTCACAGTAACCTTGAACCACCCTGGAACTGGACGCTTGCCTGCCTCACCTGCCTCTGCTCACTCAGCTCTGCTCCTCATGTCAGAAGTATAATAAATCTATATTCTAAAATACTCCAACTTGTCTGTCTCCTGTGACTGTCTGTATCTGGGTTCAAGCAATCATATGACAATAATCCTAGATGACTATTTCTTTTTTTTCCCCCTATAATTTTTATCCCACGATTTTGCAACCCTGTTTTTTCACTACAGTGCCAATTATCTAATGTAATCCTGGGCGCTACACTTCCTCTGCCAACCTGGGATATGACTATTTCTATTTCTATGTCATCTATTACCATGTCTTCTGGATTAAGAGTGTCTGCTAATATAAATGCCTAAATTGTAAATTGCCATCCTCTCGAGTATCTTCAATACCAACCAATCCCCAATGTTTTCTGAACACATGCTGTAATGCCCGGAATTGTTGATGTTACCCTTTGAACAAAGTGACAGTTTCAAGGGCTCGTGTGTGGGTACGTGCGTGCGTGCGCGTGCATGTGTGAGCGTGTGCCTGTGTGCGCGTGTGCCTGTGTGCGTGTGCATGTGCATGTGCGTGTCTTACATTTGAGTTTATTGAGCTTCTCTGTGGACTCTGCCATCTTCTTGTTAGCCTCCACCTGCGGGGGGAGGGGGGGGGGGGGGGGGGGGGGACAGGTCAAAGGTCAGGTAGTGGCAGCGGTGGCCGAACGGATTGCGGAGCGGTCTTGATACCGGAAGGTCGCCAGTTCGAATCAGCGGTCCGACACCGCTGAAGTGCCCTTGAACAAGGCATTGAACCACTACGATGAAATGTTCTATGAGCAGGGCCTGGCTGGAAACAAGTTCTTGAGCTTAGCCCAGATACCCTGGGTAAATATAGTAATCATTTCATTTCATTCCATTTCCATCCATACAGCAGTGAGTACTTAGTGCAAGTAGCAAATTAAGTAATTCTGGACGGGAACCTCTTTTGGTGTTTTAAGCATCATGTCATACTTTAGCTATTGAAAAATAGCAGATCTACAAGCTCATAGCGCGGCACAGAGTGGGTCGTCGACCAATTACATATCATTCCTTGACATTAAATAGTTTGACAACCACTGATATAGAAACATAGCATTTGAAGAATCTGGTCTCAGATTGACGCAGAAAACTGGAACTTGCACTAAACCCTAAATGGGTACTTAACCCTAAATTGGGTTAAGTAGCAATTACTCGGTCGTTATGCAAAACTTCCCATTTCACAAGTATTTTTTTCTCTTATCTTTTTTTTCCTTTTCTTCAGGAAAAGAAAAATGGCAGATCTAGAAGCTTTTAATGGTGATTTCCCACGCTGTTCGAAAGCAGCGTGTGTGGACAGTGGGAGGTTAAAAAAAAAGAAAAGAAAGCAAGAATGTTCCTACACTCAAAGGCGTTTCCCGTCATCACTTCTGCTTTGTTTGTTTTTTGAGTGGTGTAAACCACTCCTACAACTGGCTTTGTTAGTTTACGTGTCTGTCTGTTTGTCTGTCTGTCTGTTCGTACCAAAAAATTAGCATGGTTGCTATGGTCACCCAGTTCACACGGGTGTGATTTCATCACGTCAGACATTACGTCAGACCACAGCTGATCATTCTATATAAGACCTTACACCACTCAGTTCACACGGGTGTGATTTTTTCTCTTTATGGCCCGGTATTTCCCCCCCCCCCTCCCCTCCCTTCCATCCTCTGACACCTGATACTGTACAGGCTACTGCACAGCTATTTTGTTTAGGAAAGCATTCATATGCAGAGCTATTCATGTCTCTCTTTCTCACTCTCTCTCTCTCTCTCTCTCTCTCTCTCTCTCTCTGGATCACATCTATACCTATAGGCTGGGTGCTGGATCACATCTATACCTATAGGCTGGGTGCTGGATCACATCTATACCTATAGGCTGGGTGCTGGATCACATCTATACCTATAGGCTGGGTGCTGGATCACATCTATACCTATAGGCTGGGTGCTGGATCACATCTATACCTATAGGCTGGGTGCTGGATCAAAAAGAAGCCATATAAGAAATGAAAAATCCGCTCACCAATTCAGGCTCCCAAATATCTTGACTTTAATCAGGTAACGTTTCTTCCTCAGCCCTTCCTTTATAGGCCTACAGTATTTTTGTTTTCACGTAACCATTTAGTACAGATCACAGATATGGACAGTAGTAAGACCCCATTTAGACGATTTTAATGTTTCTATGTCAGTCGTTTTTATTTTCATGTCAAGGACCCCCAAAAATATATGAAATTGGCCACCGACCCCCATCTGAAAATATGTTCCTCCCTCCCCCCCTTCAAAAAATAGCAGATCTCCAAGCTCGTAGCGCGGCACCGAGTGCCACGCTACGAGCTTGTAGATCTGCTATTTTTCAACTAGCAGATAACTAGCTATAAAGTTTAAAATAATTGGTTAAAGTGGTTAAGAGCTAACGTGAGTGACACAGATGCCGCCCTCGGGTCCTAAACGGGTCAAATGGTGTGTACCTTCTGGTTGTTGCAGGCCTGGATGCCCTGGTCCAGGTTGGCCTTCTCCTTCTCCATGTCGCTCTTCCTCCTGGACAGCTCGTCTCGCTTGGCGTTCAGAGGGTTCAGCGTGTTCCTCAGGGTCAGGATCTGAGTCTTCGCCCCCACGATGGCTGCCTCCCTACGCTTCACCTCCAACTGGTCCTGCATGGGACGAAAATGACACGTTACAAGATGGCTGCCTCCTTAATGGCCTTGCAAACGTGAAGCGAGGAACGCAGGCGTTGTTGCCTGGATCAACACAGGTCTCCTCCAGGTCTGTTGAAGAGGGGCGCAACAACGCAAGCGTAAAAAAAAAGAAGCGAAACAGAATCCAGGTCTGGTGAGTCGCGGGCGTGTGCACGTAACGAGCACGCGCGCAACAAATGCATGGGACCGCGCTCACGTAAATAGGCTGGAGCTCTCTGGTGGAGCTGTTGCACCCCGCGACCTGACTCCGGATAAGCGGTTGAAGGTGGATGGATGGATGGATGTTTGTTGTGGAATCTGCCTCGATCAGGTCTTAAAGGAGTAGTTACTTCACCCCCCCAAAAAACATGTATTATTCTATCAATTACACATCTCATGAAGCCTTGAATTCATGGAGACTTTTCTTGTTTTTGTCACAATCCTGAGCCAATACTGTGATGACCCGGTCAATGGTCACGGGCGGTGAACTGGAGACTCAGTAGGCCATACATGGGCAACTGGCGGCCTGGGGGCCACATGCGGCCCCCCCAACCATCACAAATGCAACCAAATGCAATCACATATGTGTACACTCTCAGGCGTAAGTTTGGTCCTTGGCAAATACAACATTTGAGAACCACTATTTATGCCATAGTGTTGTAGTAAATCAGTGTCATACTGTAGGCTACATATTCTGAAGAAAGCCTGGAGACTTGACATTCAGTAACTGGGTCTCGTGAACAATCAAGATGGCGCAGCCCAGTGTCTAAGCTAACAACAGATAGCCATCCAAAGCTAATGTGAGTATAGCCCAGTTCCCACTAGATCGGATCAAACACATTTATACAACTGAATAAACGTATAGGCTACGTATTCTGGCAGCATCGCTTCCCGACAAATAACGCAGGCTACATTTTAGCCTAATAATCAGTATAATATATTCGTTGCTGTCAGGAGGAAACCTCCTAACTCCATGTTTGAGGTTTTTGATATTTTATTCCATAAATCAGTGCTATTGAACACCTGTGTGTTTCGGAAATATTGAACCAATAAATGGAAAGTATAGTAAAACAAAACATGCTTGGGACAAAACCTCTTAACTCCATTGGACCCTCAAACTGCACCACCTCTCTGCCCTCTCATGTAAGAAATTGACCACATATAAAGTCACAACACCAAACCTTGATGAGGAAGCATTGCTTTGTTTTTAAAATATATAAGGTTTTCTTAATTTCCTGAAAAAAATGGGCATTTGTGGGAGTTATAGGAGGTTTCTTCCCGACAGCAGATACATAAATATAAATATAAATATAAATATAAATAAACGTCCTTACATTTGCCAGGCGCTGCTTCAGCTGCCTCAGGCTGAGCTCCCTCTTCACCGCCTCGAAGATCAGCACCGCCATCACCGTCCCGGCCAGGAGGGACACGAACGCCGCCAGCTTGGCCATGTCTGTCTGTCTGTCTGCCTGTCTGTCCGCAAGGCAGCAAGGAAGCAAGGGAGCAAGGGAGCAAGGGAGGAAGGGAGGGAGGGAGGGAGGGTGAGGGATCAGTGAAGCAGTTTGTGTTTGTCTTCGGTCCGTCCAAAGGTTTCCTGGGAGCTCCTCTCTTCACG